>NW_006408572.1:10181832-10225011 GCF_000296735.1 Chrysochloris asiatica
GCCAAGCTCCCACTTCTTGTATATTGCCTTCCTGCTTCTTGTATTTTGCTCTCCCTGTCATTCTAGTTAACATGTGTCTATTAGCATAGTGGTTACGAATCGGGCTGCAAACCACAAAGTCAGCAGTTCGAAACTACCAGCTGCTCCGTGGGAGAAAGATGAGGCTTTCTGCTCCCATAAAGATTTACAGCCTCAGAAACCCTGTTCAGGGTCGCTATGGGTCGGAACAGACTCGATGGCACTTAACAACAACAACAACAATCTTTACAACAGAGTCTTGGTGTGATGCTGTAAGACAAGCACTGGACCACAAGGTCAGTTTAAACTGCAAGGTGAATGGTTTAACCCCACTAGCCGCTTCTGGGAAACCCATAGTGATCCTGTATGGGCTTTCCAAGGCTTAATGTGCTCATTGAAAGTTAAAAACGTGTTTCAGAGTTGAAGCAGGAATATTTGCAAAATGCTCTGTGTTTAAAACCTGGGTTCAAGATCTTATGCACAAATGGAAATTTAAAGGCTCTGCAGCAAAGAAACCAGTTTGTTCCATTCAGTAACTTTTGATCATTTTGACCTGGGTCTTTTTTACCCAAAGAATACCTACTTTCATCCCACAATACTCAGAAGATACTTGAAATTACAAGGTATTTAATGAGATCCAGAAAGAACGCTTTCCAGACTTCTAGCTAAACCAGCATCTCTCAGGAACCGAGTGCCTGCACTGGCCACTATTTGAGTCCTTCAGCTGATTACACATGAAGCAGCCACACCTCCATCTGATTAAAAAAAATTTTTTTAAATCGAGACTAGAACAAAAAAATGTATATTCCTACTCCAGAGATACAAAATCTTTGTCTTTAAAATGAGATGTGCTCCTTACTCTACTATGAAAATCTAAAGCAGAACCACAGTTGGCAAATAGACTTATTTTGCTTGGTCCACTGTAGTTTTGGGTTTTTTTTTGTTTTGTTTTTAATGTGAATGATTTGCCAATATTTAGAGATTGGGAGATTTCACATAAAAATCTAGATTTGTTGGCTTCTCTTGAGACCTGGGATGATCTGGCCACCCTGGGAGTGTTCTTGCCTAGAAACAACTGGCTGGAGTGGAGAGTGGAGAGGCAGCAGTACCCGTTAGATGCAGCCTGAGCTCTTCTAGGACTGAATTCTTCTTATCTGCCCATTCCTGCAGAGATCTGAGTTTTCAGATCTTTTCTAAAACAACACAAAAAAAAATGTGGCCCTCAGCCAATAGCTTTTTGATTCCTTTGAAATCAGATATCTTCTCTTCTTCACCCAGCTGGGGAACCTTAGCTCCGGCTCCCTATCTGGAATGTTCTTCTGCCAATCTTCCAAATCTTATCTAGCTCAATTGATCTCCTTCCTGCTATGTTTAGCAACTCCAGCTGATTGCCATCTCTCGCCCAACTCTGAACTTCCATAAAACATACTACCTGTACACACACTTGAGTACTTTGAATTTTTTAGTTGGCTGATTTAGGTTGTGTAAATCTTCACTCCTTAGAACATAAGGGCCGTGATTTCTGGCACTGTAGAATCAGCACTGGACTGTGAACCACAGGTCAGCAGTTCAAACCCACCAGTTGCTCCCAGAAACCCTATACAGGGTTGCTCTGAGTTGGAACTGACTGGCAGCACTTAACAACTTATTCCCTTGGAGGGCCTCTAGCAGAAAAAGCTGAGTACAAAAGATACTTAAAGGACATTTGTCACTTTGTTGTTGCTGTTAAGTGTCATGAATCATTTCTAAGGAGAAATCTTGCAGTTCAAACTGACCTTGAGGTTGAGTGCTTATCCTTTAGTGCCACACCAGGACTCTTCATCCACCAGTGACATTTGTCATTTGTTGTTGCCAAGTGCTGTCAAGTCAGTTCTGACACATAGCAACCCTGTGTAGGGTTTCTGAGCAGCAGCTGATGAATTTGAACCACTGACCCTGTGGTTCAAACCAGCCTTGTGGTCCAGTACTTTATCCCACAGCATCACACTTAGATTTTTAGCAAGGCAGTAGTGAGGTCTGGTTAAGTCTAGCTTGGAAATTCAATTTCTGACTTTACCATGTAATGTGTGATTTATGCTTCAGTGCCATTATGTACAAAATGAGGAGAACATTAATATAAATCCCAATGGGTTATCATGAAGACTAAATGAAATTGCCAATCAGGTACCCAACAGTGTTCTCTTCCCAGCACCTCCCACAAGACATAAATTCACACTCATTTCTGAACACGTGGTTCGGTTTATGCATGATTGAGGCCTTCCTGCCCTGACTTCCACAGAATCATCCCCACCATGCCTGCTTCCGCCCCCTCAATGCCACATTAACACCTGGCTTAAATGTTACCCCCACTCGAAGAGTGGCCAGCTCAGGGCAGAATGAATGAGCTGGCAGGAGGTGAAGGTGGGTGTGGTTTCTGGGAGAAATGGAGACCTGGAAAAACGCCAAGAATGTGGCAGAGGCCACAGGATCAGGAGGGGAGGGGGATCTCTCTGCCCACTGGCCCACGATCTGTTAACCCATGCCGCTAACCTCACCTTCAGCCTGCTTGGCTCACACAATTCCTGGTGACAGGCTCTTCCGGGGAAGCAGGTCCAAGCCCTATAGGAAGCTCCTTCCAAGGGGCAGCTCCTCGAAGCCCACAGTGCAGCTGAGTGGAAGCCTGGCTTTTTAATTGTCTTGGGGGTGTCATCCTCCCAGTTGTCTAACTTGGATGTGTGGTCTTGGCTAAGCAAGCCTAACACAAGCTTTCTGTGGTCCATCAGCTCCCTCTTACCCTCAACTGTTACGGTTCTCCCATTTATCACTGTCCAGAGTTCTCATTAATCAGAGCGTGTGCATGACAGACAGGTGGTTAACCTGACTTCACACCATTTTGTTCAGTCTTCTGAATTGGTCAAAGACTAACATTTTAGATGATCATTTGTTATTTCAGGTTGCAAACTAAAGTTATTATTTAAATGGCACCCACTGGTATGGTGCTGTACAATAAGCACTGGACTGCTAACCTCAGGGTTGCAGTTCAAATTCACCAATCACTCTTCGGGAACCCCATCCAGGATTGTTAGGAATCAGAACAGGCTCCGTGGCACTTATCACCACCAGTGCATTTATCAAGATGGTAAAGGGGGTAGCTCACGGAACTTGGAACTTATTATATCAGGAATAACTTTTTAAAAAAGTGATTCAAATGCTACTGGACAGTAACAGCAGCATCCCTAATTATTCCACTGTAAGCCTGACTTGTTAATTTAAGTGACAAAGAAAAATGCAAGAAAGGGGTGGGTGATGTTTTGACAAGTGTTTAACATAAATTTAAGTGTTAAAACAAACAAACACAAAACACTATCCCACCAGTGTTCTTCATTAGTGGAATCAAGCCAACAAGATAGGAGTGGCCAGCCTCAAATAGCAAATGTTTCCTGAACTTCCCTTTCCAAATCAAAAGGGGTTTAAGAACTAACAGTACTGCTCCAAAACACCACACAAAACAAAAGGGGTCTTCATTTTTGCAGTTTTTAATGGAAACTGTACACAAGATTATTTTACTCCTGCATCTTCTCAATCGTTTCTTCCTTATATTTGCCCTTTTCCTTTCCTACTTGGCGAGATTTGGCTTTACGTTCCAGGATCTTTTTGCGGTCTTTGTCCAGTTTTAGCCTAGTGATAACCACCTGCAGAAAAAGAAAACATATTTCCAAACTTTAAACAATAACTGATAATAGAACACACAGGCTCAATCCATTTCCAAAACTAGGGTAGTGGATGACTAGGAACGAAATGATTATTTCATTCAAAACTACTAGATATAATTCCTTGGCCTCTATAGCACCCCTGGCTTTAAATGTTTACCAGTGTTTTATTACCAAAGGATAAAAGTACAATGTAATATCCGTGACTCTTCTCGCATCTTGATGTAAGGAGTCCCATCAAGATGTGCTGCAAAATGTCAACATTCCTCTCATTCCAGTTTTACAAGCTAATCTAGCTGTACACGACTTCGTTTTTAAGAGGGGAAGGGACAAGAGGGCACTGAGTGGAGCCCTGGAAATAATAGTATGCTGATTAAAGTCTCTGCTGTCACACGCGCCAAAATCCACCGCCACCAGTGGATCCGGACTCACAGCAACCCTATAGGACAGAGTCAAACTGCTCCCCCTAGGGTTCCTGAGACTAAATCTTGATGGGAGCAGACACCCTCATCTCTCTCCTGCAAAGTGGCTCAAACAGCTGACCTCTATTCTACCTTACCGTGTTCCTTCTAGTCAAATATGTTGTTGTTGTTGTTAAGTGCCGTCGAGTCGGTTCCGACCCATAGCGACCCTGTACAGGGTTTCCGAGGGTGTAAATCTTTACGGGAATAGAAAGCCTCATCTTTCTCCCGCAGAGCAGCTGGTAGTTTCGAACCGCTGACCTTAAGGTTCGCAGCCCGGGAGATAGAAAACGAGTAATAAGCAAATGTATGTTTTTTGTTGCCGCCAAGTTAATTCGGTGATTCCATGTGTAGAGTAGAATTCCTCCAGAATTTTCAAGGTTGACCTTCAGAAGATGACCAGTCCTTTCTTGTGAGTTGCCTCTGGGTGGTTATGCACTTAACCATTTGTGCCACCCAAGGCTGTGATAAAAAGAGAAAAATATGGCATTGTGGGAAGCTGAGGGTGGAGAACAAGAGTTATTTCACATAGGAAAATGAGGTTATGTTTGAACAAACACCAAAGAGATGAACGTTCCCATAGAGAACCACAAAGTACGAAAGTCCAGAGGCAAAAATAGTTTTGTAGGTGTTTCTCAAACTTGAGTGTGTATAGGAATCAACTGGAGAATTTGTTAAACTTCCAGATTCTGCTTTAGGAGGCGTGGGAACCTACGAGGGTGAGTCAAAAATTACCCACACTCACTCTACATCCATGGCTGATGACAACATTGGGCATGCATATAAAATGATTCTGTTGAGTAGATGAGTGGATCATGTGACCAATCATTTGCAGATCAGCCAAGGCTCAGCCTATGAAAAATAATCCACTATAGACTTTGGGTTTTGAAAAGTTTGTTCAAGATGGGTATTGAAACAACTCATGGAAGAGCGCATAAACAGAATCATTTGGACATCTGCTAACAAAATTTGGACTGTTACTCGAAGGAAGGTAAAAGTTTCTTTTAAAAAATGTTTCTGGTGACAAGATATGGATTCATCACTACAAGCCTGAGAGTAAACAGCAGAGTATGGAATGGAAACATCTCAATTGCTGGTCAAGAAAAAATTCAAAAGTCAACCATCAGCTTGAAAATTGACTTCAGTTTTCTGGGATTTTCAAGGGCTAGTATTGGAACACTATCAGGAAAAACGTTCACCAATCAACAGTGCTCGGTACAGTGAGATGCTCACTGAAGAGCTGAAGCATGAACTTTGGATTAAATGCAGCATTCTGCTATCCAATGGCATTGTGATCTTGCAGGACAATGCACATCCACACACCTCTGCCCACACTGTTGACACTCTGCAAATACTGCATTTTGAGATGTTAAAGAATCCTTCCTATAGTCCTGACCTTGCTCCATTGGTCTTTGACCTGTTTGGTCCCCTGAAAGCAGTCCACTGAGGGCAAAGATTCACTTCTGATGAAGAAGTGAAGACAGCAGTGCATTCATGGCTTGCAGCTTAATCTAAAACATTTTAAAATAGGGGAATATGAAAACTTGTTGACAGATGGACAAAGTGTATTGAAAAGCAGTAAGATTATGTTAAAAACTAATGTATTATTTGCTAAAAGTTGATTAAAATAAATTCAAAGTGTGGATAATTTTTGACATACCCTCACAGAATGTTATTCTATCAAGTTATAGGTGATGCTGCCAATTGGCAGCCACATTGAGTTTGACTACAGCATAGAGAGAGAGTGGTGTAAGGTCAAGTCAGAGACGTGGTTGGTGAGGGGAGAGCAAGTAAGGTCTTGTAGTCATTCTAAGAACTTAGGATTTTACTGATAAGTCATTGAAATGTTTTGAGTATTAGATCAAATTATCTGATTTTTGCTAGATGTTAAGAAGTCGATACATTTCTGGACAAAGTGTAAATTAGAGCCAACAAGCTTATTGACTGCTGAGTGGGAAATCCAATGGAGTCAAAAAGGCCACTTTTGGCTTGAGCAATACAAAGGGCAGAACACTAGCAGTAGAAGGCTGTGAGAGGATGTTTCAAGGATAAAAACTAAATCAGGAATTGGAACAGGTCAGGTTTGAGGTACTTATTAGATATCCAAGTTGAAATGCAAACAAGACAAGTGAATACTGAGTCTGGAGTTCAGGGGCAAAGCCTGGGTTGGGATCATTAGCAGGTAGCTATTTGAAGTCAGATGATTAGAATAAGACATGAAGATTGGTGCCACCGACCGCTGCCTTCATTTGGACTAAATTTAATTTGTTTATAATTTAAAATACTCTTCACAAAATGTATGGTTTCTAAACATGAGAAGAAATTAAGAGATTATGACATCAAGTCAGAGGTCACCTAACTGCCAACAATTAAAACTTGGGAAAATCTACACCATACACAGGAGAGGCACCTGCTGCAGAGGTAATGAGACGAGGCTCTGTCTTAGACACTAACTTTATCCATGGGATTTTAGTACTTGAGCTTCAGTTTTCCCTATTTGTAAATGGCTTAATCGCTACTTCCCAGGGTTGTCAAGATTAGGATGGCGGTCCAAAATGCCTATGATCAGCTTTTAGAAAAACTCTTAAGCCTACATGTCCTTGCAGTTGTAGAACACTCTTTAATAGCTGACTACCCTCTGTATCTGTAATACTGTCTAAACCACAATGCTGCTATTTTATTATGGTGGTTATGTGCCGTGGAGTCATTTGTGACTCATAATGACCCTGTATACGGTTTCTGAGGCTGTGTATCTTTATGGGAACAGAAAGCCTCATCTTTCTCCCGCGGAACAGCTGGTAGCTTTGAACTGCTGACCCTGAGATTACCAGTCCGACTTGTAATAACCACTTCGCTACCAGAGCTACTTGTTATTTCATTACACTACTGCTTATTCTTAAGGAGCTCTGGTAGCGTAGTGGTTACGAATCGGGCTGCGAACCTTAAGGTTAGCAGTTCGAAACTACCAGTCGCTCCGCGGGAGAAAGAGGAGGCTTTCTACTCCCGTAAAGATTTACACCCTCGGAAACCCTGTACAGGGTCGCTATGGGTCGGACCCGACTCGATGGCACTTAACAACAACAACAACAACAACTGCTTATTCTTAAGCCAGCTACTACTATAACCACCACCATTTCCTGGAATTGAAGACATGTTGTTAATTGCTAGATGATCAGTGTTTGAGAAAAATGCACATTACACATACATACAGAACAAATGTCAAAGACACCTTGGACTTCAGAAATAACGCAAGTATGATCACTATTGAGGAGCCAAGGTAACTGCTGGCTGCTAACCAAGAAGTTCAGTGTGAATCAACCACCATTCTCAGGAGAAAGATGTGGACATCTGCTTTAGTAAAGGTTGTTGTTTTGAAGAGCTGTTTTGTTGGTTCCAACTCATGGCAACCCTGTATACGGGTTCTGAGAAGTGGCTGGTGGGTTTGAACTGCTGATCCTACAGTGCACTGGAAACCCTGTGGGGTAGTACTCTGTCCGTAGGGTCACTGTGAGTCAGAAATAATTCTATGGCAGTGGATTTGGTAATTTACTGTTATCAGATGCCACTGAGTCAGCTCAACTTGTTGTTGTAAAGTGCCGTCGAGTCGAATCTGACCCATAGCGACCCTGTGTAGGCTTTCCAAGGAGCAGCTGGTGAGCTTGAACCACTGATCTCGCAGTTCAAAGGACTCTGCAGTCTGATGCATTACCACAGCATCACCACAGGACCCCTTAATTCAACTTAAAGAGATGGAATCAGACCTTTGTGATCTATAGGGTTCTAATTGGCTGATTTGGGGGAAGATTTCCAGGACTTTTTTCCTAGTCTGGAAGCTCTGATGAAACATGTTCACAGCATACTAGCCTCCACTGTGAGAAGGGAAGGGGCGGTACATGAAGTGGGCGCATCCACACGGAAGTGAACTTAGATGTCCACACACAAGGCAAGAACTCCACCATCAAACCATCCCTGCCCTCTAAGGTACTATCATTGTTAGGTTCTGTCAAGTCACTCAGTGATCCAATGTAACAGAAAAACTGCCCCACTGAATTTTCTAGGCTATAATCCATAAGGAGCTCTGGGTAGCATAGTGGTTATGAATCGGGCTGCGAACCTCACCACCAGCAGTTCGAAAGTACCAGCTGTTCCATGGGAGATGAGGCTTTCTCTCCCATAAAGATTTACAGGCTCGGAAACCCTGTACAGGGTCACTATGAGTCAGACAGAACTGACTGCATGGCATATCATAACAACAACAACAATCTATATAGAGGAGTTCTGGAGGCACCACGGTGAACTCACCAGCTGCTCCACAGGACAAAAAAATGTAGCAGTTGACTTTCATAAAAACCACAGCCTTAGAAACCCTATGGGACAATCCTACTCTGCCCTAGCAGGTCACGAGGAGTTGGCATCAACTGAACAGCAGCAGTTTGGTTTTGTCTTTACAGAAGCAGATTGCCGGATTTTTCCCCGTGTAATTGCTGGATGGTTCAAACTGCCAATCTTTCAGTAGCAGCCATGAGCGTAACCTCTGTGCCACCTGAGTTCCTTAAGGTACTATTAGAATTTAAAAATTGTACTCACCAACCGTCATTTGTCATATTTCTTTTTCTTTCAAGTTATTTTCAAAAACATTACCTTGCTAGGGTGAATGCCCACATGGACAGTTGTGCCGTTAGCTTTGTCTCGCTGTACCCGCTCGATGTAGATGACATATTTCTTCCTGTACACCTGGACTACTTTGCCAATTTGCTGACCCTTGTAGTGTCCTCTTACAACCTAGGTACACATTTAAAAACAATGGTAACACAGGGACTAAAAGGACAGGTTTAACTCTGTAAATTATAAAAGTTATGACCCACAAATAAATCACACCCCTCAGTTAGTGATGCTACAGTGACGCAGTGCCCTTCCTGCAACTGATGGTTCTAAGTGGCTATAGATGAGCCCACCTCTGGTGCCTGGACTTTTTGTAGTAAATTCACAATAAGGAGCTTGGTATCGACCTCAAAGGGGAACAAGCTACAAGGGTTTAATTTATAATCCATTAAAGTCTAATCCAATGTCAGAGAGTAGGTAGCAACATACATAGGTCTCTAAACAAGAGCCCCAGGGGTCCTCAGTTTCCCAGGATGCCCTCCAAAGCACTTGACTGGATGTTTCTTTCCAGCATTCAAACTTTTCTTACAATAAGATGTTTTGCAAACAGAGAGGACCGCCTCCCAAATTACTGGCAACTTTTAACAAGCAGAGTACAGCAGGGAGCATTGGGTGTTTACCCATATTGCACCTATTTGGGGAGGATTTCCTTTGGTATTTAAAAGGCATTAGGAGTCCTGGTATGGCACTGTGGGATAATGCACTGGACAGCAAGGTCGGTGGTTCAAATTTACCAGCCACTCCTCAGAAACCTTATACAGGGTCTCTATAGGTCGAAATCAACTCGACAGCACTTAACTAAAGGTGTTGTTGTTAAGCTGGCAAGTCGATTCCGACCCATAGCGACCCTGTATAGGGTTTCCAAGGAGAAACTGGTGAGCTTGAACCACTGACCTTGTAGTTTAAACAACTTTGCAGTTTAGCGCATTAGCGCACAGCACCATACCAGGCATTAGTCTCATTAAAAAAAAAATAATAATGTTGGTGATATGCTAGCCACTTAATGGAGACTACCCAAATTCTTTAATCACTAGTTACAGGTTACAGATAGGAAATGTGTAGAGAATTTTATTTAAACAGATCCGAAGGTTGCATTTACCCATAAATGTAAACAATCATATGAAATTTTATGATCCCTTAGAGCTTCTGAACAATTCTGTTTGTCAGTGTTGGGTGCTGTCAAATCAGTTCTGGTAAGGAGCAGAAAGCCTAGCTTTCTCTAGCAGAGCGGCTGGTGGGTTCAATAGAAGCCCACTGTGCAACCCACTACACCACCAGACCTCCTTGTTAAGCGCTGTGGAGTTGGTTTCAATTCATATAGACTTTAAAGGGTTTCAGAGCAGTGGCTGACAGGTTTGAACGACAGACTTGTCAGTTAGCAGTCCAGTGCTTATCCCACAGTGCCACACCAGGGTTCCTTCTTGTTAAGTGCCATCAAGTTGATTTTGAGTCAGCGACCCTGTATAGTTTTCTGAAGAGTTGCTAAGGGATTTGAACCCTGACCCTGAAGTTTGCAGTCCAGTGCTTCACTTCCTGACCCTTGAATGGCTCAGAGCTTCTTCAGTGCACCTGCAAAGGATAACTGAAAACTGTGTTCTATTCTGAAGTATCTCTTGTTCTCTCATTTTATTATAGCCTTTGATTTTCACCAAAGGGGAAAGGTAAAATAATTGAAAAGCAGCTTACTTTTTTTTTTTTTTTTTTTGTCTCTGACTCAACTCCTCTTGGCAATCCTTCGTTTCTGAGAAAACACCTCAGACACTACAATCTCAGAAAACAATCCATTTTCTAAAAACTTTTCCGGCAGGTAAAAACTAATTTAAAGCATGAAAAAGTGGAAACACAGTGGGGCACATACCTGGACTTCATCATCCTTTCGGATGGGCATGGACCGAACATTGTATTTTTGTCTCAGTTCCTTGGAAAGAGGGGAAGACATAATCTTCCTGAAAATGTAGGAAGGTGCATTGAAGTGCCTTTTACAGTTCTTACTCCAGTCAGAAGTCACAAAGGGATTGAACTTCATTTCGGCTAAGTGAAAAGATGTATACACTTTCAAATCACCAAAAATCACATTCTGTTTCAAACAGAGACAACCTTTTTTTTTTCAAGAAAATGTCAACTTGGAAGTTTATAATACTCACAAACTGTCATATTCTCTAAATCTATCAAAAAAAAAAAAAAAAACCGTATGGACCTTAATGGCCTATGAACTGATGCTTGAAATTTCTAAAATTTTGCTTTACTATAGCATTTTTTATATTTGTTCATGGTATAAAGGCTTCTCTGTTAACAGCACATTTGCTAGCTACTTAACACTCTTGAAATTCCTTTGAGTATTGTGCCAGTTAATACCGGACTTTTAAATATTCCAACTGAATTTGGGGATAGTAGACAGACAACTCAATTGTTTTAAATGGAGCAATCAACGTTTTAATGGACTTGTGCATTCATGTTATTCGTTGTTCAAGTGCCCACAAGTCGGTTCATAATGACCCCATATAGTGTTTCCGAGGGATTAGTGGGTTTGAACCGCTGACCTTGCAGTTGGTAATCCAGTGCCTATTCTACAGGCATACCAGGACCCCGTGCTCATATTTAGCCCTCTCCAAAATGAATAGTCAAGTTCTTCCGGCCCGAACCTGGAAAACGCTAAGTTTTCTTGTATCCAGAAAGCTTTACAATGTTACAATGGGCAAGCGCCGTCTGGAAGTTCCATGAGTGCTTTACCTATAAGTTATTCAAGACCTTTTTGTATTCCACCGGAAACTACACTGTCGAAACTTGACTCCATCTCGACAGGCATCCTATCCTCCAGTTTCTGAGTTCCAATATTCCCAGTCTTGCCTCCCTTCCCCAACCCGGTGGCTTCTGATCTAGGGGGGAAATGAGCAGAGGCCTTTCCGGCACCCCATTTGGCTGCTATTCGGCCTCTGGGTAAGTCTCATAGTCCCCGGGGACGAGGGTCACGGTAGTCAGGAAAGGATGGCAGCGGATTATGCTCGCTTTCCCGGCGAGCCCTCTCACCCGCTGTCGCTTCAGCGATGGCCGCAAAAGAGAAAAGAGCAACAAGTTTTTTCCGGTTCTCTAAGTTTCCAAGAGATCTCGCGAGATCGATATCAATTGTAACGAGAGGAGCGCGGAGTTTGAACGCTAAGAAGAAATTGGGGAATTGATGAATAGTGACACCTACTGCCTCGGAGGGAAACAGCAAGGGACTGCAAAGTCCCGCTTCCCGGCGGCTTTGGAGGTCTGCGCTCGACCGCTGAGGTCTCTGGAAAGGGTTGTCCTAGAGCGAATGGCAGGGACAGCTCGGCATTTGACTGCTCGATAGGAGATGAGGGGGCGGACGGCCCCACTAGATAGATCTTCACTCCTGGGCGTTCCCCTAGCGGGGAAAGGGCAGGTTCTACTTTTGGCCGTCAGGTGGCGCCGGGGCCCGACTGACCGGTCACCTGGGTTACCTGACCGCTACCAACCTGGGTCTTTCCTCAAGTTTCAGCCAAGAGCCGGCCGCCTGCCCCGCACCTGAAACCACTGGCGTGCCCTGAGTGCCTTGTAGGCTCCCGTCCGACATTCGGGTCCTGCCGGCATGGGGGCCCTCGGAGGTCTGGAGCTACCGACCCACGGAAGTAGGTCTGACTCATCCGTTTTAATGAGTTCCGAAGTGATGCCAGTGGTGCTGGTCCGAGACGGGGATACTTGCGTGAAAGGAAGCCTTCTTGGGTTTCCCTGCCTGCTCTCATTGCTTTTCGGGTCTGATGCAAGGAGGGGAAGGAAATGCGCCCTGCTGCGAATGGATTCCGAGGGAGATTGCAGGGCTGGGTGAACTCAACTAGTCGATCCTGCCGCGATCGACTTCTAATGAGTGATTATAATAGAGGTGTCATACTGGAGGGTCAGCGAAAAAAAGAAAGACCCCCAACGAGATGGATTGGCACAGTTGGAGCAACAGTGAGCTCAGGCGTAACGATTGTGAGGTTGGCGCAGGACCGGGCAGTGTTTCGTTCTGTTGTGCATAAAGTCACTGTGAGTGGGTACCGACTTGATGGCACCTAATAACAACACTGGAGTCCTGATGTGGCGCTGTGTGCTAATGCGTCAGACTGCAAAGTCGTTTGAACTGCAAGGTTGGTGGTTCAAACTCACCAGCTGTTCCTTGGTCGACTCGACGGCACTTAACAACAATAACATTGATCAAAGACACACATATCATAATAATATGTAAGAGCATGTGAGCTTCTTGAGTACTTGTTGTTAAAATGCCGTCGAGTGGTGGTGGTTATGTGCCGTGGAATCGATTCCGACCCATAGCGACCCAGTCTGTATAGGGTTTCTGAGGAGCTGCTGGTGTGCTTGAACTGCTGACCTTGCTGTTCAAACCGACTTTGCAGTTAAGCGCATTAACCCACAGCGCCACACACCAGGTGTCTCGAGTACTAGGGACACCTTTATGCGCTTTATTAATTAACTCCTATAATCCACATAATAGCGTAGTGATACTGGTATGATTTTTGTCCTCATCTTACGAATGGGGAAACGGAGACACTGAGAAAGGAAAGGACCTTATGCAAGATCACACGACTGATGTGTGATAACATAAGTAACTGAACCCGTACAAGCTGGATCCCTAACCCCTTCTGGCAACTGCCAATCTTTATATGATCCCAATTTGTAGGAACCCACTGAGTCCAATCCAAGAGTAAAAAAAACCCATATCCTTGAGGAATTAGAGTAGAGTCAGTAAACAGCATGTGTTTTCATGATTTCAAAATAGTTCTATTATTACATATCCTGTGAAGGAGGTAGCACTAGGTTTGATTCAGGATTTAAAAATTCAGTAAGGATTCTTTTGCTGAAATTCCTTCCAGCAAATGTTTATGTAGCATCTTTGGCCAGCCTTGAACTTGGCATTGGAGCTTTAAAATGAAATAAATTAGTTTCTACCAGCAGGAAGGTCATCATCTAAGAAGAGAAAGACAGGAAATCATCAACCACTGGACGCTACCCTGTTCTGTGCTTGGGGAGTGGACGAGAGCTGTGGAGTCTCCTAAGGCTTCTGGGGTGAGGTCATTGTGAGCAGAGCTTTGAAGAATGTTAAAATGAGCTCCATGAGACAGTGGATGTAACTCATGGGAGTAATTCCAAGGGAATGTATGGAGGTATGAAGCACCAGGAGATAGTCTCCAGGAACCAGAGTCGTTCCTTGTGTTTAGAATGAGAGGTACACCCTGGTGCTGGACGCAATATCATTTGGATGCTGAAAGTCATAGGGAGCCCATGAAAGCTCCTACCTTCCCTTCCTTTCTGATAATACACAAACTAACCTCTTCTCTTTCCTTTTATTTCCCTTGTTAGTTTCCTTACCTTGCCCCTCCTCTTCCTTAGGTGTCCCCTATCAATCCCTTTTCTCTCCACAAAGACTTTCTGTTTCCTCAGCCTCCCTCTTATTCTCTGCCTTACCCTGAGCAACTAGGCCTCATGACTTCCTGCTTCCATCCAACACTGAATCACCACAGTTAAACACTGATGAAAATCAGAAGGGATACAAATTGGACACTAAAAACCCCAAACCTTACTGCCATCAAGTCGATTCTGACTCATACTGACCTTGTATAGGGTTTCTGAGGCTGTAAATCATTACCGGAGTAGAAAACCTCCTTTTTCTTTCTCAGAGTGACTGGTAGGTTTGAACTGCTGACGTTGTGGTTAGCAGTTCAGTGCTTATCCTATAATGCCACCAGGGCTTCCTACAAATTGTACAGACAGATGTCAATGATTGGTAGCTCAGTTCTAGAGTCTGTTTATCTTAACAAGTGTCTGTTGAGCATCTTAGTTCCACCCTGCACGGTCCTCTGATTACCATGTCTCATCACTCCCTTGTTCCCTCTCTGTCATTCATTCCTCTAACTTGATTTGTTTTCTTCACATTTTTCTTTTTTTGTTGTTGACAATATTCACAGCAAAACAAACACTAACTCAACAGTTTCTCCATGTACAATTCAGTGACGTTGATGATGGTCTTTGAGTTGTGTAATCAATCATTCTCTCCCTCCTTTTCAGCACGGTTCCTCACTCATGAACGTACGTTCTCTGTCCCCTAATGTTTCAATCTAATCTTTGGAGTAACTATTGTCAATTTAATTCCCATGTAGATAGTTCTTAAAAAAGCATGAATATTCAAGGCAGGTCTTTTTTACTAGCTAAGCTAAACCATTGTTTGGTTTTGAGAAAACTTTAGGGGATACTTTTGGTTTAAGGTTTGAAGATTATCTCGGGGCAATAGTTTCAAGGGCTCATTCACCCTCCCTGGCTCCAGAAAGTTTAGAATCCCTGAGAATTTGAAGCTATTGTCTATATTTTTCCCCTTTTGATCAGTATTTCTTCTATGGAATCTTTGACTAAAATGTTCGGTAATGGAAGCTGGGCACTATCCAGTTCTTCTGGGCACAGTGGCAAAGGAGGCAGTTGTTTATGGAGGCAATTAGCCACACATTCTTTATCCTCCTATTGTTCTGACTCTTCTTAATCCTCCATTGTTTCAGGTGAATAGTCTAAGTGGACTACTGCTAATCGAAAGGTCAGCAGTTCAAACCCACTAGCAGCTCCATGGGAGAAAGATGAGGCAGTTGACTTCTGTAAAGATTTACAGCCTCAGAAACCCTAAGGAACAGTTCTACTCTGTCCTATGGGGTCATTTTGAGTCCACTTGCAAGCTTTTAAGGCCTCAGGCACTATGCTAGGAGCTAGGAGGTAGACCAGAAGCACTAAACACATTCCTGTGATATCCCATGAAAACATGATCCTAAGCCTGTAGATCAAAGAACTAAATTCCACGAGATGTGTGGTTATACATAAGCAACCTCATTAGCTACTCTCTTTTTTGGGACATTGTTGTAAATACATCTAGCATACAACTTTTGCCACCTGAACTTTTTTACAGATGTACAACTTATTGACAGCAATGACAATAATCAACTGTGCAATTTTACCGTTAATCAATGTGATTTTTCTATCATTAGTCTCCTTCCCCCCTCCTTCCCACTCTTAGTAAACTTTGGTCTCTGTACATTTGCTTTTTATCTAAGTGGGGTCATACAATATGTGTCCTTTTGTGATTGACTTTTTTCACTCAGCATAATGTCTTCAGCTCCATCTTACTGTAGCCTGTATCAAGACTTCATTTCTCCTACTGGCTAAGTAATATTCCATGATATGTATGTACCACATTTTGTTTATCCACTCATCAGTTGATGGGTATAAGACTGTTTTCACCTTTTTGGCTATCAGGAATAGTGTTGCAATGACATTGTTGTACAAGTCTCTTTTTGAGTCTTTGGTTTCAAGTTTGGGACATATGATTCCTAGGAGTGGAATTACTGGGCCATATGGTATAGTCCTGGAGTCCTGGTGTGGCGCTGCGGGTTAATGCACTGGACTGCAAGGTCAGTTTGAACTGTAAGGTTGGCAGTTCAAGCTCACTAGTCACTCCTCGGAAACCCTATACAGGGTCGCTACGGGTTGGAACTGACTAGATGACACTTAACAACAACAACAACGTGGTGCAATCCTATGAACTGTACTGGAAAGTTGGTTTGAGGTTAGTGGTTCAAGCTCACCCACCAGCCTCTCCTCGGAAACCGTATACAGGGTCACTATGGGTCAGAACAAACTTGATGGAACTTAACAACAACAACAAATAGTGCAATTCTATTTTTAGTTTTTTGAGGACTCATCTTACTGTTTTCCATAGTGGTTGTACCATTTTGCATTCTTATCAGCAACGAATAAGTGTTCCAGTTTCTCCACATCCTCTCCAATGTTTGTTGTCTTTTGTGTTTTTTTGTTGTTTTTAAATCTTAGCCATCCAAGTAGGAGTGTAATGGTATCTCCTTTGTGGTTTTGATTTGCATCTCTCTGATGGTTAATGATACTGAGCATCTTTTCATGGGTTTAGTGGCGATTTAAATTTAAATTCAAATAAAAATCTTTTGCCCATTTTATGATTGGATTATTTGTCTTATTGTCCTCAAAGTTTGACACATAATTTGGTTAGTAGATTCTTGTCAGAGATATGGTTTCCAAAGGTGTTCTTCTAGCCAGTAGCTTGTCCGTTAACTTTTTTGGTAAAGTCTTTTGATGAGTCCTTTTAATTTTTGTGGGGTCTCATTTATTTTGTCTTTTGCTGTGTAACTTGATTTTTGAAAGGTCCTTTTAAACAGGCTCAGTAGGGTCATTTTGAAGCTAGTCTCTGTCTAAAGTCCCTTGGATTAAGTCTCTTTGAAGACATCAAACTGTTACATTCATTCATTCATTCATTCTACATGTATTTATTGAGCCTTAACTTTACCAAACTCTATGTCAGGCACTGGAGAGGCCAAGATCAGGAAGATCTAGCTTTCCCTCAAGGAGACTGTTGTTTAGAAGGAAGAGATCCAGGCGTAATATGGAGATTATACAGTAAGGGCGCTGAGAGAGGGAGCAGGGAGGTTTGTGAGGAAGTCTTCATTGGTGACCCTTGAACTATATCTGGAAAGCTGGGGAGGAGTTTTCCATACTTCCAGAGGGGAGAAGTATGGACCAGGAAGAGGGTCCTGAACAAGCAGAGGTCCAGAGCATCGCACCAGTACCGGTCATGGGGAACTGCACGTAGTGTGTGTTGAGAGTTAATTATGGGGTTAACAGTCTGTACCGGATCAGCAGAGGATGAAGCAAAGGAGCGGGTTGTGAAGATGAATCAAGGTTGTTTACTTACAGCCCTCCCCAAAAGATATCGGTGTCCTGGTGTGGAGGATAAACACTGCATTGCTAACTGCGTGGTCGGCAGTTCAAACCACCAGCTGCTCCTTGGAAATCCTATACATGGTCACTATGAGTTGGAACCAACTCGATAACACTTAACAACAACAACAACCAAAAGACATTTGGACTGATAAGGAGGTCAAAGCAAGAATGGAAGATAGTAGTAGAGACGGTTTGTATCTAATCAGAAGGGCAGAGATCATAAAAAATGTCTGAGGGTCGCAGAGGTGTAATTAATATGTGTGCCAAGGGTCCTTGCAATCCTAACCCAGGACCCAGCCAGCAGTTTTGGGTGGCTTTATTTGGTAGGTACACACTGTATTAGAGTTAAAGTTTATTGTGATGGTGGGAGGGCTGTGTGCGTATGTGAGGGTCTCAGGACAAGGGATAGAAGAAAAGAACAAAGCTCTTGTTTAACCCCAGCCAGCCAGCCAGTCTTCTACCAATCTATTCAATGGCATCTTCCTTGCAGTGCCCTGACTCCAGGGTGCTTCCTTAAAGTAAAAGATTTCATTTGAAAAAGAAAAGGAATGGTAGAGCAGGAGGAATCAAAACAAGCACCTGAAATGATGGGGACCAAAGAAATCCAAAGGAATTTAGGAACACTTGAAATTCCCACTTGGCTTTTTGGGGTGTCTGCTATGCAGACTTCTAACCAAACAGACCTCTTGAACCACAGGCCAAACAGCTCTGGAACATTTCTGGGCTGTCTCCTCCCCAGGCAACAGGTGTACACAGTGGAGATGTCTTAAGCTGCTAAGATCATTTTAAAATTTAATTTCTGAATAAGCAATACATTTCCTTGGTCCTAAAATCAAAAACTGTAAAATATAAAGTGGAAACAAGTCCTCTGACTCCTTTCCACAACTAATCATTACTGTTTATTTTGTGTGTGTGTGTCTTTCCAATTTCTTTATGTCTAAATAAGCAAATATGAATGTAAATTCTTGTTCTGCCCCTTTCTGTGCATATTGTAGCATCTGATACCTAGTGTTCTATACCTTGCTTTTTCCCTTTGCCATTGTCACTTGGAGATTTCCCTGCCAGTTCATAGAGTCCTTCCTTGTTCATTTCTGGCTGTATGATATTCCATGTACCTTACGTTATATTGCCAACCAGTCTCCTACTGATACGGTATTTAGGGCTTTTCCAATCTTTGTTATTACAAATACTGCATATTTCACTGCCCATATATCCAAGTTTGAGGGGGCTTCAAAAAGTTCTTGGAAAATGGAATTAAATGATAATAGCATTATCCCACAAACTTTTTAAAGCCCCCTCAAAAATATATGGATACTTTCTAGAAGAAATGTTTTGAGTATAATTTCTGGATCAAAGGGATTTTTTGATATTGTTCAATTCCCCTTACTGATTAGGGATTTTATTAACAATATACACGCCCACCAACAATTCATCTGTTTCCCTTTAGCCCCTCCAGCAGGATTTGACAATCTAATAATAGGTGCAAAATGGCAAGCCTACAGAATTTTAATTTGCATTGCTTTCATAGGTGTGACTGAATAAATCCTTAAGAGCCTTTTCTATTGTCATTTTTTAACCATCTCTTTTATCTAAAATAAAGGCTCTTAAAGGTCCAAGCTAAGAGATTCCTACATGTACTGCAAAGTCTCTGGAATCTTTGAGAAAATATATAACTTTATTTAAAAAATAACTTCTGATTTTTTTTAAAGAAGTGCCACCCAGAAGGCACTGCTGAACAATATGAAAACACTACAGCTATTATTTTGAAATAAAATCTTGACAAACACAACACAATTTGAAAAAACTAAGATCAGGCCCCCAGAAAGTCATGGCATTGCTTAAAACAGACTTATGTAGAGTCTTTGGAAAACTGATACTTTTTAATTGCTATAATAAATAGATAGATATATTTCTCACCTGTACTCCCCAGCAGTACCCTCTGCTCTTTTTTAGTCTTGAAAAGAGTCCACAGAAGCCCGTATCAGCTGTTACAATAGCTCCTACAGCGCGATTCCATTGTCTAATGGTCCCCAAATGGCCTCCACTACAGGAGGCCTCCATACTAGCCAAAAGGTTGGTGGTTCAAACACACCCAGAGGTAACTCAGATGCCCAGTCATCTGCTTCCAAAGGCCACACAGCCTTGAAGCGTCTTTGGAGCATAGCACACATAGGAGCGCCATGAATTGTAGTTAAGGGTAACTAACACCACCAACCTCACGTGACCTTGTGCGCTAATGCGCAGGACCACAAGGTCGGCTTGGACTGCAAGCTCAGTGGTTTAAGCTCACTAGCCACTCCTTGGAAACCCTATATAGGGTCACTATGAGTTGGAACTGACTCTATGGCATTTAAGAACACCACCAACAACAACCCAGGCATTTGGGGATTAGATAAGAGGCAGTGTGCTAATTCTTTCCCCATACACAGCAAGCTTTACAGAGAGAATTATAGGTTGTGGAGGCCCCAGATGTTGGCACACCTGGGGTGTGAACAAGCATCTATTGAGAGAATAGTTTTTCATCTTACAGAGTTGAGTTATAGGCCTCAATAAACAGCAAATAGCTGTTCCTGAATGACTCACTCCTCAGCTCAGACCCAATCTGAGCCTTTCCTGCTAGTCTTCATCAGGCACCCCCAACACAATCCAGGGTGGAGTCTCCAGGTGACCAGGCCTTGGCAAGCAGCCAATAGCACCTGGGTTTCAGTATCCATTGAGATAGTAGTGCCCCTGACAAGCACATCTGTTTTCTTCCCCACCCTTCCTCAACCAGCTGAGAATCCACTTCAGAAACTGGCCCAGCTGGTGTGGCCTCTAATGAGTGGGTGGGTCATGAGGAGGAGGACTTAGACTAGGAGGGAAGTGAGAGACACCAGGGGTTAATTTGTCAACATAGTTCTCTGCTGACTCAAGTCTCAGCTCTCAGACTTCCCCTCCACTCCCTGCTTTCTAGCTCATCCTTGAGAACCCTAAGACTCAAAATTGAGACCACTCCTTGACCTAGGGGACTTGGGATACCTCTGGCTCCAACTGTGGGTCGTTTGGCCAGCCTCAGCCTAAGTAAACACATCTCTGTTTCCTGATGTGGCCTCAGCTCCCAGGAAGACTTCTGTTACTTGTCCTAGAAACCCTAGGTCACAGACACTGAGATCAGCTTCTCCAGGGAAGACCTTCTAGGTTGGTCATTTGGAGACTGGAAAAGGGCTTTAGAGGTGAGACGGAGAGCCCAAGCAGGAGGGTCATGGATGGTTGCTGAGATTCTGAAAAACATAGTATGCTTTTGGGCCTTGTGCCACTCTTCTGTTTGTTCCTGAGAGCAAGCTAGAGGATTCTGGGTGGGAATTGTGCCCTGAAGGAGTACTGTCATTGGTCTCTATCAGCAGAGTGTCCCTATCCCCAGGGAGGCCCACCTGGCCTCTAAGAAGTTGCCTAGCAGGTAAGGTCTTCACCTCAGGGCTGGTACCCCCACAGGAAGGTAGTAACCACTCCCCCTGCTTGGGTCCAACATAGAGGAAGGGAGAAGTATCTGCTGAAGATACTCATGGAGTCCCAGTTGTTGGTTTCGGGGAGAGGTTTTTATCCACACATTTTCACTTTGGCAAGGACCTGAGGTTTTCATTTCAGCCCAGGACTCAGCTCTAGCCTCAGAGATCACCAGTCCCTCCCTGTCTCACCTAAGCCCTTTCACTGGAACTGAGGAGCTACAAGTGTAGAGAATGCCACTGTACTTCCAGGCCAGTACCACCCTAACTACCCCTGCCTGCCCCAGGTCCTCCCTCTGTCTGTCTATCCTATAGAGCTTGGTCGGACCAGGTCAGCACCAGGACCTCTGCCCCGTCCCGGATCATGGCCAGTCCAGCTGTGTGGAGCAAGGCAGCTCCCAAAACAGCTCTCAGGCTGGGCTTCTCTAGGCTGCCCCTTCAGGGGCCATTACTCATGCCTGCTTCCTCACCAGCAGCACCCAGGGCAAGATGGCGGCCACCACAGCCACCACCGCAATGAGAGTGATGAGCAGCAGTGCCCGCGACCGGCAGCAGAACGACCGGGTGGAGCTGGGTGCGGGAGAGGCCTCCGAGAGCTCTGCCAGGCTGCGCCGTGGCAGAACACTGTCCTGTTCCCCCAGGGGCATCCCATGGCGACTGATGATGAAGATCTGGGGCTCCCGGGGCAGGCTGGGCAGCAGGTCCAAGGGGAGCTGGGCATTCTGACCCGGACTGCCTGGCAGCCTGGCTTGGCTCAGAGATGGTCTCCAGACAGGCTGGGAGATGGCCAGGGGGTTTGTGTGACCCAGAGTGTCCGGTGGTGGCACAGAGGGCAGGCCTGCGGGCACAGTCAGGGTTTGGGAGCTCTTGTCCAGCATTGAGGGCCAGCGGGAGCTCTTCTTGCTGAGGAAGGTGACGTAGCGGCAGATGGGGCAGACGATGGTCCTCTGGACCTGCCCATCCACTCTGGTGGAGAGCAAGTACTTGACGAGACAGTCATGGCAGAACACATGGCCACAGCTCAGTGTCCGGCTGGCACCCTCCAGATCCCGAAACTTCTCGTAGCACACGGGGCACTCGCTGCCCGAGCTGTCCTTGCTCTCCCCTTCCGACATGGCAGTCCTTAGCTGTGGAGGGAGGAGCAGTGAGCATCAACATTCATTGTCCTCCTTCCCCTCCTCTTCCTAGCTCCCACCCACACCTCTGTTTCTATCTTTTTTGACTCCTCTTGTCTTCTCCCTCTTCTTTGTTTTTCTTCTCAAAGACTGCACCTCAGTGGCCTAACAGAATCAAACCAAGGAAGGAACCTAAGGCCCTGAGGAGGAGAGGAGAGGGACCTTCTGGAAGGGGGAACAGAACCACAGAAATCGCAGTCAACTTGGAGGGAGGAGGGTGTGTGGAGTGTGATGAAAGTGTAACTTCACATGAGCTGTGTGTGACATGCACAGTTGGTGAGGTTCCCACCTCACTTCTTCCTGGTCAACATGGGAAGTTAAGGCAGGAGGACCCAGCTCCTAGTGGAAGCAGATGACTAGGAACATGCATTTCCAGTCTTGGTCCAGTCTCTCTCCAGCCTTGCCTGCACCCAGAATGACAACATCCCAGAAAAGCCCCGGCAACTCCTCAACCTCCCCCCTCAACTGGTGTTGGATGAAATTCCCTGGTCATGAGATTGCATTCCTCTGTACTAAGTGTGGCTATAAAGCAATGACTGTTTTACAAATAAAACTCAGAACTTACACATCCAAAATGCCTGTTGCCCTCCACGTAATCACGTCAGGGAACTGTAGGCTCATTCCTCCACCCACCACAGCGCAATCATTCTTCAAATTCGTAGTATAGAGTTGCATGAGGCCGTGAGAGATCCTAACCTCAGTGAAGGCAGCTGCTGTTTTGGAAATGGCCAACAGTCACTGGAAGCCAAGTCTGGCGAGAAGGTGAATGAGTGATCAAGTGTTACTATAAAGTGACAAGGTTAGCATTAAACATTATCTGAACACAAACAAGGAGTCCTAGAGATGTTTTCAGCTATGGCAGAATTTTTGGATAAAGAACAAGGCTTCCCAAGACAACTTTGAAGGGAAACGTCTTTTTGGGTATGTGAGGTTCCAGTATCTTCCTTTTAAAAGTCCCTGGAATCACAATTGTGTTGTAATCTAACTTACCTATAACCATTTCTTTCGAAGGAACAGCAACCACCTTTATTGATGTATTCACTGACGCATCAATAACCCCTGGACACACCAACAAAGTAGCCCCAAATGCAAAGGATGGCATAACAGTGAAATGAGATCAGTTAGTGAAGAAGGACATACTGTAGGGATCACAGATCATTTGGAAGCCCCCCAAGTTGAAAATGTCTCATAACTGAAAGGTGAGGATAGAGGGCCCAGCACACTGAAGGCAACTTCAAAACTTTTACAGGAATTTTCCAGCTTTGATCTCTGAAATAGTGACTGTGCCCCGCAGTTGTTAAGTGCTGTCGAGTCAGTTCCGACTCATAGCGACCTTGTATAGGGTTACCAACGAGCGGCTGTTGAGTTTGAACTGCTGACCTTGTGATTCAAACCAACCTTGTGGTCCAGTGCTTTATCCACACCAGGACTTAGTGCCTCACAAGCTGCTCCAATATGTGGGGATCAAAAGCTCAGACTCTGGAGCCTAAATCCTGTATTCAAAGCCATAATCAATCCATTATTATCTGCATGACCTTGGGCAAATTGCTTGAAGTCTCTAAACCTCAGCTTCCCATCAGTAAGATGGGGTTGATAATAATAGTGCCACCTTCCTCTTAATACCCTGGTTGGGGGTATTAAGTTAATGCAGATGAAGAACCTGGCACACAGTAAGTACTCAGTAAGTGCTAGGTGCTGTTAAAGCAGACCAAGGGACTTGACCCCTGATGGCTCTGGCGGCATCTGCCTTGCCTTCCTCCCCTCTCACCTCCAGACATTCCTTATTATGTGCATGGCTAAAATCACACACTCCTGACATTCAGACAGCTCACCTGTCTAAGGAATGAGTGAACAAGATGACAGTAGATTAGGTAAGGGCTGGGCAATGGATAAACATTAACATGGTGATGTCACTGTTTCTTTGTAGCTTTCATTTCATAACACACTTACCAAAATGTCTAAGCTAAAAAGGGGTCATTGTCAGGTTGACCATGATTTTCTTAGGCCAACTAACTTCTAACAAGTTCTTGCATTCCATAATGCCCCGCAGCTCAATTGTATCGTGGCAATTTCATCCATCCATCCGTCTGTCCATCCATCCATCCATCCATCCATCCATCCATCATCCATCCACTCATCCAGCCATCATCCATCCATCCAATTATTCAACAAATATTTATTGAGTACCTACTAAGTGCCAGGTATTAAGCTAGGCAGCAATCAAGAAAGTCCTTCTTGAAGTTTAAAAGCCTAGAGAATATTCGTTAAGTTTTCTTTTTAAGAAAAATATTTTTTTTTAAAAAATTTTGTTTTAAAGGAGGGATAATAATCAGTAGTTTATATTGTTTGGGTAACTGAGAAATTGTTACCAAGATAGGCAAGAGAGTAACAGAGGACAGATGAATGAGCAGGTACAATGGGAGAAGGGGTCTTTGGTTAGTGTCCACCTACTAGCTGAAAAGTTGGAGGTTTAAGTGTACTCAGAGGTATCACAGAGGAATGTCCTGGTGATCTACTTCCAAAGAAAGCAGCCAATGAATTGCATTTGTAGTCTGGCACTCATGGGGTCGCCATGAGCTGGAATCAACTTGATGCAACTGCCTTAGGGGAAGAAAGGACTTTAGAGATAATTATTCAAACATCCTGCTGTGGCACTGTGTGTTAATATGCCAGACTGCAAAGCCGTTTGAACTGCAAGGTCAGCAGTTCAAGCTCACCAGCTGCTCCTCGGAAACCCTATACAGGATCGCTATGGGTCGGAACTGACTCGACAGCACTTAACAACTACAACAACCTAGCTTTATAGACAAGCAAACCCAGGTCCAGAGAATGGAAGATGACTTGCCTGAGGCCTTTCAGGAAGGTGGTGGAGAAAAAAAGACTGAGAGAAGCGACGCTGTAGATGAGAGTATGAATAGGTTCATAGATTTGTGTGAGCAGGTATTAGTCCTGCCAGAAAGCAATATCTTCCTGGGGAGAGAGAGGGGAGGAGGAGAGACCCCTACTCCTCATGTGGATTTGGGGGGAAGTAAAAGGAGCTCTGGTAGTGTAGTGGTTACGAATCGGGCTGCTAACCTCAAGGTCAGCGGTTTGAAACTACCAGCTGTTCCACGGGAGAAAGATGAGGCTTTCTGCTCCAGTAAAGATTTACAGCCTTGGAAATCCTGTACAGGGTCACTAAAAGTTGGAACCGACTCTACGGTACTGAACAACAACAAAAGGAATCCAGAGATTACAAAAAACATCCCACGTCCCCAGTGATGACCTCTGAGCAATTCCTTCTTCTGTGCTCACACTTGGACAATGCAACTCTCCCTCCCAACTTGTCTCACCTTCCTTTCTCAAGTCTTTCCCTGACCCCTCCCTTGCACCCCTCCCTTTCTGTTATTTCTATTCTATTCCCCGTCCTTGAGTCCCTCATATGGACTGAGCTCTGTTTTGGGTGCTGGAGCAAGGGAGAACGTAGCAGAAATAATACAAGGAACATTTTCTATTTAGGGCATTGTTAAGTGCTGTTGAGTCTATTTTGGCTCATAGCAACCCTGTATAAAATTTCTGAGGAGCGGCTGGTGAGTTTGAACCACTAACCTTGTAATTAGCAGTCCAGTGCTTATTCTACAGCTCCACACTGGTACTCCACTTTGGACATAAGATAGTTAAATAACAACCCACACATTATATGCCAAAAGGTACCCCCACAGGTGCGTTAGGAAATGAGGAGAGAGGAAGGCTGGAAAGTCTTCCGAGGTGAGATGGGGCCAGTTGAGCTAATAATAAATAATTATAACAGCGACAATTTATTGAACACTAATTATGTGCTTGACAATTTGCATCACTTCCTCATTTAGTCCTGACAACAACTCCAGGAGGTAGACATTATCTCCACTTTGCAGATGAGGGAATGGAGGCTCAGGGCTTAAATTAAGTAACTTGTTCAAAATCATACTAGGATAGGGCAAACTCAGGATTCAAACCCAGGTTAGCCTGAGTACATAACCCACACTATTCACCACCAATGGAGGGCTCAGTGCACCTCTGTCGAATGCATTCCAGATCTTGGTCAAAGAAAGGAGTAGATTAAGAAGCACTGGTGTGGGGAAATGGGTACTCCAATCTCCTTTAGAGGGACCCTAAACCAGGCTGCCTCTCCAGGCACCTGTGAGGCAGGGGGAAGACAAGAGCTGGTCCAACGACCTCATGAAGCCATAGTGTCTAACCTCACCCACAGCAGCATCCCCTCAAGAGCTGGTGGGAGAAGACATGTCAATTAGCCCAAGGAAATTTTCCCCCAACTTTGACTGTGGGCTAGGACAGCGTGACCCTTCCAGGAACTCAAGCTGTTCTCCTGGAGCCTCAATGCAAG
This sequence comes from Chrysochloris asiatica, assembly GCF_000296735.1. Classification (NCBI taxonomy): domain Eukaryota; kingdom Metazoa; phylum Chordata; class Mammalia; order Afrosoricida; family Chrysochloridae; genus Chrysochloris; species Chrysochloris asiatica. The sequence continues at coordinate 10,208,467 of NW_006408572.1, forward strand.
ACCTCATAGCTTCACCTCCATCTCTGATCACTTCCCCACCCAGAGACCATGTAGGCACATGTGTACACATATTCACACACCCAGACACACAAATTTATACAAACACTCACATACATAGTCACCCAGACTTCAACTCATACACAGACTTATAGACAGACTCACACAGATCCACGCATAGAGACTTCCATGCACACAAACACTCACACACCCCTGCATCACTTGAGTTTCAGTTCAGAATCTTGCCAAGAAGTGACTGGCATCCCTACCTGGAGTCCCTGTTCCCCACCTGCCACCGGGCCCCCAGACTCACTTTGGCTGGGAGCAGGGAGCAGCATCTGCTTCTCCAGAGCCTCGGCAGAGCAGATAGGAGCCACTTGGAGGTGTCGGAGGCAGGCAGTAGGATCTCCTCTAGCTGCTGTCAGTATGACGGCTGCTGAGGCATTTCCTAATGAGTGAACAGGTCGGGAGGACAGCGCAGGGAAGTGAATGTCACCCAACCCGTTTGAGTCCAGAAGGCTCTTGGCGTTGCCCAGGGGTTTGGCAGTTGCTGGAGTCAGGTGACCTTGACAAGGATGCTAGGAGAGGAGCCCCAGCCTGAAGAGTCCAGGGTGGGTGCTAGAGAGGAAGCAAAGGGTCTCACAGTGGAGGCACTAACTCAGGATCCCTTTGACTGAGGTTCCCAAGTGATGGGTTGCCCCCTTCCAATATTCCAATAATAAAGTCACCTCAGTCCTTCCCACCTGCCTGGATCCATTCTAGAAATCCCAACCTCTCCATCCCCATTATTCAGGAAGGCTATGCCACCCAAAGTTGTATACAGATATCTGTGTGATATGCCCATCTGCATTTGTCAATCATCAAACACCCAAAGGTGCTCAGAACCTCAAGAGACCAAATACCACTGGTGTAAAGGTAGTGAGAAACCAATAAAACACATATACCAGGACATACACGTGCAGTCACACACCACGGAAACAGGCCCATGATATCTTGTGAAATAAAAGTACCTTTCAGAACTGGATGTTTAGTAAGCTTGCATTTCTGAAAATGACAATGCTATTGCTGTTGTCATGGAGACGGCTCCAACTTATGGTAACCATATGTATAGCAGAACAAAAACCTGGCTCAGTTCTGTGCCATCTCCATGACCATTAGTTTGTTTGAGTCTGTCCATCGCACTGAAGATTTCTTTCATTCCCACTTTACCAAACATGAGGCCTTTTCTAGCAATTAGTCTTTTCTGATGAGGTGTCTGAAATAAGCAAGTTGAAAGCTTGCCGTCTTTGCATCTAAGGGACATTCTGCTTGTATTTCTTCTAAAATTGATTTGTTCGTCTTTCTGGCATTCCACGGTATAATCAGTGTTGTTCACCAACATCACAGTTCAAATGCATCAATTCTTTTTCTGTCTTCCTTTTCTGTTACTCAGTTTTCACATGCATACGAGACAATTGAAAAGACCATGCATGAAAGGGGGCTTTTAAAAGCTCATGGAAAAATTCCATTCTGTTTTCATTTCCTTTTCCATGGATTTTTTTTGTTAATATTTATAAAGAAAATCCAGAAGAAGCTATATCAACTGGTTAATAGTAATTATTTTGAGAGGGACTGTCTAAGGCAAATGTTCCTGTGGTAGTCAAAATTTTCACTTTGAATGTGAATTTTTTTTTGTAATAAAATAACTAATATATGATTGCTGTTGTTGTTAAGTGCCATGGAGTCGGTTTTGATTCATAGCAACCCTGCATAGGGTTTCTGAGGCTCTTAAATCTTTTGTGGGAGCAAAAAGCTTCATTTGTCTCTGGTGGAGCAGCTCATGAGCTTGACCCGCTGACCTCGTGATTCCAGTTCAGTGCTTATCCTATGGAGCTACTGTGCACCCAATAAAGAATTGTTGTTGTTGTTTCAAGTCAGTTCTGAGGGTTTCTGAGGAGCGGGTGGTGAGCTTGAACCACCAACGCTACTGTTCAAACCGACCTTGTGGTTGAGTGCTTATCCTACAATACCACACCAGGACTCCAGTAGGCAGGGAAAAACTAGGGGAATTGGAAACTTTCTTGGGGTACTTTCAGCCCACTGGTGGTTGAGGACCCCAGGGGAAGCCAAGCATGAACATGACCCAAGAGGCTGGCCCGCACCCCCTAGTCCCCAACTAACCAGGCTGGCCACCTTGAAGGTGGTTGGGGAGGACAGTCAGGGTAATGTTCCTGCCACTTTACTCAGGAGCTCGAAGATGGGTGGTTAGCAACTGTCACAAAGGTCTCTGGTATTCTTGTCCTGGGAGTTAGATTCCTGAGGAGTTCTAAATATGGTTGCCAGATGTAGCAAATAAAAAACCAGGATGCCCAGTTAAATTTGAATTTCCTATAAGCACTAAAACTTCCTTAGCATAAGCATATAGAATGTAATATTTAGGATGGTGGTGGTAGTGGTGGTTGTGTGCCGTGGAGTTGTAGCAACCTTGTATAGGGTTTCCGAGGTGGTAAATCTTTGTGGGAGCAGAAAACCTCATCTTTCTCCCATGGAATAGATGGTAGTTTTGAACTACTGACCTTGAGGTTAGCAACCCAAATCGTAACCACTACGCTACTAGATAGACTTATGCTAAAAGTTGTTTATTGTTTATGTGAAACTTGAATTTAGCTGTGCATCCTGTATTTTATCTGGTAGCCCCAGTCTGTCTTTGAGGGCCCCCAAATTTTCTCTCCTTTCACCAGCACCTCCCCATTGCAAAGGTCCCTTCAGCAGTTGGCTTGCAATTCTGCATAGGATTTTCTGGGAAGGCCTGAAAAGGAATCTCAGATACTTCAGTATCAACACCTCTTGTGTCCCCAGGGAGGAGACTGAGGTAGGCAGGGCCACACTCAAACTTGTGTGATGTGTGCAGTGATCAGAAGTTTCCAAAGCCCCCCAATATTTTCCATTAGCCAAGTCATGCAGTTTGACTTTGAAGATTAGTTTTAATATATAAAGATTTATTATCATAATCTGTCATGGGTTTGAATTCCAAACAAATAATTCTACCTTAATAATTATATGTATTAATATCTATATACATACATGTATACCTGCCACTTGTCTATTAGTGTATTGTACTGTGGTGGCTTGTGTGACATGCTGGAAGCTGTCACCAGTATTTCAAATGTCAGTAAGATCGTCAGTGATGGACAGGTTTCAGCAGAGCTACCAAAGTAAGAGAGATTAGGAAGGAAGGACAGGTAATCTACCTTCTGAAAAGTAGCTGATGAAAACCATATGGATGAGTTCATGAAGATGGTACAGGACTGGGCAATGTTTCATTCCATTGTATGTAAGGTCATCATGAATCGGTGTCAACAACAAATACATGACAATATAACCAAATAAACAGCCCTTAACCCATAAACTACTGTCCTCAAGCTGATTCCAACTCATAGGATTTCCACAGCTTTAAAATCTTTACAGGATCAGAAACTCTCATCTTTCTTCCACAGAGTGACTGGTGGATTTGAACTGAAGATCTTTTGATTATCAGTCTGCTATCTGTATCTAACATCGATCTCTATCAATATAAAAACTTGTCGCTGTTAAATTGACTCAGACTCGTGTGTCTGAGTAGAACTGTGCTCCACGGAGTTTTTTTTTTTTTTTTTTTTAAATGTTTTATTATGAATTATGTGATAGTTTATATGGGAGAACATTAGCTTTACATGCATCCTATCGTATATTGTTTCATTGCCATGGTTACAATCCCCTTCATTCATCAACCAACCAAAGGGTATATACCCTGCAAGGCTGCTGGCCGACCAGGTCTCCACCTGGGTTCACAAGAGTCTACTGAATGTTATAGGGCTTAGCTCGCAGCTTCATTGTTGTTTTTCCCTCACTTCTCCTTATCGGTGATGAACGTGGTCACTAATCAGAACATGCATTCCCATTGAGTCTTAGTGTTGGAAGGGGGTTTGCTCTTAGGGGACCCGACCACTTGCCTTGATGTCTCCTGGGGGAGCAACTTGCTTGTTCTTGTAGTAATCAGTCAGTCTGCCTATATTGTTTTGTATTTTTCCTGTAGGTTTTTCTTTCAAGAAGTATCTTCTGTTCTTCTAGCCACTCCAGGTTGGTTTGCTTGTTCTTTCAAGTGGAAATTTCCCACCTCAGAAGATTCTGGATGGGGTTCAGGATTCCACCTATGGTCTTATTCCACAGGGTTTTTAATGACTGATTCTTTGGAATTAGATTGCCAGATCCTTCCTCCAAGGTACCTCTCAGTGTGGACTTTAATCTCCATCCTTTTGGTTAGCAGTTGAGCTTGTTGACCATTTATACCACCAGGATCTCTCTCTCTATTTATCTATTTATGTTGTTGTTGTTAAGTACCATTGAGTCGATTCCGACTCATAGGGTTTCTGAGAACAGCTGGTGAGTTTGAACTGTCAACCTTGTGGTTCACAGTCTAGTGTTTACCCTACAGCACCACACCAGGTGTCTATCTATAGATACACACACATATATATACACATGCATTTACCTAAAAGAGTAAATATATCAGCTGTAGACACCTTAGCTTGAATTTATTTATCAGGTTGACTAGCCATCTAGCAAGCTCCTCTGAGAGTGGAGGACATAGGACTGTTAAGTTTTGACAGGCAGTGAGGGATTGATTATTAAGAGAAGTTCAAAGCTCAGGTGCATTAATCAGGAAGATCTGCACTATAGGATTTGATAGTAGGGCGTTCTGGGTAATTAAGACCATCATACTGACATTCATGAGTGCTCTCTGTGTGTTTCTTATAGTCATGAGTTAAGAGACACTGTCATGTACTTTTTTTTTTTTTAAATGCTTTATTGTGAATTACATGACAGTTTACATGGGAGGACATCAGCTTCACATTGATCCCATCGTATATCATTTCCTTGTCATGGTTACAATCCCTTCCATGCATTATCCATCAACCAAAGGGTATACCCTGCAAGCCTGCCCTCCAGTCATCTGCACACTGACCCTCTCTCTCTGGGTCCAAAGTTCCCAGCTACTCCATCTCCCCACGTCATCATCTCTGCCTCCATCCCTGTTTCTCTGGGTAGGTTTCCGTTCTCCACTCTTCTCCTTTGATGGTCCCAGGGCCCTCGGCTCCTGGACTGCAAGGTTAATCACTTCCCTCCCTTTGCCCCCAAACCTCTACTTTTACATTTCTAGCCCTTACAATCAGTCCTGATAACAATCATTCGCTATTGTATTGCAAAAGACCTATCCACATCTCTTTTCATCAGCCCTAAAAACCCTATACAGGGTCGCTATGGGTCGGAACCGACTCAATGGCACATAACAACAACAACAATGAGGCAGAATGGATACTACTCAGTGGAGATTCTACTTTGCTCCAGGCCCTCTGGATCTAGGTTCCCTCTTGAAAGCCTGTAAGCCAGTCACTTCTTGCCTCTGTAGTCCCCCGATTCTGGGTAGCCAATGTCCAAGTTGCCCATCCCTGTCCTCTCCGTGTGCAGAGGAGGTGGGAATGATCCTCGCTGTGAAGATTTGTTCACTCTTTAGAGCTATTGCATCCACAGGTGTATGTCAAGTTCATCAAATTGTATCAGATTATTCTTTTTTCCTCTTCTTTCTTCTTCTGTTTGAGCTCTGATCATCTAGCCATTGAAGCAAGGTCAAGTGGGTATTATCTGCAAGTGTGGGTGTTCTTGTGCATATGCCTTATCTTTTTATCAGCTGGACACTTCACTCTTCACTCTAGTCCTCTGTGGCTATGTCACTGACTCTGGGTCCAAGAGTCCCCTGGACTTGGCACACTGCTGGCCATGTCATGAACTTTTGGGTTAGTTATTTCATCCCTTTGTGCCTCGACTGCTTCATCTGTAAAAATGGGGACAATAATACCTACTCTATGGGGTTGTGAGAATTAAATGAAAGGGTGCAGATGGTATTCCCTGAACAGTGTCCGGTATGTAGTAAGGGCTTCGTCAATGTTGCCTATCATTATTAACATAATTAGGAGGCTAAGAAGAGAAAGCCAACAAGCATAAGAAGAGGTGAATACCTTCTAATTCCTATTTTTGCCTGGGCGGTTCCCATGGGTTGTCCAGTCTGTTCCCAGCTTAGTGAATAAGATGTCTGTTGCAAACACCATCATTTCATTTTATAGTCTCCTGCCTACCACAGAGGAATGCAGAAAGAACACGTGAAGATTGAATTGTGAAAGCATAGGGGTGGGTCTCGTGGGCTCCACTCTGATCAAGCCGTGTTGAAGGGTTCTGTCCATTTTGGGGGCCACATGACAGCGGGATGACTGAGGCACCGAAGTGTGTTCTGGTGAGGAGGTGGCTAGGAATGTGGATACGTCTAGAGACCATGTTGGCCCCAGAGTGATCAGACCTTCTCTGGAGTGAGCTCTCTCTGTGGATGGAGAGTTTCCAGACCAAAGGAGAAGCCCAGACAAGGCTGGCTTACTACCATCTGACTGCAGACTAACTGGACACATGTTTTCTGTATGGGATGAGCTGGACCAGGATTTAAGTTCCCAGGTGCCTTTAATCACCTGGAAAATTGATGACGGATACAGATTTCTAGACCCTGACCCAAGAAACTACATTTATTTTGAACTGGATAGATAGATTGCACTGAGATGGTTCTGACTCATGTCAACCCCATGGGTATCAGAGTTGTGTTTCTTGGGATTTTTAATGCCCGAGTTTTCATTAGTAGCTCGCTAGGCCTTGCTTCAGAACCCATAGCACCACACCAGGACTCCAGGGTAGAATCGAAAACTGTGGAGTGGTAGTTCCCCTTGTCCCCTTGCTCCCAGGTCAGCCTACTCAGACACCAAGACAGTGGAGGTGCTTCAGCAGTGTCAGATTATCCAATAAATAAGGTAAGCATGAGATGACTTGTGCTTGCTTACTAATCTGAAGAGAACAAGTTCACATTTTTTTCTGTGACATCCAAGATTCTGCTTCTAGGTCTGGCTGGCATCTATCTCCCGGCCCCACAACACCTTCCTACAGAATCAGAGCATCCTTTCAAATTGGCAATTCCTGACAGGGAGAGAGTATCCAGTAAACAAATTAAACATGGGCTTACTTAGGTTTATTTACTAATCTCTAGTGAACAGTTTCACATGTTTTTCACCCCTCACTACTTTCCCCATATTCTTTCCAGGTATCTCCTCCCCTTGGCCTATTTCACACCAACATAGTCCTTCTATTTTCTATTCCAAATGCCTCTGGATTCCGAAACACAATTTGTCTCCTCAAACACATAATGAACTGAGATCGTTTGGTCTTGCTGAATTTAGGGATTGAACTCATAACTGATTGAGAATCTTACTTTAGGCACTGCATGCTAATGTTGCCCATGAACAATTCTGGTCTGGGGCTAGTTCTCATTGGGCTGAGTGTGGGAATGGGAGCGAACATGGGGCTGATAAAAAGGGGCACTTGTGAAAGGACCTGGGGCTTCGGAAGGAGAAAAGGAATCAGAGGGGAGAATTCAATCTAGTGGTGTATCCTAATAGCTTTTTCTTGATCTAGCACCATATGTACAATTATGACTTGATGGTTTCCCTTTAAATTGAGCCACATTTTAAGTTTAAACACCGACTTTAACATCATCCTAAACATCCATAACTATAAAATCAGTTTTGATGTTATAATTATATGTTTAATGAGTAGGAGAATTGATCATTGTTGCAGAGGATTAGGGGCTCCTGGTCAGTTACTGACTGAAAGGTTGACAATTTGAATGCACCCAGAGGTGCCTCAAAAGAAAGACCTGACACTCTACTTTCAGAAGCTCACAGCTGCTGAAAACCTTACGGAGCACACATCTACTCTGACACATCTGGGGTTGCCATGAGTCAGAACTCACTAGATGAAAACTGATTTTTCAGGTTATGTAAAAACGTTTCACTGGAGCCCCACCTAAATCATTGTATGTACTCATATAGACTTTGGAACACACATGAAGGAAGACTGATGGCTTGGCAGTGGACAGAGGCTTGGGCCCCCCTAGAACAGAAAAGAGACCTCTTCAAAACTTCTCATGGTTAAGCCCAAATCTGGGAGTATGGTGGCTCTGTAGGGTAACCACTGGACTCAATTCACAAGGTCAGCAGTTTGAGCCCACCAGCAGCTCCACAGGATAAAGATGAGGCTTTCTGCTCCTACAAAGATTTACAGCCTCAGAAACCCTATACAGGGTCGCTATGAGTCAGAACCCACTTGAAGGCACTTACGACAACAAGAAGCCCAAATCTGGATTTAAATGTTTGAGCAGAGAGCCTTTTGAACAAAGTGGGCTCAAAGAAGAGAATCTTGTTTTTCTAGAGACCAAACCGAAGAGAAAAATAGCTTGTCCTTGAGGATGAAACTAGCAAGGAAGGACACTGACTGAAAGGTGTGGTCTCCAGGAAGAGTCAGAGACTGGAAGGGGTGTGGCACTGGGAGAGCAGGAAGGGCCTGAGTAATGTCCCAAGTACCACCAAGTACCAAGCACAGTGCCCTGCTTGGGGCAGCGTGCCTGTAATTGACCTAGCATGTGTCTGCTTCCTGCCCTCAGAGTCCCTCTCCCTGCGGTGAAATACACAGGCCTTTAAAATGACCAATCCCTGGAGCAGAGATTGTTTTCCAAATGTGTGGGGGAAGGGAAGCTAAAGAAGATTGTGAGGAGATTGGTTCTCCCAGATATGGGTACATGGATGGAAAACTCTCCTGGTGGCAGCCACCCAAAGGTGAAAAATGCTTAAAATAAGCTGGGTGCATTTGTTGAAGGGTTTACTCTTCCTCCCAGACCTTAGAGCCACCTTGACATCTGACAGCCCTCAAATTCTTGAGGACCTGTGTCAAGTGAAAAAAAAAAGATGTTTTTTTCTGATGACAAAAATAACTCTATTGTTGGAAAAAATGTGAAAAATCCATAAAAGCACAGGCACAACAAAGAAAAACACAAGCTCTATACCGCCTTTATAGAAAAACACTAGTAATATTTTGGTGTTGATTCTCCCAGCCTATATATATTTATATAGGGCGATGTTAAAATAATTATATGTTATACATATAACTATAATATATATTAATATGTCATGATTTTTTAAAATAACATTGTATAAACTCTTTTATAATCTGATTTTTTCAATTATTGTCTTGTTATCCCCCAAAACCTTCTTCTACACCCTCATTTTTCATGGCCATGGTAATTTACATAATGAATCCCCTATTGATTGATATTTAGGTTGTTCCCAAATTTTTCCTCTTACAAAAAATTCCTGTGGTGAATGTTTTCTTAGCAAAATCTTGATACTTCCTTAAAAATAAATCATTAGAAATGGAATCGATGGATCTAAATAGAATAGGATTGTAAAGACTTTTGATAAATATTGTCAAATTTTCTCTCAGAAAGTTTGTACCTGTATATGAAATTGCCTCTTCTTGACGCCACCCACCTTGCTATATAATTTTATAATAATAATAAAAAAACTTAAAATCTTCCACTTCTTGTGACTCACTCTCAATATCCTAGTCAAAGGCACTATCTTGTTGGAATGCTGCAAGGGCATTCCAACTTCCCTTCCTGCTTCCACCCTCTTCCTTCTACCATACCGACCACAGTCTATTGTCCACAGAGACGTCAAAATAATCTTTTTAAAAATGTACATTAGTTGACTTTTGCTTCTGATTCTGATACAGATTGGCTAGTATCAGATTAACATCCTTGCAGCAAACAAAGTAAACATTAGATCACACAAATACACACCACTGTACTATAGCAACTGATGTGGACAGAATTTAAGTCATCAGAATCCTGCAGAAGAAAAGCACTGTAAGGCAAGGGAGATCTTCTCTACTGTTTTTTACCCTCAAGGAATTTACTGATTTTCTTGGGAGGCTTTGAGACCAAGCAGAAAATGATGGTTTACAGCATTTGGCAGTATCATAGTTAAAAAAAATTGGCATCCAAAGCAAAGAGACTAGGGGAAAGCATGTAACAGAAGTGAACCCTATATATAGTGCATGCAGCTTTTTCCCCTCAAAGAACTTTCCACATGATAACAGACACAAATAGAAAGTTTCTGTTAAACTAAGCGTAGCATTTGACATTCTCAGGGTGTTGAGGATTCTTGTCAGAGTTCAGGGTCTGACAAGGAAAAGAAGAAGCTAACAAACAACTTCAGGTTGTAGTTGAGATCCCCTGAGGGTTATGCCTTAGGAGTAACAGCAATTCAATAAGAGAGCAGCCCACACAAAGCCTGAAGCATCTTCATTCTCAACTGAATCAAAGAGATTTGATTTTCTGCACCTGCCTGAGAAAATACATTCACACAGGTTCTGAAGAATTAGCATAATTCAGAGCCCCTACAATGTTTTGCCCTTGGTGATAGAAATGATTCTGGAGATAGCATGACAGAATTCTACAAAATCATTGATTTGTTCATTTCAAATACCTTTTTAAAACAGCATAGGAAATGACTATACACATGGACCTCACCAGATGGAATACACAGAAATCAAATTGACTACATCTGCGGAAAGAAATGATGGAAAAGCTTTATATCATCAGTGCCAGGGGCAGACTATGGAACAGACCATCAATTGCTCATATGCAAATTCAAGCTGAAGCTGAAGAAAATGAAAATAAATCCACAAGAGCCAAATTATGACCTCAAATATATCACATCTGAATTTAAAGATCATCTGAAGAACAGATTTGATACATGAAACACTAAAGACAGAAGACCAGAAGAGTTGTGGGATGACATCAAGAACATCATAAAGGAAGAAAGCAAAAAGTCATTAAGTAAACAAGAAAGAAGGAAAAGATCAAAATGAATGTCAGAAGAGATGCTGAAATTTGCTCTCTAGTGAAGAGATGCTAAAGCAAATGGAAGAAATGAGGAAGTACAAGAGCTGAACAGAAAATTTCAAAGGTCAGTTCAAGAAGACAAAGTCAAATATTACAATGAAATGTGCAAAGATCTGGAGTTAGAAAACTAAAAAGGAAGAACAGGCTCAGCATTTTTCAAGCTGGGGGAACTGAAGAAAAAAATTCAAGCCTCGACTTTCGTTATTGAAGGATTCTCTGAGCAAATTATGGAATGATGCAGAAAGCATCAAAAGAAGATGGAAGGAATACAGAGTCACTGTACCAAAAGGAAATGGTTAATGTTCAACCATTTCAAGAGGTAGCATATGATCAAGAGCCAATGATCCTGAAGGAAGAAGTCTAAGGTGCATTGAAGGCATTGGCAAAGAACAAGGCACCAGGAATTGATGTAATAAAAATTGAAATCTTCCAAGAAAGTGAAGTGGCACAGGAGGCACTCACCCATCTCTGCCAAGAAATTTGGAAGACAACTATCTGTCCGACTGATTGGAAGAGATCTGCATTTGTGCACATTCCAAAGAGAGGTGACCCAACAGAATTTGGAAATCATTGGGCAATATCTTTGATATCCCATGCAAGTAAAGGTTTACTAAAGGTAATACAGAAACGGCTGCAAGCATCCATTAACAGAGAACTTCCAGAGGTTCAAGCTGGATTCAGAAGAGGCCGTGGAGTGAGAGATATCATTGCTGATGTTGGATGGATCTTGGCTGAAAGCAGAGAATATCAGAAAAATGTTTACCTGTGCTTTATTGACTACGCAAAGGCTTTAGATTGTGTAGATCTTGACAAGCTATGGACAACATTGCAAAGTATGAGTATTCCTGAACACTTAATTGTGCTCATAAGGAATCTCTCCCTGGACCAAGAGGCAGTTGTTCAAACAGAACATGGGAACACTGAATGGTTTAAAATTCAGAAAGGTGTGCGACAAGGTTGTATTCTTTCACCATACTTATTCAACCTGTATGCTGAGCAAATAATCTGAGAAGCTGGGCTCTATGAAGAAAAATGTGGCATCAGGATTGGAGGAAGACTCATTAACAACCTACTGTATGCAGATGATACAACCTTGCTTGCTGAAAGTGAGGACTTAAAATATTTACTGATGAAGATCAAAGAGCACAGCCTTCAGTATGGATTGCGTCTCAATGTAAAAACAAAAATCCTCACCACTGGACCAATAAACAACATTCTTATCAATGGGGAAAATATTGACGTTGTCAAGGACTTCATTCGTCATGGATCAAACATCAACACACATGGAAACAGACGTCAAGAAATCAAACGACGCATTGCATTAGACAAATCTGCTGCACGAGACCTTTTTAAAGTGTTGAAGAGCAAAGATGTCAGCTTGAGGACAAAGATGCACCTGACCCAAGCCCTGGTATTTTCAATAACCTCATATGCATGCGAAAGCTGGACAGTGAATAAGGAAGACCTTAGAAGAATTGACACATTTGAGTTATGGTGTTGGAGGAGAATATTGAAAGTGCCATGGGCTGCCAAAAGAAAAACAGATCTGTGTTGGAAGATGTGCAGCTAGAGTGCTCCTTGGAGGCCAGGATGGCCAAACTTTGTCTCTCACTTGTCAGGAGGGACCAGTCGCTGGAGAAGGATATCATGTTTGGTAGGGTTGAGGGTGAGAGAAAAAGAGGATGACCCTCAGTGAGATGGATTGGCAATATGGCAGCATCGATGGACTCAAGCATGGCAGTAACTGTGAGGTTGGCCCAGGATCGGGCAGTCTTTCGTTCTGTTGTGCATAGGGTCACTATAAGTCAGTACCGACTTGATGGCACCTAACAACAACACAATGTTTTGGAGTCCTGGTGTGGCTCTGCAGGATAATGCCCTGGACCACAAGGTCAGCTTGAACCACAAGGTTGGTGGTTCAAAACCATCAGCTGCTTCTTGGAAACCCATATGGGGTCACTATGGGTTGGAACTGACTCAACACAACTTAACAACAACAACTGTGTTTTGGAGACTTGGTGTGGTGCTGCAGGATAATTCACTGGACCACAAGGTTGGTTTGAGCCCACCAACCAACCTTGGATACCCTACACAGGATCACTATGAGTCAGAATCAACTTGTTGTTGTTGTTAGTGCCATTGAGTTGGCTCCGACTCTTAGTGACCCTATGTAAGGTTTCCAAGGAGCAGGTGGTGAGTTATGAACCGCGGACATTGCAGATCAAACCGACCTTGTGATCTAGTGCTTATCCTACAGCACCATACTGCCACATCAGGACTCCATATTCATAGATACAAAGAAATAAGACCAAATGACAAAAGCCAAATGAAAAAAATAGACAATAGAAACAGACCCAAAGGAAAACTAGATATTGTTTTATGATACACAGACTCGAATATAACCAAAACATTTAACCATTGTGATTCACTGTATTAAGAGAACAAAGGAGAAAAAATTTGGTTATCTCAATAACTGCAGGAAACACATGTAATGCAATTTAAAACCAATTAGTTGTAAAAATGCTTAGCATACTAGGAATAGAAGGGCACTTCCTTAATCTGATAAAGGGTAGTTATGAAATTTACAGCAGATATTATGCTTAATGGTGAAATATGAACAACATCCCCATTGAGATTAAGAATGAAACAAGTATGTCTGTTTATACCACTATTACTAAACAGTGTCCTGGAGGTCCTAACAAGTCTAATAAGATAAGAACAGAAATAAAAGGTGTAAAGATTAAAAAGGAAGAATGAAAATTTATGATTTGCAGATGATCTGATTGTATGCATAGATAATCAGAAAGACTCCACAAGTAAACTATTACACATAAATTAATTAGCAAGTTCACTGAATACAAGGTTAATATGCAAAATCAGTTTCTTTTTCTGTATAATAGTGACAATTTTAGGGGAAAATTTTTGAAAAATAATGCTCCCTCAAAGACTTATATAGTAGACAAAAGTTGGAAAGAAAGTATTTACAACACTCACACATCCATATTTATCTTGATCTAAGGAGCTCGGATAGCGTAGTGGTTACGAATGGGGCAAGGACAATACATAAAGTACAAATACCCACAGACACGTGGTGAATTTCACAAACTTACAGTTGACTAAAAGAAACCAGACTCAAAAAGTACATGAAACAGACCATTTTAATTGATAGTGTTAGAAATAATGTTATTGTTGTTAAGTGCTGTCGAATCAGTTGCAACCCACAGGGACCCTGTGTATGTTGTTGTTATTAAGTGCTGTCGAGTCGCTTCCGACTCATAGCGACCCTGTATAGAGTTTCTGAGGAGCGGCTGGTGAACTTGAACCCCCGATCTTGTAGTTTAAACCAACCTTGCAGTCCAGTGCATTAACCCACAGCGGGTGAAGTCATTCTTATGCTTAAAACCCTTTGGTGTTTTCTCATACACTTAGAATCAAATCCAGATCCATGATCTGATCTGCCTACACCCAGTCTCCTCTCATCACTGTCCTTCCTAATATGCTTCAGGAACTCAGCTTTCCTATCTTTCCAGTCACTACTTGGGCCCTTTCTTGAGATCTACAAACAGCCAAATCCTTATCAGGGTTTTCATTGACTGATTCTCAGAAGTCAATTACTAGGTATTTCTTCCTAATCTGTCTTAATCTGGAAGCTCCAATGAAACCTGTCCACCATGGGTGACCCTACTAGTATTTGAAATGCCAGTCATATTGAACAGGAAAGGTAAAACATTAACTGCCTCCTCTCCACCCCAGAGACAAGCTAGAATTCTAATCAAGTTACTGAGCGGGGAACAATCTTCTGGTTTTCCTCCTGTCCACAAACAGGTCCGCAACCTGGCCCCTCCCCAATTCTGACCCCATATAAACTCGTGTTGCCCTGTATTGGGGCTCAGAATCTGGAGAAGTTAGCTCCTCTGAGCCAGCCGGTTTAATAAAATTTGAAGCTCTGCTTCACCTCTCCGAGTGGCCTAGGTTTCTTCAGCAAGGGTTCTAAAGCCGCTGTAACACTCTCAGATCTAAAACTACTGTAACAACATAGCTTCCAGCATCCTAAAAATGCATAGGCCAACACAGTCCAAAAATCTGGCAGATAGGTGGTGGTTAGATGGATATGAATATGTTGTTGTTAAGTGCTGTCGAGTCAGTTCCGACCCACAGTGACCATGAACAGGGTTTCCAAGGCTGTAAATCTTTACCGGAGCAGAAAGCCTCATCTTTCTCGTGTGGAGCAGCTGGCAGTTTTGAACTACTGACCTTGCGGTTCACAGCCCCATTCGTAACCACTACGCTATCCGAGCTCCTTAGATCAAGATAAATATGGATATGTGAGTGTTGTAAATACTTTCTTGTAGGCATCAGTTTTAAGTCTTTATTCATTCATGCCTTTACCCTTATTCGACTCTGTGATTGGTTTGTTTATTGGCCACTTACTTTGGCACTAATAGGAAGAGGAATGTTCCCAATTCTTATGCTTTGCACATTAGGGCCTCAACTAACACCTGATGGAGTGAACTGAATTGAGAAGAAAAGGTTAAGAGACTATGCAAACATGGGGTACTGCCTTATTGCCTAGTAGTGTGAGGAGTTATCTGAACCAGTGACAAGAATGGTGAATGTGAAAGGACAAAGAAGGAGCGGAAACAAACCTGGCTGGAAAAACAACAGGAAGTCCCTAGAGAAGGCTCAGCCAGCTGCAGCTCAGTGAAGGATGCGTGCAATAGACGCATGATGCATATCTGGCCAGCAGGTGGCACTGTAAAGTCATTTCGTTGCAATGTGCAATATTGAGTCCCTGGTGGTGGTGATGTGCAGTGGAGTCGGTTCCGACTCATAGCGACCCTGTACAGGATTTCCGAAGATGTAAATCTTTATGGGAGTAGAAAACCTCATCTTTCTCCTGCGGAACCTCTAGTAGTTTCAAACTGCTGACCTTGAGGTTAGTAGCCCGTCTGACTCACAAAACTACCAGAGCTCCTAAGAAAGTGCAAACCGTGTGACTCTGGGGAACCTTCCTGCCCTAACTTTTTGGCTTTGTACTTAACTCCAAAGATGAAATCTCCCAAACTATGAGTGCTGTAGTTTTGTTTGTCATAGTTGTTCTGCTATGGATGCCGGATACTGCCACACACGCAATTCAGTCTAGGCCAGTGAGAGCTGAAACTTTAATGAGTGAACAATCACCAGGATCTTGTGACAATGCAGATTTGGATTCAGGTTCAGTAGCACTGTGGTTGGTCCTGAGATTCTGCATTTCTAGTAAATTCCCTGGCGATGACTCACATTCAGTAATTCTAAACTTTAGAGCATGCTGACTGTGCTCTATGCAGCTGAAGAAGTGGGAGAAAAGTGAACCCAGGCCCTGCCTTCAAACAGTTTGCAACCACCTAGAGTAGTCAAAACCTCACTGAAATGTCTGTGCACAAGTTGGAATGAGAATTCACTTACTGAGTGAGTAGGTAAGTTGCATCACCTCTTTGGACGTCAACTTCCTCAATAGATTCTGCCTTGTTGTTGTTAAGTGCCATGCAGTGGGTTCTGACTCATAGCGATCCTATATAGGGTTTCTGAGGACCGGTTGGTGGGTTTGAACCACCGACCTTGTGGTCAGAAGTCTAGTGCTTATCCTACAGCTTTAACCCTACTCAAGTAGGATGTTGTTCTTAAAATACTTGATATAGTTGAAGCAGGGGTGTTGA
>NW_006408572.1:10225582-10228735 GCF_000296735.1 Chrysochloris asiatica
CAATCCCCTCCATGTAACATACAGTTATCCCACTTCCTCCCTGAAGTCTTTGTTTCCATTCCACCCTCCAGTCCCACCTTTTCAATGTCCAAAGCAGAACTTGTACCAAAACAAAGGGGGCAATTCTTCTTTTGAGAACAAAGGCAAAATCAGCAAACAGGAATGGCTGAAACAATCTCTGTGTCCAGAATGTGACCACCCTAACCACCAGTGTGACTAACTCTTAACTACAGTGACCATCAGAATTCCCTGAGGAGCTAGCTGCCCAATCAGTAGCTGACCCCAACTCTGAAGACTATTATAGGAATGAAGTACAACAGTTATATATCTCTTGTGAAAACCACTGATAATCACCACTAGGAAAATTAATATTACTTGTTAGAGACGACATGTCTGGAGGGTCAGCACAACCTGAGATAATCTAGGAAGTTCCCCATGCCCAAGATCTCTATAAATTCTACTTCCCCTTTTTCCTTGACAAGGCAGATCTGGGAGATTCCGGCTCTTCTGTCATCATGTGTATGGATACACAATAAACGCTTTGCTCTTTGCTCTGAGCCCTGTTTCTGAGTATTGGCTATATTGTCGGTGGGTGATGAAGAACCCTTTTTGGCTACGTGGTGCCTCGAACATAATAAGCCTCAACAAGACTTAAGGCACACCAGGAGAAGCATGGAACTAGGTATGCAGGCCTGATGGGATGGTAAAATGGAATGGGTAAGAGCATGGGACCATTCTAAAAAGATGTCATCTTGGCCTAAAAACCAAACCCGTTGCATCGAGTTGATTCTGATGCACAGTGGCATTATACCATAGGACAGAGTAGAGTTGTTCCACAGGGTTTCCAAGGCTGTTATCTCTATGGAAACTGACTGTCACATTTTCCTACCACAGAGCAGCTGGTTCTTGTTAGGTTGTTAGGTGCTGTTGAGTCGGTACCAACTCATAGTGATCCTATGCACAACAGAACAAGACACTGACCGGTCCTGCTCCCGCCTCCCAATCCCTGCTATGCTTGAGCCCATTGCTGCTGACACTGTGCCAATCCATCTCATTGGGGTCTTCCTCTTTTTCACTGAACCTCTACTTTACCAAGTATGATCTCCTTCTCCAGGGACTGGTCCCTTCTGATAATACATATGAGGTATGAGAGACGAAGTCTGGCCATTCTGGCTTCCAAGGAGCATTCTGGCTGCACTTCTTTTGACACAGATCTGTTTGTTCTTTTGGCAGTCCATGGCACTTTTAATATTCTCCTCCAACAACATAACTCAAATGCATTAAAATCTTCTACTGTCTTCTCTACTCATTGTGCAACATTCACCTGCATATGAGGTTATTGAAAATACCATGGCTTGGGCCAGGTGCACCTTAGTCCTCAAACTGACATCTTAGCTCTTGAACACTTTAAAAAAGGTCTTGTGCAGTAGAGTTGCCTAATGCAATACATTGTTTGTTTTCTTGTCTGCTGCTTCCATGAGTGTTGATGGTTGACAACTTCAATCTTTTCTTCATTTATCTTGATGTTATTTATTGATCCAGCTGATAGGTGGATTTGAAAGGTTGATCTTTTAATTAGCAGCTAGTTACTTAACCACTCTACCACCAGCGTTTCTTTTGTGTCTTGGCCTAATATCCAAAACAGATATCAAACGTATATAACTTAACAACTAGAAGACAAACAATCCAGGTTTTTTGTTTTGTTTTTCAGTAGGCAAAGGCCTTGAACAGATATAGTTCACTAAAGATGATATTCAAATGCCCAACAAACACATGAAAGAATGTTCAGTATTATTAGCTGTTGTTTCTTAGATGCCATCGAGTTGGATCCGACTCAGGGAGGAAACACCGCCCAGTCCTGCAGCACCCTCACAATTGTTACCATTTTGAGTCCATTGTTGCTGCCACTGTGTCAGTCCATCTCACTGGGGGGCTGCCTCTCTTTAGCTGACTCTACCTTATAAAGCATGATGTCCTTTTCCAGGGACTGATTCCTCCTGATAACATGTCCAACGTATATGAAACCAAATCTCACCATCCTCACTTCCAAGGAACATTCTGGCTATACTTCTTTCAAGACACATTTGTTCATACTTCTGGCAGTTCATGGCATTATCCATGTTCTTCACCATAATTCAACTATATCAGATCTCCTCCAGTCTTCCTTATTCATTGTCTAGCTTTCACATGCAAATGAGGCAATTGAAAATTGGGCTTGGGTCAAGCACGCTATAGTCCTCAATGTGACATCTTTGCAAATTTCCTGCTGCAATACATTGTTGATTTCATGACTGCTTCTTCTATGAGCATTGATGATGGATCAAAGTAAAATGAAATCCTTGACAACTTCAATCTTAGGCAATGTTTCACTGCAATTCATAAGGTTTCCCATGGCTGATGTCTCAGAAGTGGACCACCTATTCCTTCCTCCTACTCTGTTCTTCCTCTGAAAGCTCTGGTGCAGCCCGTTCACCAAGGGTGACCCTGCTGGGATCTGAAACACTAGTGGGATAGGCTTCCAGTGTCACAGCAACACGCAAGCCACCACAGTAAGAAAAACTGACAGATCTGTGGAGTCATTAACCATTGTTGCTGTTGCTATATGTGGTAGGATCAGTTACAACTCATTGCAATCCTGTATAGGGTTTCTGAGGAGTGGCTGATAGGTTTGAACCAGTGACCTTGTAGCTAGCCATCCAGATCCAAATCAAAACCACAATGAGATTTCACCTCATCTCCATTAGAATACTAACCCCTATTGTTAAATCAATGATTTGTTCATTTCAAATACCTTCTTCAGACAGCATAAGAGACGACTATACACATGGAGCTCACCAGATAGAATGCATAGAAATCAAATTGACTACATCTGTGGAAAGAGACGATGAAAAAGCTCCATATCATCAGTCAAAACAAGGCCAGGGGCAGACTGTGGAACAGACCATCAATTGCCCATATGCAAATTCAAAATGAAGCTGAAGATAATGAAAATGAAAACAAGTCCATGAGAGCCAAAATTTGGCCTTGAATATATCCCACCTGAATTGAGAGACCGTCTGAAGAACAGATTTGATACACTAAACACTAAAGACAGAAGACCAGAAGAGTTGTGGGATGACAAAGACAGAAGACCAGAAGAGTTGTGGGATGACA
>NW_006408572.1:10230720-10235191 GCF_000296735.1 Chrysochloris asiatica
AGGGTTTCCAAGGAGCAGATGGTTAGCTTGAACCACCGACCTTGCAGTTCAAATGACTTTGCTGTCTGATGCATTAGCCTACAGCGCCACACCAGTGTAAGGGCTGTTGTTGTTAGGTGCCATTGAGTTGGTTCTGACTCATAGCAATATTATGCACAGAAGAACGAAACACTGCCTGATCCTGGGCCAACCTCACTACTGTTGCCACTCTTGAGTCTATCGATGCTGCCACTTGGCCAATGCATCTCGTTGGGGGTCTTCCTCTTTTTCTCTGACCCTCCATCTTACCAAACATGATATCCTTCTCCAGCGATTGGTTGGATGTGCTTTTGAGATCTAGCAGATTGAGCAAGTAACCAAGCAAGCAAGCAGAGATGGGGGAAGATGACTGCCATACCACATGAGTTCTCCAAGGAGCCAAGAAACAGCTGAAAAGAGACAAGAACCTTCCCCAGAACCTAAACAAAAAGAAAGACTTCCCCTGGAACCACTGTCCTGAACTCAGATTCCTACACTCCTCCTGTGGCGCAGCAGGGTAGTGCACTGGACCACAAGGTGCCCGTTCAAACCCACCAGCTGCTCCTCAGAAACCCTATACAGCGTCACTATGAGTCAGAGCTGACTCCAAGGCACTTAAAAACAATAACAAAACTGTGAGAAATATATCTGTTTGATAAAGCCATCAACTTGGGGTAGTTCTGTGATAGCAGCAATAGATAACAAAGACAGGCGACACTGAGTTTATGTTGCTCTTGTTAAATGGAGTGACCCTGTATAAGGTTTCCAAAGAGGTTTCCTTGTGGTTTGCAGTCCAGTGCCTATCCTACAGTGCCATACCAGGACTGAGTCTACATTAGTGGTGATGGAATGTTTTGGATGAGGATAGTCATAGTGTTGTTATTGTTAAGTGCCGTCGAGTCGGTTCAGACCCATAGTGACCCTGTACAGGGTTTCCGAGGCTGTAATTCTTTACAGGAGCAGAAAGCCTTATCTTTCTCCTGCGGAGCGGCGGGTAGTTTCGAACTGCTGTCTTGCGGTTCACAGCCCGATTTGTAATCGCTATGCTACCAGAGCTCTTCATGGTACAACATGGAAAATGTAACCAATGTCATTGAGTTGTAAATGTGGAAGTTGCTGTGTTGGCAGATCCTTTGGTTTGTATGTTTTCACCACAATAAAAAAAGATCAAGCAAGCGAGTGCACCTGTGCAGGAGAGCAAGTGAAGAATGTGTTAACTCACAGATCAGACTTTTGATTGTCTAAGAACAGAGTCCTGGTGTGATGCTGTAGGATAAGCTCTGGACCCCAAGGTCAGTTTGAACCACAAGGTCGGCAGTTCAGGCTCTCCAGCTGCTCCTCAGAAACCCTGTACAGGGTTGTTATGAATCAGAACCGACTCACCAGTGCTTAACAACAAAGGATGAGAGGACAGAGAGCCAGAAGGACCAGTTTTCTGATCAGCAGGTGGCAAATCTAAGGGGGATGTAAAGGTACTGTGAACTCCTGGTGTAGCACTGTAGGATAAGCACTGGACTGCTAACTGCAAGGTTGGCAGTTCTAACCCACCAGACGCTCCTTGGAAACCTACAACAGAAGTACTGAGGAATCCCCCCAGGTGGTGCTAACCAAAAATTTGGAAATTTAAGTTTATCTAGAGGGACATCAGAAGAGAGGGCTAGTAATCTACTTTCAAAAATCAGCCATGGGGTCAGGGGCGGCAGAAATCAGCCATAGAAAACTCTGTGGTGCACAGTTCTACTCTGACACACATGGGTTTACCATAAGTAGGAAACTGGGTAAGGATACTGCAGGCTAAGCAAGCTTCTTTTTGGAGACAGGGGAGCTAGGTGGAGGCAGTACTTCCAGACAGATGGCAGCTGTAGCTTTCAGTGCATTCCCCCCATTCTACATCTCTAAGGATATTAGGGAATTTTCAGAGGAGCCTAGAACAGCTAAGGGTCCCCTGGCCCTGAACTCATACAAGGCTTTTACACAGCTTGTAAAACCTCAGCCCCACTGTTGTGGCTTTCTCAGATGGTCTAAGTTTACCTGCATTTTCAAATAGGAGGATGTGTCTATAGAATCTCCAACGTCCACAAATATTTATGGACTAACTTCCAGTGCCATGCTGGAGGCTCCTGAATACAGAGACCAATCTATGCTGTCTCTACCCTCACAGATGATTTGGGGGACAAAAAGACATTTCCACAGGAAAGTAATGATCAGTGAAGGACCTTAGTAGCAGTTCTTAAACAATGATGATTCTTATATATGGTGACTTTAATTGACATATGAAACCTGCAGCCATTGTAGAGGTGAGAGGTGCTTACTTGACTCTTTAAGCTAGTGTGGTCCAAGGTAGTGAAGACTTAGTAGGTCATATTTGGAGAGGTAGAAGGGCAGGGGACAAGCACTAACAACTAATAGGGACTAATTGAATTTGTACCAAGCCAATTCCACAGATTATCTCATTTAAACCTTACAGCAATGTTGTGAGCTCAATACTGGTATTATCTCTATTTTATAGACGAGGAAAATGAGATTCATAGATGCTAAGTCACTTGCTCAAGGTTTCACAGTTAAAAGTGACAAGTCAAGTCTATTTGATTTGAAGACCATATTTTTGTGTTCCACATTAGTTTTGGTGTGGTACTGTGTAAGCACTTGACCATAAACTCAGTTTGAACCACAAGGTTGGTTGTTTAAACTCACTAGCTGCACCTCAGAGACCCTATACAGGGTCCTTGTGAGTTGGAACCGACTCAACAGTACTTAACAACAACATTATGTGCTATGTCTGGTTCTGTGCTAGGCCTCCTTGTGGATAAAAACAAGGCTGATAATAAGGGATAGCTTTTCCCCTTACCTGTACCCTCCAAACACAGAACATTTGTCTGGAAGAGAAGTGGGTTGCATTCCTGCAGCAGAAATGGGGAACTTTGAAGGACTGACTAAGGAGTTCACATACACACACATATTCAGACACCAGTTGCTATTGTGTTGATTTGAACTCATGGCAACTCCATTGTGTCAGAGTAGAACTGTGCCCCATATGGTTTTCAATGGATGATTTTTCAGAAGTAGGTTCAACTGAATGGACTTGAACTTCTAAAATTTCCATGAATAGCTGAGCATATTAACTGTTTTCACCATCCAGGCACTCTGGCTAAGGAGTTGTTGTTTTTGGTAAGTGCCTTTGAGTTTGTCCTGACTCATAATGATCCTGTATAGGGTTTCTGAGGAGCAGCTGGTGGGTTTGAACCACCAACCTTGTTGTTAGCCATCCAGTGTTTATCCTACAGCGCCACACTGTGAGATACGACTTGCCTTTTTTTTTTTTTTTTCCTACCCACACACTGAAATCTTGCTCAACCTTAGCTGAACTATGAAACTGACAGAGTTGCCTCACTTCTAGAAGGCAGGGTGGCCTTAGCTTTCCTGGCTCTAACCCATTTCCTGTTCTTGCGTCTCTTTTGTCAGACGGTGATTCTCATCCTTCCTGTTATCTGCTCCTTTGTTTCAGTGGGTCCAGAGTGAGCCTCTGATCAGAAGAGATCTGGGACACAGGACCAGGTACACTGATAAGGATGGTGGGGAGGGAGGGGGCCGAATGGAGAAAGTCTGGGCCAAGGGAGGGCCAAAGAATCCAGAGAAGGGGGTTCCTGGAGGTCTGAGGACCCTCTTTGCTCATGTGGTGGGAGGATTGTCAAAGGCTGAGGTCAGGTTTTGTCCTGGTATGGTGGTTATGTTCTCATGGAAGTGACACAAAGGATTTGCTTTGATGGCTTTCTGAAACACACCATCTACCTCTACCCCTCTAATATTCTGATCCTCTTGATTTGGTTTTCTGCTTCCAGGACTGTCCAGGTAGCAGTGTTATATATTACAGAGGGAGCTCCTTGTATTGAGACAAGGTTTACCTGGTGCCGACTGAGACACCATCAGTGTAATGTGTTGAAATAGCACTAAGTTGACCATATCAGGGCTTGAAATTAAGTTCTGGCTCTTTGTTGTACCTGCCACCCTGCTGCAAATGTCTCTATTTTCTGTGTTACTTAAGTAGGACAATGATTGTGAAAGTGTGTTTATTATGTGTTAAAAGTTCTTCAGAGTTACTTTTATTTTCTAACCAGAACTAGACAGTTTTCCCCCGATGGTGTATGATTATATGATCGTTGTTGAGTGCTGTTGAGTTGATTCTGCCTCATATCAACCCTGTTTAGGGTTTCTGAGGAGCAGCTGGTGGGTTTGAACTGCCAACCCTGTGATTAGCAATCCAGTGTTTATCCTGGAGCGCCACACCAGGGCTCTGAATAATATGTATTGTTGTTGTTGTTATGTGCTGTTGGAGTTGGTTCCGACTCATAGTGACCCTGTAGATTTCTGAGGCTGTAAATCTTTACGGGAGCAGAAAGCCTCATCTTTCTCCCACGGAACAGCTGGTAGTTTCGAACTGCTGACCTTAAGGTTC
>NW_006408572.1:10235460-10239212 GCF_000296735.1 Chrysochloris asiatica
GGGACTCCAAATAGTATGTATTGTTGTTTGTTGTTAAGTGTTGTTGAGTCAGTTCCAACAAATGTTGTTAAGTACTGTGGAGTTGGTTCCGACTCATAGCAACCCTGCACAGGGTTTCTGAGGCTGTAAATCTTTACGGGAGCAGAACGTCTCATCTTTGTCTTGCAGAGCCGCTGGTAGTTTCGAACTGCTAACCTTGAAGTTGGCAGCCCAACTCGTAACCACAACGCTACCAGAGCAGCTGGTGGGTTTGAACTGCGGACTTTGCAGTTGGAAGTCCAGTGCTTATTTAAACAATGCAGAGAAAGTGAAAGATATCCCATAATCCCATCCCCAGAGTCTACTACTATTAACACATCGGATGTAAAGATTGCTATACTTTTTTTTCCCTTTCTGTTAAGATTGTTGCTGTTCTTGCTGTTTTGTGCTGTTGACTCGATTCCAATCTTGTGTGGTAGAGTATGGCTGCCCCAGAGAGTTTCCTAAACTGTATTATTTATGGGCGTTGATTGCTGGGTCTTTTCTTCTGAGGAGAGAGAGAAAGAGAGAGAGAGAGGATAAACTTTGGACCTCTCAAGTTAGTAGTTCAACACTTAACTATTGTGACCACCAGGGTTCTTTTCTGTTAAGATTGTTGTTGTTGTTAAGTGCCGTCAAGTCGATTCTGACCCATAGCAACCCTGTATAGGATTTCCAAGGAGCAGGTGGTAAGCTTGAACCGCTGACTTTGCAGTTCAAAAGACTTTGCAGTCTGATGCATTAGCCAGGATTATAATGAAGAAAACCCTGAGGAGCTGTTCTGCTCTGTAATACACAGAGTTGCCAAGAGTTGGCATTGACTCAATGCTAACTAGCCACAAATGCAGGTATACACATATTGGTTCTGTTTCTCTGGAGAACCCTGACTAATGTATGCATGCAGGCTTTTGAGTACAAACATCAGGCTATCAAGGTAAAATGTGAATATAAAGAAATATCTTCAACTACACCTAAGTGTAGTTAATTTAGAAACCATTAGCATAGTGTGGCACCTTGATTGATTGCTCACATAAACCAGCAAGCAAATTTTAAAAGATTCATCATGGATCCAGATATTTGAATTGAAATAGGGTAAGAAATTAAGGGCAGGGGCCTGCAGGATGTGGGGCTTAGCTGGAAGAAGCACACGTGGGGTCTACATTGATGGGCAGAGTAATGGCAGTGAGGGCCCAAGGGGGTCTGATGAATTTGTAGGATACTGTTATGATCTACTGGTCATGTTGTTTCATTCTCAATATGCTTCCCAATTTTCTGAAGTCTTTTTTTTAAGAAGAAAGGACTATTATAACCTAAAAGTTTAAAAAAAAATAAAAAACAAATACCTGATCATGTTGGAAAGCCTTTTTGAAATGCTCAGAAAGACTGATGGGTAATGAATGACTATGTAAAATGTAATAAACAGTTTATTTACATTTTACATAGACTATGTAAATAGTTACGTTGAAATATTAAAGTTATCTTAAAATCATATTTAAAGTTAGTAGGTCTTTTTTTTGTTTTTTAAAGGGCCTTATTTTTAATTTAACTGCCATTTAATAAAATGTTACAGCTTTCATAGTCAATAAGCTTTATACATTTGTATGAAGTAAAGATGTACATACAGCTAATGTGATCATTATTTATGGCAATTGTGCACACACAGTTTTGTTTTGTTTTCATTATCCTTTGTTAACATTGGAGTCCTGGTGCAGTTCTATAGGATAAGCACTGGACTGCCAACTGAAAGGTTGATGGTTCAAACCTACTATCTTCTTCTTGGAAACCTATGAGTCAGAACTAACTCAATGACACTTAATAATTTAATGGCAACAACATCTCTCTCTCTCTCTTTTTTTTTTTTAATAACCTTTTTATTGTGAATTGAGTGAAGGTTTACAGAGGAAATCGTTAGTTTTACATTCAACAAATCATACACTTTGTTTCATCTTGATGACTGCAATCCCCTCCATGTAACAACGTTTTCCACATCCTCTCTGTGGTTCCTATTTCCATTCCACCATCCTTCTCAACTTTGTCCTTAGATAAATGTTGTCTTGTTGATTTTGAATGATTGACTATTCCATGGTGGGCATACCTCACTAGTGCTGTTGTTTTTCCTATTATCTATCTACTGCTTGGCTGAAAATTGGGCCATAACAAACCTGAAGGGTGGTTGAGGGCTATAGGCTTGAGTTCCTTCAGTCTCTTTCTGACCAGTAAGCCTAGTCTTTGAAAAATATTCTCAGTTTTGTTCCACATTTTCTCCCACTCTATCTAGGACCTTTTAATATGATCCCTTTCAAAGTAGTTGGTAATGGTAGCTGGGCACCATCTAGTTCCTCTGGTCTCAGAGTCATAGTGGCTGATGTTCACCTGCTCCATTGGTCCATTGGACTAGTTGATTCCAAGCATCTTCAAATTTTTATCACTCTTCTTTCTTCCACACATGGAGAGACCCATAGTTGCACCTTAAGTGGCCGCTCATCAGTTTTAAGATCCCAGTCTCTGCTTACCAAAATAGTATGTAGAACATTGTTTTTGTGGTCTATGTTGTACCAATGGACCATGGTGTTCTCTGAGACTATGGTCCTGAGCTCGTAGGCCCAGAAACTCCTTCCTTAAGATGTCTGATAGTATCTAAGACATTTTCAACACTTTCCCCCTGTATGGTTCCATATGATAAGCACTGGGCTATCAACCGCAAGGAGAAAGATGAGGTTTTCTGCTCCCTCGAAGATTTAAAAGCCTCAGAAACCTTATACAGGGTTATTATACAGGTAATCCCAGGAATTATCCTATAGTGCCAGTCACATACAAATATCCTCTTTCAAATCCTTATATACATGTGGGAATACTCTCCCACTCCCTTGCATACCTGTTCAGTTTGTGTATCTGTCTATGTATCTGCCCTCAGATTAATATTGTTTCAGAGTTGTGTATATAACGGTATTTACATCTGTTCTCTTTAACCCTTGCAAACCTCCATGGATCTTCACCTGTCTTCATCATTCTTTTGCCAACCTCCCTCTTCTTGTATATTGCCCTCCCTGTCACCCAAGTTAACATGTATCTCCCCTCTAGCCAGTGAATTATTCACCCTACTCTCCCCCGTGATAACCATCAAAGAATGTCTCTTTTAGCATGAAAACCTTTACTTGAGTTTTTACAATAGTGGTCTCATACCATATTTGTCCTTTGGTGATTACTAATTTCCAGTCTTCTGTCAATTTGTTGTACTGTGTTGCCTTACGTGTTGCAGTGATTCTGGAAGCTATACCACCAGAATTTTAAATACAAGTAGACCCCCCCCATGGTGGACAGGTTTCAGCTGTGATTTCAGACTAAGACATACTAGGAAGAAGGAGAGGTGGGCTGCTTCTGAATATTTTGTCACTGAAAACATTATGAATAGCAGTGGAACACTGTCAGTTGGCACTAGAATATTGAATATTGAAACGTGATGAAGAACATCAGAAATTGTCAGATACAGTACCAGAAAATGAGCCCCTCAGGTTGGAAAACACTCAAAATACAACTGGGGAAGAGCTGCCTCCTCAAAGTAGAGTTGACTGTGATGATGCAACAGGAGTAAAACTTTTGGGACTTTCATTTGCTTATGGGGCACAACTCAAAATGAGGAGAAATGGCTGTAAACATCCATTAATAATTGGAACATGGAATGTATGAAGTATGAATATAGGAAAATTGGAAATTGTCAAAAGAGAAATGGAACG
>NW_006408572.1:10242942-10247261 GCF_000296735.1 Chrysochloris asiatica
TATTCAATCAGGTTTGTCAATCTCTTTTACCCAAACTTAAGATAGAATAATTCTGAAGTGAAAAGTAGCTTTGAATATTAGCAATATATGAAAATATACATAAATTATATGAAGGAATATTTAAAAATATACATTCAAAGGTAGAATTTTCTATCTGCTAATTTTAGTATTTAATATAAATAAGTTAAAGCTTATTTGATATATTCTATAATCACAAAATAAGAAAACTTAAGGTTTCAGTTGATAGTAAACACATTTATGTATTTGGTGGCCTTTTAAATTTTTTATGTACTAGATATTTGATATTTTGTAAAATCATAAAATATACTTGTAAGTCCATAGATTTTCAATCCCTTTTGACTAAAGTTTGTATAAGACCAAATAGTTTCTTGAAATTAAAATGTACTTTTCACCGTTTGTATTAAAAAGTAGTAACAAGCAGTAAAGGCCAGGGGAATTCCCAATTTACTTTGAAATGACCATACTTCGTGTGTTATATATCACACATTTACACTAATAGCAAAATGAGCTACAGAGTATTCTTAATGATCAACGAAAGAAGAGAAAAATCTCATCTTCACTAATGACTTAGAACCAAAACTTTCCTTCAAGTATGTCTCTCAAAAGATCTTTCTTAGAAAGTAATATTCCTTCACTTTCAATCCTGAAATATTTCATACATTTAGCAAGTTATGAAAAATTGTTAGCCAAGTATCAATTAGGGTAAATTACCTAAAATTAAATCACCTGTTTTGTTTATGCTGAGTACAAAACATTCTTAAAGCCTTTAAAGTGCTTTTGACAAAAATTTCAATTAATGGAAAGGTAGACATGCAGTCACTAAAGCTAAAGTCTTACATAGTTCATAAGCCATTTGTTAACTCTGACACCAAACAGGAAGGATAAGACTTAATATGAGGAACTTCATTCACAAAGCCATGGCATAATTTGTATTTTTAAAATGGGATAATTCTATTAATCCCTAAACACTATCTAGAAATATTCAAATTTACCAAAACATCATCCAGAACTAGCCAAGAGTACGGCTGAAAGCTCTTTTTATATTCAGCAGTTACTGTGAAACCCTTCATCTGTTCACCAATTAGAAACAGCTTAATTTTCTGCCTTTCAATTATGTTTTGGAATTAAGTCAATGACCATTTAAATAATGTATTTTTTTTGTTATCCCTTAAAAATGTCATTACCAGTATACTGTACATAGTATGTGTGTGTATATACATATAATATATAAAAGCTTGATTGACATTGATTTTTCTGTTATTCAGTCATACATTTAGTGGACCAGTCCCAGTGACTGTTAGGAGCCAATGCAAGAAGCTCACATGCTTAGAAGCTCTTCAGCTGTTCCTTAGACTCAGGTCACTGTTGGTCACTAAAGCTGACAGAGACGTACTTTCCGATGTATCATCTTTCCTAAGGTTCAAAAATGATTCTCGAGTTATTTGAAGGACTTCTCTCAAACCTTTGTTTTCTTGTTCAAGTTGAAATATTCATTCTTGTTCCTTGCAACCCTGTTGCCCATCAATTTCAATGGCTTTCCTTATTACTGCTGCCATTTCAGTTATTTGGTCACCACGTGCTTGTAATTCCTTGGAGTGTTGCTCTTTTAGCTTCATTATTATACCTGGATCATCTTTTTTGCTTGCCATTAGTTGTCTAAACGTTTGTTCTCGGTATTTGCTCATTATGTTTCAAAGCAGACTGATGTTCTTCCAGGGATGTACATAATTCTTTGTTCTCTGGTAATTCTCTGATTTGTCTGTTTTCTTGCTGGATTCCCATAACTAATGTGGACCGTGGTCGGTGTCTTGCAACTTCATTAAGTTCTTGAATTTCTTCCTGGTACTGCTTCATTGTTTCTACTCGCCTATTGAGAGCTGTGGTTTGTTCATTGAGAGATTCTGCTGCATCACCATGATCTCTATCTCTCAGTCTTACAACAAGAGCTTTGGCATCAGCAAGTGCCTTCTCAATTGTGCAACTCATTTCTCACGGAATACCTGTTCAGCTTCTCCAGCAAGCAGACGCAGACCCTGATAGAGTTAGCGTAGAGGTAGCTGCGGATGGGAATGAGGCGAACGCCTTCATTATTGACCCCAGAAAACCTCCGCTGACTGCCTCCAATAAGCGCTCCGTGAGCGCCCCAACATCGCGAGATTTCCTCCTTAGGGTTACAGTGGGGTGTTTTTCGCCGATTTGCGTTTGGGACTATCTGTGCTTTATTGACTATTCAAAGGCTTTTAATTGTGTAGATCGTGGCAAGCTATGGACAACATTGCAGAAAATGAGTATTTCAGAATGCTTAGTTATGTTCATGAGAAACCTGTACATAGACCAAGAGGCAGCTGTTTGAACAGAACAAGGGAACACCATATGCTTTAAAAATTAGGAAAGGTGTGTGCCAGGGTTGTATTCTTTCACCATAGTTATTCAACCTGTATGTTGTGCAGATCATCCAAAAATCTGTAATATGTGAAGAAGAGCATTGCATCAGGATTGGAGGATGGCTCATTAACAACCTGTGATATGCAGATGATACAACCCTGCTTGCAGAAAGCGAAGAAGACTTAAAACAAAAACTGATGACGATCAAAGACCGCAGTCTTCAGTATGGGTTGCACCTCAATGTAAAGAAAATGAAAATCCTCACCACTGGACCAATAAATAATACCAAGATAAATGAAGAAAAGATTCAACTTGTCAACGTCTTCATTTTGCCATCAACACTCATGGAAGCAGCAGTCAAGAAATCAAATGATGTATTGCATTAGGCAAATCTGTTGCACAAGACCTCTTTAAAGTGTTCATGAGCAAAGATTTCAGTTTGACGACTAAGGTGCAGGTAACTCAAACTATGCTATTTTCAGTAGCCTCATATGCATGTGAAAGTTGAACAATGAATAAGGAAGACATTGGAAGATTTCATGCATTTGAGTTATGGTGTTGGAAGAAAGTATTAAAATACCATGGACTGCCAGAAAAGCAAACACATCTGTGTTGGAAGAAGTACAGCCAGAATGCTCCTTAGAAGCCAAGATGGTGAGACTTCATCTCTCGTACTTGGGACATATGATCAGAAGGGACTAGCCCCTGGAGAAGGATATCATGCTTGGTAAAGTAGAGAGAGGGTCAGTGAGAAAGAGGAAGACTCCCAGTGAGATGTAGTTACATGATAGCAACAGCAATGGACTCAAGCATAGCAACAGTTGTCAGATTGGCACAGGATCAGGCAATATTTCATTCTGTTGCGCATAAGGTTGCTATGAATTAGTACCAACTCAACAGCACCTAACAACAATAACAACAACAATTTCGTTCAGCATAATGTCTTCCAGGTTCATCCAGGTTATGAGGTATTTTTGCAGATTCATAGTTACTCTAGAGTGTTGCATAGCATTCCATTGTGTCTTATGTATCAATCAGAGTTTGTTTAACCATGTTGTTGTTGTTGTTGTTGTTATGTGCCGTGGAGTCGGAACCGACTCATAGCGACCCTGTACAGGGTTTCCGAGGGCGTAAATCTTTACGGGAGTAGAAAGCCTCATCTTTCTCCCGCGGAGCAGCTGGTAGTTTCGAACTGCTGACCTTGAGGTTCACAGCCCAAGTCATAACCACTACGCTACCAGAGCTCCTTATATATACCTAATATTAGGAGCTCTGGCAGCATAGTGGTTACGAATCAGGCTGAGAACCTCAAGGTCAGCAGTTCGAAACTACCAGCTGTTCTGTGGGAGAAAGATGAGGCTTTCTGTTCCCGTAAAGATTTACAACCTTGGAAACCCTGTACAGGGTTGCTATGAGTCGGAACTGACTCCACGGCACACAACAATAACAGCAACCTAATATGAATCCCACTTTGTCATGATATATTATTATTTTTTAATATGTTGTTGAATTCTATTGGCTAGGATTTTGTTAAGAATTTTGCATCAATGTTCATGAGGGATATTGGTCTACAATTCTTTTTTTAGGGATGTCTTTTTCTAGTTTTGATATAAAGGTTATGCTCACTCTATAAAATGTATTTAGGAGTTTTCCATCCTTTTCTGTGTTTTGGAATAGTTTGAGCAGAATTTGTATCAATTGTTTTCTAAATGTTTGGTAGAATTCACCAGTAACACCATCTGGGCCCAGACTTATTTTGCTGGGAGTTTTTTAATGATCTGATCTTTTTTCTTTGTTATTGATCTGTTCGAGTTTTCTACTTCATTCTGTGTTAGTTTAGGTAGGTTGTGTTTTTCTAAGAATGTGTCCATTTCTTCCAGATTTTCTAATTTGTTGGACTACAGTTCTTCAAC
>NW_006408572.1:10249146-10258208 GCF_000296735.1 Chrysochloris asiatica
CCCTAACTTCTGCTCCTTGTATTGTATCTATTGCTCCTGAAAATCCTCCTGCTATTTCATTCTCTCTTCACATTGGAGGTTTTCTCAGATAGCCAATGATTTCCTTGTTGAGTGAGTGTTCATTTTTAAGAGCCAGGAATTAGAAGCTGATTGTTGTTGTTGTTGTTGTTAAGTGCCATTGAGTCATAGAGACCCTATATAGGGTTTCTCAGGAGTGACTGGTGAGTTTGAACTGCAGACCTTGAGGTTTAAACTGACCTTGCAGTCCAATGCATTATCCAACATTGCCAGACCAGGACTTCTCTCACTAGATGTGAGTATGACTTATTGACTGTTGGGTCTCTCTGTGTGTGGTGAGCAAGTGGCAGTACCAGGCCTGTGGCTGGAAGACCTCTCAGGAACTAGTTAGGTTTCCAGAAGAACTCTACCATCTCCTGCTTGGAGGGCACAAACCAGGCTGTCAGTATCCAGGGACAGGAGCTGGGGTCTCATCGGTCAATATGCAGCCTTTCAAGTCTTCTTCTCTTTTTCCTCCTCCCTTCATAGTGTGGTATCTTATCCCTAGAGTCCCTGGGTGGTGCAAATAGTTAATGTGCTAAGCTGTCAATGGAAAGTTTGGTGGTTCTAGTCTACCCAGAGTTGCTTCTAAAGAAAGGCAGTCAACATCCAAAAGTCTGCCATTTGAAACACTATGAAGCCCAGTTCTACAATGATACCCATGGGATCACCAGGAGTCAGAAGAGAACAGCTGTTCTATTCTGTGTCTAGTATTCCCAGGTCTGAAACTTCTCTGATTTAGTTTCTCGTTTGTTGTTGAGAAGCCCATTCTGCTGACTCATCCTTTGTTTATGGTCTGGGTTTCTCTCTATGGAAGTTTTTAGGATAGTCTCTTAGTCTCAGAGGTTTTGGAATTTCACCAGAGTGTGCTTTTTGGAGTGGGAGAGAGGTAATTGCCTTCGCTGGCCAACTATTTTGGCTACGAAGCCCCTGTCTAACTGCTTTCAACGGAACTGGATTTGCGCAGTGGGAACAGCAATGGGCTCAAATGTAGCAACGATTATAAGATTGATGCAGGACCGGGCAGTGTTTCGTTCTGTTGTGCATAGGGTCGCTATGATTTGGTACCGACTTGATGGCACCTAACAACAATAGCAAGTCTGATAAGGGAGCTCTGGTGTGGTGCTGTGTGTTAATGCACTGGACCGCAAAGTCACTTTGAACCATGAGGTTGGTGGTTCAAATTCACTAGCTGCACCTCGGAAACCATATGCAGGGTCAGAGTGAGTCAGAACCGACTTGATGGCACTAAACAACAAGAATCTGATAAGCAAAAAGTGATGCTTCATTATACCTTAAATTCATACTTTTATAGTTATTCATAATATGACTGAAGATCTTTCATGTGTTTATTAGATTTTTATACTTCTTATGTGAACCACCTGTTTATATTTCACGCATATTTTCTACATGGAGTCCTGGTGTGGTGTGGTAGGATAAGCACTTGACTGGAATGTTGGTTTAAACCAAAAGGTTGGTGGTTCAAATCCACCAGCCACTCCTTAGAAACCCTACCCAGAATCGCTATGAGTCAGAACCGATGCAATGGCACTTAATAACAACCACTACAACAACAATTTTTCTATATAGGTAGGACAATTATTAAATTGTTAATGCGTAGTCAGCTTTATAAAGAGGTTTATGATTGATTTTTTTTTGGGGGGGAGTAGAAATAAGAAATTAGGATTAGGACGATGCCTAGGACTTCATTTAGTGTTAGGGTTATGGTTAGGACTTGGGTTAGGGTTAGGGGTAGGAGTTGGGTTAGGGCTACAGTTAGGTTTTTTTTCCCCTTGAAATCTACTTGATTTCCTCCTTATGTGGAAGTTCTGTAACTACAAGTTTTGATTCCCCCCTTCTGATTACAAATATAATTGATGTTCAGTATAAAAAATTTGTAGGCTACAAATAAGAAAATACAAATCCCCCAGTGATGTTGTTGTTGCTAAATGCCATCAAATCGATTCTGACTTACAGTGACCCTATATAGGGTTTCTAAGGAGCAGCTGGTAGGTTTGAACTTCTGACCTTACAATTAGCAATCCAGTACTTATCCTACAGCGCCACACCAGAACTCCAGTGATAGCCATCATTGATAAATTTACAAGGGTAAGACAAAACATATTGCTGTTAGGATTCCAGTCCATACATGCATAGGGTTATTCCAAACTAAACCTATTTAAACGTGTCTCTGTGATCAGTGGTTAGTTGTAAACAAGTTCTCTCAGTAAAATGCTTAGCTTAGGCTTGTTAGGGTGTCTTCAAAAAACAAAGATCCAATCAAACCAGTGACTTTCAAGGGGATCTGTTGGTCTAGTTAAATTCAAGGCAGAGAGGTCAGTTCAGAGGGTTATGGTGACTAGTTTTTGGACACTTAAGAATTCCTGGTGTGGTGCTCTGGGTTAATGTACTAGACTGCAAAGCCCTTTGAACTGCAGGGTCGGCAGTTCAAGCTCATCAGCTGCTCCTTGGAAACCCTATACAGGGTCGCTATGGGTCGGAATTGACTCAATAGCACTTAACAACAACAAGGAACAATAGTGAGGTTGGCCCAGGATCGGACAGTGTTTCGTTCTGCTGTGTATAAGATTGCTGTGAGTCGGTACACAACACAAAGGAATCATCATGATAGATTTTCTCTAAGGACACAGGATGATTCTAGAAATTTTTTATAAAGAAAGTTATAAGAAAATTGAAAACTGCATTGGTGAGAAAAAAAAATTGTGCTGAGCAAATTATTCCCATCACAACAATGCACCTGCTCATTCTTTAAAGGTAGCAAGGGCCGTCCTGTGAGAATTGCATTGGGAAACCTTACCCTATCCACCCTACAGCCCTGATCTTGCCTCTTCAGACTGATATTTCAGCTCTCCAAACTTAGAGAACATTGAAAAGGAACACAAATGGAGTCTCTTGAGGATGCCCAAACTGCCATTTTGACCTGGTATATGTGGAAGATCACAGAATGTATTAGGGAAAGGTTAGAGAGAGAAAAACACCACCTTTAGCTACCTTTAGAAGAATATAGACCTAGATGATGGATATGTTGAGAAACAATAGCTTCACATTTGAATATTTTTGTCTAATAAAGATTTCTATGATTTTGTAGCAATAGTCATATATCTTTCCAGCTTTTTTTTTAATTTTCGGGGTGGGTACATATAAAAAGAAAAGTTGAATCATTTAGTTTTGTACCTATGCTTTTGATCTACTAAATCAAAATGTGTCATCATATCATTGTATATTGTTCTGTGACATCATCTTTAGTGTCTGTGTGATATTCGATTGTGTGGATTTACCATAATTGATTTAGGTTCTTATTGAGTCAAAATTTTCATCAACAAACTCCTTTTTAAATGGTAAATTTATATGCAACTAAGCATTTGCCCTTTCAACATTTTTCATATGTACATCTCAATGATATTAACTGAGCTTATTATGTTATGCAAACATGATCTGTTTCCAAATTTTCTGTCATCCTTAACAGGAATTCGGTGTCCCCTAAACAGTGAGTCCCTCTTTTCCCTCCCACCTACTCAACAAGTTCTTTATTTTTATTATTATTATTATTATTATAACCCCATATACCATGTGTCCACTGTGAGTCTGTTTAGCAATTCTTTTCCTTGGGGGAAAGGAGAAAGGCAAATTTTAATCCTTTTCTAGTTAAATGATTACTAATTCCAGATTAATGAATATGGACTCAAAGAGATTTTCTAGCACTTTCTATGTTGTTGTTGTTTCCTGAGTCGGAGAAAGACATTGAGAAGAGCCACTTTGGAACTCTCGGTAGATTCCTCCACAATTTACTGTTTAGTGAAAATGCTGGGGTCACCAGGAAGGAGTCATGTGTGGAATGATGAAGAAATATGCAGCACCTGAAAAAAGCATTCACGCAATAATAGCTTAAAATAGATCACCTGAAAGAAACTGATCTGAGAGTCGAAGATCTGAATTCCATCCATGACTTTGCCACTGTGTGTCCTTGGGTAGCTCATTCAACCTCTCTGGCTTCTTCATTTGTCATATGAGTTTCTTAATTTCATGGATGTTAACTTTGTCACACTAGCTGAGTGACCCTAGAGGAGTTGCTTAAGCTGTCTGAGACTTGGTATTCTCATCTGTAAAGTGGAAACATTAATAGCTACTTCCTAGGGTTGTTGTGAATGACTGTTTGTAAAACATTTATTACAGGGCTTATCCCACAGTAAGCATCCAATAAATGCTAGCTATTTTTATTGCACGCCAGTTGTTATGCAAGACGAGAGCAATTGTATCATCGTATACTCTGTCTTCTCAAAAATGTTTTCAGAGTTCAATCTGCTGCTGGGACAGATGCCAAAGGGCACAGTACAAAGTCCCTACTGGCCACTGACCTCCCTTTTCAGCTCATTCGTCCACAGGGTTTGGACATTGTCCAGTCGTGGATCAACTAAACAGGCAACTGTTCAAGCCAGATAAATCAGATGCGTGAATGTTGGTCGGCAGGGGAAGCAATAGGGAACTCCACTTCCTAAATTTAATATCCAGTGCAACAGAAGGGGAACTGAGCCCCAGACAATGTGAATCATCAGTGTAGGAATGCTATTAAGAAAGAGTTGACATACTTCCAATTGTGACTAATGAGTACAGAGACGGGGAGGAAGAAGCGGTAGGTGTAGATGAAGTTTAGCTCTTTGGTGTTGTGTGTTCTTGAACAAATTATCTTTCTCTGTAAAATTAGGAGCTTGGCTTCTATTTATGTTCCTCAGAGTACAACCTCTATCTATACTACCAGTGGCACACAGAGTTATGTTAGGCAGTACAGAGATGAATGTTCTGAATTTTAATAGTTATGTATTTATTTTTAAGGAATATTGAGGGAAAATATAGCTAGCAATCAACTCCATAATTTTATATATTCGATTGCTCGAGATGAGACTAAAGTAGGATTTAAATTAATCTCTAAAAAATCAGAAAATCAACACATACAAAGAACATTCCAAGTTGATATTCAGAAATAGTAAATGCTGTGACGGTGTTAACATTGGAACCCTTGATGTGGTAGACAGAATAAAAGTACTCCAAAGTTGTCCAGGTGCTAATCCCCTAGAACCTGTTGTTGTTGTTGTTAAATGTTGTTGAGCTGGTTCCCAACTATAACAACCCTGTCTAGGGTTTCCGAGAAGCAGCTGGTGGGTTTGAACCACTGACCTTGCAGTTTAAACTGACCTTGAGACCCAGTACATCACCCTGTAGTGCCACACCGGGACCTGTGGATATATTACCTTAGATGGTTAAAAAAAAAGATTCCTGGTTGTGCAGTGGTTAAATCTCAACTTAGGAGCTCTGGTGGCGTAGTGGTTACGAATCGGGCTGTGAACCGGAAGGTCAGCAGTTCGAAACTACCAGCTGCTCCGCGGGAGAAAGATGAGGCGATCTGCTCCCGTAAAGATTTACAGCCTCGGAAACCCTATTCAGGGTCGCTATGGGTCGGAACCGACTCGACGGCACTTAACAACAACAACAACTGAAAGATTGGAGGTTTGAACTCACCCAGCGATTATGTGGTTAAACAACAACCACCTGGCAATCTTTTTCTGTAATCATTATAGCCTAGAACACTCTGTGGGACAGTTCTGCTCTCTTCTATGGGATTGGTATGGGTTTAAAATGGACTCGACAGCACCTAACAACAACATATAATAAAGAGAGTTTGCAGATGTGATTAAATTAAGGCCTGGATTATCAGGATGAGTTCAATATAAGCATAAGTGCTAAAAGAGGGGGCCGGGAGGGCAGCCAATGAAGGATGCAGAAGGTCAAGAGAGAGACTGGAAGATGTTATACTGCTGGTTTTGAAGATGGAGGATGCAATAACAAGCCAAGGAACGCAGACAGCCTCTAGAACTGTGAGAGACAAGGAATGGATTTCTCCCCAGAGCTTCCAGAATTAGCCAGAGTTCTGGTGTGGTTCTGGGGGTTACTGTGCTGGATTGCAAGGATGGTTTGAACCAC
This sequence comes from Chrysochloris asiatica, assembly GCF_000296735.1. Classification (NCBI taxonomy): domain Eukaryota; kingdom Metazoa; phylum Chordata; class Mammalia; order Afrosoricida; family Chrysochloridae; genus Chrysochloris; species Chrysochloris asiatica. The sequence continues at coordinate 10,255,201 of NW_006408572.1, forward strand.
AAGGTCGGCAATTCACCAGCCACTCCTCAAAAATCCTATACAGGGTTGCTATGAGTCGAAACTGACTCGACAGCACTTAACAACACCGCCAACACCTTGGGGTCCTGGTACGGCATTGTAGAATAAACATTGGACTGCTAACAGCAAGGTTGGCACTTCAAACCCACCAGACACTACTCAGAAACACTATATAGGGTTGCTATGAGTTGGAAACCACTCGATGGCACTTAACGACCACAAGAACCCCCTTGGGAACCACTCTATAGGATAGTGGTTCGAGCCTACCAGCTTCTCCTCTGGAGAAAGATGAAGATTTCTGCTCCTGCAAAGATTTACAGCCTCGGAAACCCCATGTAGGGTCGCTATGAGTTGGTGCCGACTTGACAACATTTAAACAACACCAACACCTTGGTTGTAGCCTTCTACAAGTTATTTTGAACTTCTTATCTTCAGAATTGTAAGAAAATAAGTTATGTTATTTTAAGCCACTAAGGTTCTACCCCACCACTCATTTGCTAAGTCTGTCATGCTGTGGTGGCTTGTGTTTTTCTGGAAGCTATGCCACTGATATTTCAAATACCAGATGGGTTACTCATGGTGGACAAGTTTTAGTGGAACTTCTAGACTAAGTCAGAAGACTAGGAAGAAGGACTTGGCAATATACTTCTGAAAAAATTGGTCTAGCTGCACTGAACATCTTGATGGAAAACAAAGCTCCTGTAATTGACAGAATGCCAACTGAGATGTTTCAATAAACAGATGCAATGCTGAACGTGCTTAATTATCTATGCCAAGAGACTTGAAAGATAGTTTCTTGGCTAACCACCTGGAAGAGATTCATATTTGTGCCCATTCCAAAGAAAATTGATCCAACAGAGTATAGAATTCATCGAATAATATCACTCATACCACATGCAAGTGAAATTATGCTGGGGGTAATTAAAGAATCAGTTGCAACAGTACATCAACAGGGAACTGCCAGAAATTCAAGCTGGATTCGGAAGAGGATGTGGAATGACAAGTATTACCGCTGATAGTCAGATAGATCTTGGCTGAAAGCAGAGAATATTAGAAAGATGCTTTTTGTTGTTGTTAAAGTTCCTTGGAGTCGGTTCTGACTCATAGAAACCCTGTACAGGGTTTCCGAGGCTTTTTATCTTTGCGGGAGCAGAAAGCTTTATCTTTCTCCTGTGGATCAGCTGATGGGCTTGAACCGCCAACCTTGTGGTTTGCAGTCCAGTGCTTGTTGTACATACAAAGATGTTTATGCTTTATTGACTAAGAAAAGGCTTTTGACTGTGTGGATCATAACAAATTATGGGTAACATTGTGAAGAATGGAAAGTCCAGAACACTTAATCATGTTCATGCAGAACCTGAGATCGTTTTCCCAACAGAACAAGAGGATGCTGTGTGGTTTAAAATCAAGAAAGGTGTGTGTTGGTTTGATATTTTTTCACCATACATATTCAGTCTGTATGCAGAGGGGAAAATCCAAGAAACATGACTTGGCATCAGGATTGGAGGAAGACTCATTAACAACCTGCAATATGCAGATGACACAATCTTTCTTCCTGAAAGTGAAGAAAACTTAAAGCACTTACTGATGAAGATTAAAGACTACAGCTTCTAGTGTGGATTACACCTCAATATAAAGAAAACAGAGCCCTGGTGTGGTTCTGCGGGATAAAGCACTGGACCAAAAGGTTGGTTTGAACCACAAGGTTGGCTGTTAAAACTCATCAACCGCTGCTCAGAAACCCTATACAGGGTCCCTATGAGTCGGCACCGACTCAATGGCACTTAACATAAAGAAAACAAAAATCTTCACAACTGGACCATTAAGCAACACCACAATAAACAGATAATATTGAAGATATCAAGGATTTCATTTTACTTGGATCGTTGATTAATGCCCATGGAAGCAGCAGTCAAGAAATCAAAGAACATGCTATATTAGGAAAATCTTATGCAAAAGACCGCTTTGAAATGAGAGGTCATTGTGAGTAATAAGGCTTGTCTGACCCATGCCATGATATTTTCAATCGCCTCATATGCATATGAAGATCTCTGATAGCGTAGTGGTTATGAGTTGGGCTGCTAACCTCAAGGTCAGCAGTTGGAAACTACCAGCTGTTCCATGGGAGAAAGATGAGGCTTTCATCTTTTATAGCATTGGAAACCTTATGCAGGGTCGCTATGAGTCAGAAGCAACTCCAGGGCACACCATCACCAGTACACCACCATATATACATGAAAGCTTGACAATGAAAAAGGAGAACTGAAGAATAGATGCGTTTGAATTATGACACTGATGGAGAATATTGAACATACAGATCTGTCTTGAAAGAAGTGCAGCCAGAATGAACAGATCTGTCTTAGAAGTACAGCCAGAATGCCCCTTAGAAGTGAGGCTGGTAAGACTTCGTCTCACATGCTTTGGACATGTTGTTAGGAGAAGGACATCATGCTTGGAAAAGTAAAGGGTCAATGAAAAAGAGGAAGGCCCTCAATGACATGGACTGACACAGTGCCTATAACAAACAATGGGATCAGACATAGGAACAATGGTGCAGGGTCGGGCAGTGTTGCGTTCTGTTGTCGCTGTGAATTGGAATCAACTTGGCTGCACATAACAATAAGAACAAGAGCAATGGCAATTTGTTACAGTAATCCTAGGAAAGGAACACACCAGACATTAGATGTACTTAAAGATGGCTCATTCTGCATGTTCAGCAATTCTGCAGGGCACAGCAAAGGCAACTGGGCATGAATAAGGCTGCCTAGGCCACCTGCCCCGACACATGTAGAAAGGAGCTGAGTCTTCCATCAAATTAGAAAACTGGTCCAGGGGAGGCAGGGCTCTCAATTCACCAGGAAGGCACTGACACCTGGATGCCAAAATGGGCTGACTCATGGGAACCATCAACAGCATCATCTGGCTCAACCTGTTCATTTTACAGATGAAGAAATTGAGGTTCAGAGAAAGGAAGTAGTTTAAGCAAGATA
>NW_006408572.1:10258608-10272078 GCF_000296735.1 Chrysochloris asiatica
AATTTGATTAAATAGGCTAATTTAATTTCAATGTCACCTGTCACTACTAAAGAGCATTACTAAAATATATAGATATTAACTTTAAAATTGTTGACTGAAATTTTTCTTTGTGCACTGATATATGTGACTTCTGGTGTGGTGCTGTAGGATTAGTGCTGGACTGCAAACCACAGGTCAGCAGTTCAAATCCGCCAACTGCTCCTCAGAAACCCTATCCAGGGTTGCTATGAGTCAGAACCGACTCGACAGCACTTAACAACAACTTAATTTTTTTTAGAGTAGTTTTAGGTGTACAGGAAAATTATACAGTAAGTCCAGAGAGCTCCATAGATTACCTACGCCCCCTCAGCACACAATTTCCCCTATTGTTAACATCTTGCATACATCTGGAACCTTTGCCACATTGCTATGGTGACAGCAATAATGGGCTCAAACATACCAATTGTGAGGATGGTATAAGACCAGATTGTTTCGTTCTGTTGTGCATAGAGTCACTGTGAGTTGGAACCGACTTGATCTCACCTAGCAACAATGAACCAATATTGATGCATGACTAACTAAAGTCCATAGTTTATATTTGGGTTCATTCTTTATTTTGGAGCCCTGGTGTGGCACTGCGGACTAATGCATCAGACTGCAAAGTCATTTGAACTCAAGTTCGGTGGTTCAAGCTCACCAGCTGCTCCTTGGAAACCCTATACACGGTTGCTATGGGTCGGAATCAACTTAACGGCACTTCACAACAACAACAATAGGTTTTGACAAAAGCATAATGTCATGTGTCCACCATTACAGTATCATGCAGAATGGTTTTACTGCCCTAAAAATACCCTGTGCGCTATCTATTCATCCTCCCTTCCTCCCCTTGAGCCTCCTGGCAACCACTGATCTTTTTGCGATGTAGTTTACCTACTACAGTGTGTCATATCTCTAATATCTTTTTTTTTTTTAGTTCACACATTACCTTTAGAAAACAACAATGCTAAGAGAATGGGCTCCTTATACTCAGCACTAGAGTTAATGTCTTCTCTTTTGCCTGGCTTGCTCACCTTCAAAGAATAGTTACACTTCCTTTCTGTTCATAAAAGGAACACTTAGAGTGTGCTGAATATGCAAACTGGATATTTCATTCCTGAAATTCAACCTTTGTAAGTAAAAACTGGTCTCTGTGGAATGGACATGCCTGAATAAAGCTTGAACTCCTAAGTTTTAGCAGAAAATGTTTCCATGTAAAGATCACAAACCCCTCTTGTGTATATCAAGACCAGTGTTGTACCTACCACACAGTTATTGGTTGCTCCCTCTTGTTGTATATTGCCTGCCCGTCACCCATGTTAACACATGTCTACTCTCTGGCCCGTGAGTAATTCCCACTCCCTAAGTGTGGCACTGCAGGTTAATGTGCTGCAAAGTCAGTTTGAATTGCAAGGTTGGTGGTTCAACCTCTCCAGTCACTCTTCGGAAACCCTACACGGCATCTCTATGAGTCAAAAGCAACTCCACGTGGCACTTTAAAAACAACACCATCATAGAATGTTTCTTTTACCAAGAAAATATTTTCTTAACTTTTTATAACAGTGGTCTCGTGCAATATTTGTCCTTTGGTAATTGACTAATTTAACTTAGCATAATGTCCTCCAGGTTCATTCATGTTGTGAGGTATTTTGCAGATTCATTGTTACTCTTCAATGTTGCGAAGTACTCCATTGTGTGTCTGTACCAAAGGTTTTTTCAACCATTCTTCTGTTGATGGGCACTTAGGCTGTCTCTAACTTTTTAATGTATATCTTGTAGACAGCATATTGAAGGATCCTGTTTTCATATACATTCTGCTCTATATATTGACTGGTGCATTTACTCCATTTATATTCAGTATTAATTATCGATAGTATTAATTGATTGCTGTCATTTATGTATTTTGCTTGTTTGTTTGTTTTGTGGTATTTCTGGTTTATTTGTTCCACATAATTTTCTGTGCTGAATTCATTTTGTTTATGGGTTTTAATTTCATTTTAATTTCTGTAGTGCTAATGCTTAATTAATCGTTTTGATTTTCCTCTTCTTTATTTTGATGTAAGAATTTTATTAATTTTCTCTGAGACCACCCTGTAATTTATTAATCCCCTCCCCCCATTTTAAACCATTTGTTTTATCTTGAAATCTACTTGACTTCCTTGCCATTTGGAAATTCTGTGTCTACATTATTCCCTCTTTTCTTTGTAGTTGACGTCATTATAAATTCATGTCTCTGGTTCCCTATTTTCAGTCTCGTAAGCTTGTTTCACTTTAAATACTTCTAAATCAGATTGGAGTCCTGGTGCGGTGCTATAGGATAAGCACTGGACCACAAGGTCAGTTTGAACCAGGAGGTTGGCAGTTCCAACTCACCAGTCACTCCTTAGAAACTCTATACAGGGTCACTAAGAGTTGGAACCAACTTGACCACACTTATCAACAACTACAAAAACAACATATCTGGACTGCTGTGGCACTGTAGGATAAGCACTGGACTGCTAACCACAGGGCCCATGGTTCAAACCTACCAGCCATTCCTTGGAAATCCTATACAGGTTGGCTATGAGTCAGAATGGACTCATTAGCACATAACAACAACATATAATCGATTGAGTTCTGGGTGGTGTAATGTATATTAATCTCAGATTGTTCTCGGCTGTTTTCAGTTATAAGTTCAAAGACTGCCCTTTGGTAATTTTTGTAAAGTTGGTCTGGTTATTACAAATTCCTTTAATTTCTGTTTATCTGGAAATGTTCTAATTTTGCTGTTGTATTTAAGGAACAGCTTTGCTGGGTATATGATACTTGGTTGATGGTTTTTTTCTTTCAGAGTTTTGTATCTGTCATCCCGTTACCTTCTTGCCTGCCTGGTTTCTGCTGAGAAATCAAAGCTTAGTCTTATTGGTTCTCCTTTGTAGGTAACTTTTCATTTTCACCCAATTGCTCTCAGGATTCTTTCCTTGTGCTTCGTTTTGAAAAGTTTGATTATGATATGTCTTGATGATTTTCTTTTGGGAATCTAGCCTATTTGGGGTTCATTCAGCTTCTTGTATGCTTATCTTTTCATTTTTCAGAATGTTAGGGAAGTTTTCTTCCAACACCTCTGACTTTTTTTCCCTGTGCTTTTTATTATCTCCTATTCTGGAATTCCAATCATCTGTAAGTCATTCCTCTTCATGGTGTTCCACATAACTCTTAGACTTTCTTCCGATTTTTTCATTTTTTCTGAGTGTTCTTCAAGCAAACTAATATTAAGAGATTTATCTTCAAGCCCACTAATTTGGGCTTCCATTACTTCGAATCTACTCCTTTGCCCTTTCAATGTATTTTCCATTTCTGAAATCTTAGTATTAACTTTGTGATTTCTAATCTAAGGTTTTGTATTGTTTCAAAATTTGCATTTATTTTGCCTATTTGTTCTTGTAGCATTTTCTTGAATTTTTCTAAAGTCTTTATTGTGTTCTCCTTGCTTTCCTTGATCTTTTTGTCAACCCTTTGAATGTACCTAAATATCATTCTTGTGAATTCTTTTTCAGTTAGTTCTATTACCTTTTCTTCCTCAGAAACATTTTCTGACTCTGCATCTTGGTCATTTGTTTGAATCATTCTCTCTTGTTTGTTTCTTCATTGAGTTAGAATTGTGTGCCATCTCTGGGACATTGTGTTGTTGTTGTATTTGTATTTAATTGATGATAGTATATTGATGTGTCTTAGGCTCTCATCAACTGTCTCCTGTGAGTGTAGTTAGAGGCTAGAAGTGTGTGTATCATTGTCTGTGCACCTCAGTTCTGGGTGGGTTTGGCTGGTGTTGGCTACTGTCTATTATTGATCAGGTGGTATAGGAGCTGGTATTGGCTATTGCAAAGTGGGAGGAACTGCAAAAGGGTAAGGGTGTGGCTGGGTTGTATGGGGACAGTTGTCTCCTGTTGGGTGGGAAAGAGGAGAAAAATGCCCCCCCCAACAAGAAAATAAAATAGAATAAATAAAGAAGCGACCAACAATGAAAAGAGAAAATAATAAAGGAGATAAAAGAAATAAAAATAGGCAGAATCCAGAAAACATAATATAATAACTAATAAAAGTAAAGAGGGACAGGAAAATGGAGCTATAGAGGAGAAATATAAAAGAGGAAATAAAAGGAAGGGGAAAAAAACACTTAGAAAAACCAGAGAGAGGGAAGGTAAAAAGAGAAAGAGAGTCAAGTACTAAAGAAAATCAAAAGGGGAAAAAAGAAGAGAAATGAGAAACAGAAAAAAAGATGGAAAAACAAAGGTGGAACTAGAAAAAGTAAAGTTTAAGGGACTGGAGAGAGAAAAAGGAGAAGAAAGAATAAACAAACAAAAATAATGAAACAATGAAAGGAAAAACTCAAAACAACAACAACAACAGCAAAAGACAATACAACTGTTGGCCCCAGAGAGAAGAAAACTCTGGGGGACTCCTGTCAGTCAAGGAGTCACAGCAGAAGGGATGTGGCAGCCAGAGTGAGTTCCTATAGGCCTAGATGTTATCTCTGTTCAGGGCACTCAATTCTGAAGTAGCTTGTGGAGGTCCTTGACAAGGAACTGGCTTCAGTGTCTGTTAGACCACAGCACAGTTGTGAGCAGGGTGGCTGGTTATGAGAGTTTCTGCTAGACTCATGATGTTCTGTTGGCTCTTTGGGTTCGGTAGGTCTAGAACCGAGCCCACCTGAATCCAGGCACTAAAGGGTACAGCCTTCTCCAACCTCACACTGAACCATACGGCTCTGAACTTCTGGAGAGTGGGGTCCAGCAGGGTCTGCACTGGGGGTGCATGAAGGTGGGAACTGGTCACACTTCTGGTCACAAGAGGAGCATGGGGAAAAAGAAGGAAACTCATCTTTTCAGTTGTCTGTATGAATCTGCTGTGCCAGGCCACCTTCTGTTGCCAAAGCTGCTCACAAAAGTTCAAGATGATTGCACTGCATCTGGCTGGTGAGCCAGTCTGCTTCTCTCGCTGTCCCTGCTCAGCTTCTTCTCAGTCCACGTCTCCAACATTCCCTCTGAAATTCAAGGTTCTAAGAACTTCATCTGTGTCTGTTTTGGTTGGTCTCTTGGATCTTTGTTATCATTTCCGAAGATCTTTGAGGAAGCTATCATGCTTTGTCTTGTTGGGGTGCTTTGTTACTTTTTGAAAAATAAATCTTTTTTTTTTTTTTAAGAGAACTTTTAGGCTTACAGAAAAATGAAGCAGAAAGTATAAAGAGTTCTCACATACCTTCCTCCATTCCACACATCAAATAAAAATCAACGCTTTACTGTTGAGTCCATAGCAATCCTACAGAGTGGAACTGCTCCTTAGGTTTCCAAAAGTATCCGTCTTTATGGGTGCAGACAACCTTATCTTTCTCTTGTGGAGTGGGTTTGAATGGCAGACCTTGCAGTTAGCAACCCAATGCTTAACCCACTGTGCCACTAGGACCCCTTATACCCACCCCACCCTTAGTTTTCCCCATTATTACCATTTTGCATTAATGTGGTACATTTGTAAAAACTGATAAATGAATATTAATATATTAACTAAACTCCATATTTTACAGTTCATATTGTTAGTTACAAGGAGCTCTGGTAGCGTAGTGGTTACGAGTTGGGCTGCCAACCTCAAGGTCAGCAGTTCAAAACTACCAGCCTTTCCGCGTGAGAAAGATGAGGCGTTCCGCTCCCGTAAAGATTTACAGCCTTGGAAACCTTGTGCAGGGTCACTATTGAGTTGGAACTGACGTCACGGTATTTAACAACAACAACGTTGTTAGTTACAAGGAGCTCTGATAGCATAGTGGTTATGAGTTGGGCTGCTCACCTCAATGTCAGCAGTTCGAAACTACCAGCCAATCCGTGGGAGAAAGATGAGGCTTTCTGCTCCCGGAAAGATTTACAGCCTCGGAAACCCTATGCAAGGTTGTTATGAGTCAGAACCGACTCCCCGGCTTATCACCACCACCACCATTGATTCTGATTCTTGGCAATCCAAGTGTGTAGAGTGGAACTTCACTCCAAGAGTTTTTCAAGGCTGTGATCCTAGAAAGGAGATCACCAGGTCTTACTTCTCAGGCTTCTCTGGGTGGATTTGAATTTGCTAAATTTTTGCTTTTGCCATTTGCACCATTGGGGGACAGTTCTATGGGTTTTAAGAAATGTATAAGGTTATGTATCCACCATTTTTTATCATACAGAATAGTTTCACTGTCCTATAAAACCTTTGTATTACACCTTTTCATCCTTTCCTCTCTCCCCCTGGGCCTCTGGCAACCAATGATCTTCATACATTCTCCATACTTTTTGCCTTTTCTAGAATGTCATAGAATTGAAATCGTACAGTATGTAGTCTTTTTAGACTGACTTCTTTTATTTAGCAGTATGCATTTAAGGTTCCTCCACGAAGAAACCTTAAATGGACTCTTGATGTGGTGCTGTAGGATCAGCACTGGACTACAACCCATAAGGCCAGTAGTTCAAACCCATCAGCAGCTCCTTGGAGACCGTATATAGGGTCGCTGTGAGTTGGAATTTACTTGACAGCACTTAACAGCAATAAGAACAACACGAAGAAACCTCACCTTAAACTCAGTTTACAAGAGTCAAACCTCATCTACCAAAAGACCAGAAGATGATTCCCAGCTACTACCACTGACCCTTTTGACTGGGGTCACAATAGTTGGCTCTGGTAGATAGAATGGGAGAGAAATATGGAGCAGAACTCAAATTCTTACAGAAGAAGGAGGAGTTGGGGGAAGAGAAAAAGGGGAAGAATAAGAAGACAAGTCAGACAGACTGGAGCAGTAGAGAACAGAGACCCACCCTGAGACTGTTACCGAGAAATACTCTTTAAACCTAAAACTAAGTCTATCCATTGAGATCAACTTTTAGTGAAGTAGCAACGTGACCCACAACGTAAAAGATATAACCTGTATGACCTGTGCCCTACCTTTTTTTTTTTTTTTTTAATTGTGAATTGAGTGATAGCTTACATGGGAGAACATGGGTTTTATACTCATCATTTCATTGCAATGATTACAATCTCTTTTGTGCATCATTGTTCAACAGTATTTGCTTCTACTCCCTCTGTGTTTTTGTTTTTTTTTTATAATGTACACGAAATAAGTCAGGAATATATAATCATTTAAATAACCAAAGGGCTGTGCCCTACTTTTAAAACATCAATATGAGACCCAAAGACCAACGATTTCTCAGAAGCAGAAATGAGAAGGGAGCAAGGAAACTAGAGCACTGGAAAAGGGAAAAACAGAACACAATTAAATAGAATGTTGACACATTATGGTCAATCTGACTCATGTCACTGAAAAATTTGTGTGGAAACTGTTATATGGGAACCTAGCTTGGTGTGTAATAATATTAAGTGGGAAAAAAACAGTTTTCTTTTTGTGGCTTGTGAGCTCATTTCTTTTTATCATTGGTTTTTTAAAAACCCTCATAATTATTCACTTCATGCATCTATTGGTAAGAAAAAAGTTTTTTTGTTTTGATTTTTTTTAAAAGAAAGAACCACCTGTGACCTTGCATGCCAGAGATGACCAATGTCAACATTCTGCTGTTTGTCTTTCCAGACTTTTATCTATATAGAATGCATGTATGTTTCTCAATTTTACATAAATGGGGTCATATTGTATATATATTGTTGAGTTAATAGCTTTCGCCCAACTGCATATTGTGAACATTTTTCGTTAAGATTCTACTGCAACGTTTTTTAACTGTTGTGGACTATTACATTGTGTAACTACTGCATAATCCACCTAATCAATCTTCTAATTGCTACTGTTTCTAAATTTTTACTAACAATTCGTTGATGAACGTCTTTATGATGGACATCTTTTAAAAAGTCTTTACAAATATTATCTGTAAAGATCTTTAGTAATACTTCTCTTTAGGTCAATTCCTAGAATAGAAATATGGGATCAAAGGAGTTGTACATTTTTAAGGTTTTGGATACAAGACACTAAACTGTCTACCAGGAATCCTCACACCAAATGATATTCTCCTCACACTGCAGAGTGTGGTTTTCTTGGCTTTTGTTTGCATTTGGTAGTCTAATGCTTTAAAATCTCATGCATTTGTTGGATGAAATCTAGACTTTCCTCTATTCTGAATGTTTTTTGATTGGGAGCAAGGTGGAATATGACTCATATGTTTGTTAGTTACCTGCAGTTTAATATTTCATCAATTGCTTCTGTTTGTTATTTATTTATTAACATGGACGAGTTCTTTATTAGAATTCGAAACTATTAAAGGATTCTTTGTGTGGAGCTGTTGGACAAGCACTGGATTGCTAGCCACAAGGTTGGTGGTTCAAACCCACCAGCTGCTCCTTGGAAACCCTATATAGTGTTGCTATGAGTCAGAACTGACTCCAAGACACTTAACAACAACAAACTATTAAAGTATTTTGGAGAAAGAGGAACAAAACAGCAGCAGAAAAGAGCAAAGATAATGATTCAAAGCTTTAAGCTTTGAATGTTCACTCAACATTTTTTATCCACTCATCAAAGGTTAGGCACCTACTACATGCCTAGCACTGAGGCTAGAGAGATATTTGAGTCATGGCTGCTGTCCTAAATGCCACCCTAAATGTAAAATATTGGAGAATTCTTAGATAATTGTTTTGTTCTTTGTCCGTATCACCTCTTGACTTTCTAATATATTTCTTTATTTTTTATTTCCCTTTCTATAAGCTCCTTTTGTTAACTGCTCTATCCCTGGCGCCTAGAATAGTGCTAGATACTCAATAAATATTTAGTCAATGTTTGATTACATTATCTTTTAATCTTGGTAACTTTGACTAATGGGTTTACCTGACAATGGGAATTGGTCTGACTTGCCTGATAAAATCAGTTTAGTTTGGTAAGAAACACTCCATTTCTTTTAAATCTTGTCATTTCATTGGTCTGGTTTGGGAGTAGGGAAGACATGTGCCATCTTGTCTGTGTAAAGGCATGTGAACAGATACCTGTTTTCTCTAGATGTAGTCACATTGTTTATGTAGGTGTGATGCAAATGATGCAAACAGCCTTTTTGGTTGCCAGGTGTCAACCAAATTAGCAATCAAAACTGTCATGCCATCCTTTTCTGTGGAGGCAACTGTCCCTCTGGGGTGTGGGTCAAGGTAGGAGCCAAGGCTGATAGTGAAGGATGAAGCTTGGAGGAGCAGAGGTTCTGAAACCAAGAAGACCACAAAGCTGCAGATGATTCCAGAACAGAAGACAGTTCACAGCAAAGGTAGGCATCTAGGGAAGATATTGGGACAACACCAAGAGATTCATGGAGATGGAGGCAGTGGAGGTTCTGTGGTAGAATTCTTGCTTTCCATGCGTGAGACTTGATTCCAGCCAGTGTACCTTATGTGCAGGTAGTCAGTGGAGACCTGTATGTTGCTATGGTGTTGAAGAGGTTTCAGTGAAGCTTCCAGTCTAATACAGACTAGGAAGAAAGACTTGGCAATCTATTTCTGACAATTAGGCAATAAAAACACACAATGGTCCAATCCGTAGCCATTGTGTATTTAGTCCCCATGAGTTGGGAACCAACTCCATAGCTGCTAACAACAACCATATTTATGCATTTGAGTTCTCTGGCATATTGCAATGTTTCATAGCTTACTGAAGTTCATAGAAGATCAAATGTTTAGGTTAAGTATGTATGGTCCGTATGCTAACTCTAAGAGATTCATGGGAATGGCAGGAATTCAGTTTCCAACCTCAGTTTGCCACCCTAGATAAAGATGAGAATTCTTTCCTTCTAGGTAGACAAGACAAGGTTCATGGTAGTCCCAACCTAAGTTGACCTAATTTTTCTCATGTCCTGGAGCTTTGCAAAGAGGAAAAGCACCTTGCTAGTTCCAAGACCAGGAGTAAGTCACATTCTTAGACAATGGAAAGGGGAGGAATAGCAAACAGGTTTGGAATCCAAAATATTTCTACCCAATTTTCGCCTTTCAGTTGACTTAGCCAACTAGAGTTTGAAATTTTAGAGAGTAAATTCGAATGGAAGAACCTAGGTTTAGGAGACTGGACTGCTTTGGGTAATTGTTGAACGCCATTTGTTCGAGAAGTTACTGAGACTGAAATAAACACAATAGAATACTTTTTCCCCTTTTAGGTGGTATAGGGTTACCCAGACTGGACTATTTATGACTATCTGGCCAAGGGTCAGGGACCAACCACACTTAGGCATTTTGAATCAAGCATGAACTGGTTACTATTCCTTATCTTGAAAAATAAAAACCAAAAAAAAAAAAAAAAAAAGCCCAAAACCCGTTGATTCATGACAGAGAGATTTCGTGTGTGACAGGTAGAATTGTCCTCCATAGGGCTCTCAGCAGCTGATTTTTCAGAAGTAGATCGCTAGGTCTTTCTTCTGAGATCCCTCTAGGCAGACTCAAATTTCCAACCTTTTAGTTTGCAGCTGGGAGTACTGGTGTGGCTCTGTGGGATAAAGCACTGGACTGCAAGGTTGGTTTGAACCACAAGGTCGGCAGTTCAAACTCACCAGCTGCTTCTTGGAAACCCTATACATCGTCATTATGAGTCAGAACCAACTCAAAGGCACTTAACAAGAAGTTAGCAGCTGAGAGCATTAGTCATTGGCACTACCCAGGGACTCCTCCTTATCTTGAATGAGAGAATATATTGTCTGGTTGAAGGCTCTGGTAATCTAGTCCCTGAAGGAGACCCACTAGCAAATCATTCATTCAACAAATATTTACTGAGTGTCCACTCTATGTCAGGGATAATAGTGAAAAGCAACAAACATCTCTGCTTAAGGTATCTGCACATGTTTTTATGTTCTTACTTAATTTCACTTTTCTGTTGCATTTTATAATGTTGTTATTAAGTGCCATCGAGTTGAATCCAAGTCATAGTGACCCTGTATAGGGCTTCTGAGGAGTATTTTATATAGTTGACTTTTATTTTAATCTGCTTGGCATCTTTATGGAGGAAAAGAACCCCATGAACATCAGCTCTATTTTACCCAGAGCTAGTCCCTGTCACAGGGTCCTGATGTGGCACTGTGGATAAATGCGCTATACTGCAAAATTGTCTTGAACCACAAGGTTGGTGGTTCAAGCTCACCAGCTGCTCCTTGGAAACCCTATACAGGGTCAGAACTGAGTTGATGGCACTTAACAACAACAATAGTCCCGGTCACATTTTATATTCTTATCTATTTTCCTTCTTAGCACTTACCATAACCAGGCAGAAATAACTTAGTTCATTTGCTTATGACTGTCTTCTCTATTAGAATGTAAGTTTCATAGTGGTGCCTATGTGCCTTTTATAGTTATGGTGTCTAAATTCATAGATGACGAATGCAAGACTTGCTTTTCTCTATAAAATCACTTTTTGCTCATGTCAAGATCAACGTTTGTATATTTTTAAAGTTAAAAAATAATTATGAAGATTTTTTTTATTCCAAAAGCAAAAGATCTTGCTTTGGAGATTGTAGGATTCTAATGCTAGATATTGGGTTTAAATTTTGGGCAATGGAAGGAAAAGTTCTAATTGCCCATGACCTTAATCCCAGGCCTTTTGTAACCTGGCATCACTCAAGTTCAGCCTTTTGTACCAGTGGCAATCTCATCTACATACGGTGTTCTTTTTTTGTTTTGTTTTGTTTTTTTCAGGATTTGGAGCAGTCTCTGGAAAGTACTGTTAATCTTGCAGTTGGAGTTATAACTCCTAAACCATTGGCTCATGCTTTCCTTTTCATTGTTATTGTTGTTAAGTGCCAACGAGCTGATTCTGACGCATAGCAACCCTGTATAGCGTTTCCAAGGAAGGGGTGGTGAGCTTGAACCACCGACCTTGTGGTTCAAATGACTTTGCAGTCCAGCACATTAATCCACAGCGCCATACCAGGATTCCTTCCTTTTCATTAAGGCATATTAAGTGGGAGTTGGCTATATGCCTGTTGCTGGGGGGGAATTAGAATTATTAAATGCATTCAGTGAGCTTTGATTCCTTGCAGACATTTCAGACACTTCTATAACCAAGGGGCCCTATTCAGTAAGTCTTCTGTGAATTGTGTGAGGCTTAGGGGAAGGAACACTCGCTTTGGACCATTCAGGTTTCCTGAAGGAGGTAGAATATCAATGGAATTTCAACAGGCAGAGGGGAGGGCAAGCTGGTCAAGTCCAGGGAGCAGTTGTGGTGTACAGAGCAGTGGGACTCAATAAAAGGTCCAGAAAGAAAGGGAACTGTCCATTTGGGGAATGTGGTGAAGGGTCCAGTTGGGTCCAGATAGGTGACCTGTAGGATGTAGACTGTAGAACTGGGTTGTAGTCACTTTGGGAAGTCCCCAGTCTATGTAGTTTGTACTTTACGCAAAGACAACAGACTGCCAAAGCAGGTTTGGAGGCAGGAAAAATACTCTGTACAAAGTGGGGTTTTAGAAAGATTTTTCTGATGGTTGTGTGTAGGCTGCTGGGCTGGACCAAGAAGAAATTCAAGAGATAGAAGTTTGGGGGAAGGAGAAAGAAATAGAAGACCTGAACTAGGGAAACCCAGTGGGAAACTACTGGGAAATGACCAGGTTAATTGAATGATCATGTAAGTGAATACAAGCTAGGGTAGGGGATAATTAAGGTTGATTTGAAAAAGGCTTCATGCCTCACTGTCTAGAATAACAATGACACCATTGGCAGAAACATGAAAATAATTTGGGGAATTTGAGGTAGGACACAAGGAGGATTCGTCCAAGCAAGTTTGAGACATATAGAGTTGAAGGTGGTGGCTGAACATACAGATGGACATTTCCAGAAGACCATTAGCAACCAGCCAGCTTCTGGGGGATCCCTTGCCTAGCCTGACCTATACCCTAAACCAAGAGCTAGAAATCCTTCATGCTTAGTAGAATATATTGGTCAAAGGAATACAGAGAGAATTGGCTGAATCAAACCTTGGATTAAAGTTGGAGTGTCTGGCTCACCTGAATCTACAGAGAAATAAATATGCCCCATCTCCTAAGAGTTCTCATACTGGGCCTGTTAACATTATAAGTGATTGATGTGGCCAAAGTCCAGCATCTTCATTAGCTTGAGTTTGGGCTCCTAAGGTAGCCATATTGACCGAATGAGGAAATGGAGACTCTGCAAGATGTAGTTGTCTAAAGCAACTCAACTAGAAACAGAAGGACTCAAGATTAAAACCCAGCCAGTCTAGAGTGTTCAAGTCCAGAAGCCACAGTATTAACCACTGCTGTAGTGCTTCTCAAGAAGTGGGGAGTGGGGAATAATAATGACCATTTATTGGGCTAAAACACTGTGCTAAGATTCCCCCAAGTGGTGGAAGTTGGCCTTTGTTTCCTGGATCTCAGAGCTTGTGTCAGGGCGATGTGGAAGTGCTTGGGCATATTCTGAGTGACACTGATTGATCCAAGAAAGGCCTGTACTGGACCCATAATGGTTTATGAAGGCAAAGCGGGG
>NW_006408572.1:10272178-10289216 GCF_000296735.1 Chrysochloris asiatica
TCCACTTTCCTCAAGGCGGATTTTGGAACTTTTGTTCCCCTTTGCGGCTGCCTTCAATTTTCATAAGAAGCCCTTGAAGGCACAAATGGTTAAGTGCTTGACTATTAACAAAAAGGTGATCCAAACTCACCCAGAGGGGCCTTGGAAGGAAGCCCTAGTGAGCTGCTTCCAAAGGCTGCAGCCTTGAAAACCTATGGAGTGAAGTTTTCTGCACACAAGGGACTATCATGAGTCAGAATGAACTTGACAGCAATGGGTTTAGTTTTTGGGTTTTGGTTTGTCATCTTCCTTTCTACTTTATTTTCCCCAGATGGGCATTGGAGGCAGGGGTTAGGGCAAAGAGATGTGTTACTTGCTCTGCCCAGTCTTTAGGGACCATCTCTCCAGGAGAAAACCCAATCAACATGAAGGAAGGAGATCTGTTCAGGGTCTTTGATACTTCTGAGATCCTGTCCAGCTAAGTCCTTTCTTTAAGAAGGGGCCAACACACCAATTCCGACAAATACTAGTTCTGAGTCCAGTTGAGTGGGATGGGTGGTGGCTTGGAAGATGACACCAACATTTCCTGAGGTGCTTGGCCTGCCATTCATTAGGTGACTCATTGAGCTTCCCAGAGCCTTGGCCAGAAGGGAGGACAAAGAGCTTCAGCCTTTATTTGTTTTTTCCTGTTGCAATGGACTGCTTTGTCTTGGCATTAGGTCTACAGGAAAACCTTGCTTCATTAATCGCTTCCTTGCCTGTGATCTCATCAGCCCGGGAAGCCAAGCCCCAGAGCCTGGATGAGCTTCTATGGTGTGTCCCAGGCCACTCACTGGTTTTGGATTAAAATCTGCTTGCGTTTAAACTCCAGCTCCTGTTTACCTCTGTGAACATCAGTTTTTCAATATGTAAAATGGAGGTAGTAATTCCAGTCTCACAGGTTTGTTATAAGGATTGAATGAGGTTAAGCATGTAAAACATTAAGCACAGTGCTCTTGCCCAATAAATAGTGGTTAATAGTGTGGTTTCTGGAGTTGAACACTCTAGACTGGGTGGCTTTTAATCTTGAGTCCTTCTCTTTCTAGTTGAGTTCTTTTGGACAACTTCATCTTGCAGAGTCTGAGTTTCCACGTTTAGTAAAGGAGAATGGTAACAAACAGTGCTTATCTCACAGGGTCAAAATATAGACCAAGAGTTTGGTACAATTGCCATACCATACAAATCGTACAACAAAAATGAACTACTCTTATTGTTACTATCATTTTTTCAAGTATGAAGTCTAAGTCAATATGCTATCCTTTCCACAAACCCCAAACATCACTTTGATTTTCATTGATCTGAGCACCTTTTACAATCCATCTTGCATTGTTCCTGTTTATGCTCATCTCCCTCAAAGTGTAATTGGACCTCCCAGTCTTGCTTTTATGTCAAAAAAATAAAAAACACAAAAAAAAAACCCTTCACAAATCCAATCACAAGAGCATTGAAATTAGAATTACATCATACATGACACAACAAAAATTCCTAAAATTATCTTTAAAACAGTTCTGTTACTCCCAAAGCAGTTACCTGTGTCCATCTCTCCCTTTCTGGCTAGTCTCCCTCCAGCCTTCTTCCCTCTCCAAGTCTTATATATAACTAAGACAGGTCTCCAATTTTATATATTGTTGCTTTTGTTTAGTGCTGTCAAGTCAGTTCTGACCCACAATGACTCTCTGTAAGGTTTCCGAGGAGCATCTGGTGACTTTGAACTGCTGACCGTGCGGTCCAAACTGAGCTTGCAGTCTAGTGCATTATCCTGCAGTGCCACACCAGGACTCTGTAGTTTGTTGTTGTTGTTGGGTGCCATCGAGTCAATACTGACTCATAGCGACCTTATGCACAGCAGAATGAAACACGGCTGAGGCTAGAAATCCAAATCCAGAGTGCTGGCTGTAGGGAATGACTTTCTCTCTTTATTGGCTCTGGGGAAAGGTCCTTGTATCCTTTTAGCACTTGTAGGTCCAGCATTCCTTAGAGATCTCCGTGTGTCTTGGCATCAATCATCCCCTGGATCTAGGAGTTTCATGGTTTAGGGATCCCAAGTCCAAAGAACACACTCCATGTCTGGCTCTTCTTTGTTGGTGGTAGGTCACGCTTTCTCTATTCATGTCTCTCTTCGCTTACCTATGTAAGATGAAAGATGTTACAGACCACACCCCTGAGGACACCTCCCTTCAATTGATTGACTGCTTAAAGTAGATCCCATCATAGAAGGGATTCCATTATATTAGATCTCATCATGGGGGACTGGTGCCTCTCAACTGCCAAACCACTGAGAATCCAGGCCCAGTCAAGTTGACATAAAATTAACCATCACTGGGCCCCAGGATGATGACCAACACACATTTACGTAAATAAATATGCTTTTGTTGTTGAGTACCATCCAGTTGATTGGGAGGTGAGTTTAAACTGCTGACCTGGAGATTGAAACAGATCTGCAGTTCAGAGCATTATCCTGCAGCATCACACTGCAGCGCCATACCAGGACTCAGACACATGAAATACCCAATAAATGGACATCCCTCTGGGGCCCCAATGAATCCATCCATTCCCTGAACAACTATTCAAATGCCCCCCCATACATCTGTTAGTTGGTCATACTATGATGGCTTGTATGTTTCTGTGATCCTGGAAACTATGCCACTGTTGTTTCAAACACCAGGAGGGTCACCCATGGTAGACAGGTTTCAGCAGAGTTTCCAGACTAAGAACAGACTGTTGTTGTTAAGTACCATCAAGTCGGTTCCGACCCATAGAGACCCTGTATAGGGTTTCCAAGGAGCAACTGATGAGCTTGAACCACTGACCTTGTGGTTCAAATTGACTTTACAGTCTGGTGGGTTAACCCACAGTGCCACACCAGGACTTCAAGAACAGCCTAGGAAGAAAGAATAGGCAGTTTTGAGGGATTAGCCACTGAACACAATTTGAATAAAAATGAAACATTGATATAGTGCTGGATGAGCCCCTCAGGTTAGAAGGCACATAGAATAAGAATGGGAAAGAGCTGTCTTCTAAAAGTAGAGTTGATCTGAATGGCATGGAAGGAACAAAGTTTTCTAGACCTTTGTTTGCTGATGGGGCATGCCTCAAAAGGAGCAGAAACAGCTGCAAACATTCATTAATAATTGGAATGTGGAATGTATGAAGTATGAATCTAGGAAAAGTAGAAGCCATCAAAAATGAAATGGAATGCATGAAAATTCATATCCTAGGCATTAGTGAACTGAAATGGACAGGCACTGGCCATTTTGAATCAAACAATCATATGACTTACTATGCTAGGAATGACAAGTTCAAGATGAATGGTGTTGAATTAAATGTTGACAAGAACATTTTAAGATCTGTCTTAAAGTACAATGCTATCTGTGATAGAATAATATCTATAAGCCTACAAGGAAGAGCTGTTAATATGACTATCATTCAAACTGATGCACTAAACACCATAGCCAGTGATGAAGAAGTTGAAGAATTCTATTGTATTTATAATTATTGGTGATTGGACTGTGAAAGTTGGATACAAAGAGGAGGGATCAGTAGTTAGAAAATATTGTTGTGGTGATAGAAATGATGCTGGAGATCTCAAGATAGAATATGGCAAGACCAGTGATTTAGTTATGCAAATGCTTTTTTTTAAACAACATAAATGGTGATCATATATGTGGACCTCACCAGATGGAATAACAGGAGTCAAATTGACTACATCTGTGGGAAGAGACAATGGAGAAGATCAATATCATCAGCAAAGGACTGAGTGTGGAACAGATCATTAATTGTTCATATGTAAGTTCAGGTTGAAGTTGAAGAAAATTAAAACAAGTCCATGGGAGCCAAAATATGACCTTGAGTATATCTCCCTTGAACTTAGAGTCCATCTCAAGAAAGATTTGACACATTGAGTACCAGTGGAGCTGTGGGATAACATAAAGAACATCATAAATGAAGAAAGCAAAAGGTCATTAAAAAGAAAGAAAAGAATGAAAAGACAAAAATGGATGTCAGAAGAGACTCTGAAGCTTGCTCTGTGAACATTGAGTAGCTAGAGCAAATGGAAGAAATCATGAAGCAAAAGAGCTGAACAGAAAATTTCAGAGGACAGCTTGAGAAGACAAAGTATTATAATGAAATGTGCCAAGACCGGAAGTTAGAAAACCAAAAGGTTTTCTCAAGCTGAAAAACCTGAAGAAAAAATTCAGGCCTTGAGTTCCATATTGAAGGATTCCATGGAGTCCTGTTGTGCCACTGTAGGATAAACATTGGACTGTTAACCACGAGGTCGGCAGTTCAAACCCACCAGTTGCTCCTCTGAAATCCTGTACAGGGTCGCTATGAGTCAGAACCGACTTGATGGCACTTAACAACAACAACAACAACATGAGCAAAATATTGAACGATGCAGGAAACATCAAAAGAAGATGGAAGAAATATATAGAGTCACTGTACCAAAAAGAATTGGTGACGTTCAACCATTCAAGAACCACAGGAAGAAGTCCAGCTGCACTGAGGGCATTGGTGGAAAAACAAGGCTCTGGAATTGATGGAATACTAAGTGAACTGTTTCAACAAACTGATGCACCACTGAAAGCACTTAATAGTTTATGCCAAGAAATTTGGAAAACAGGTAACTGGCCAACTGACTGGAAGAGATTCACATTTGTGCCCATCCAAAAATGACCCAATAAAATGTGGAAATCATTGAACAGTATCACTGATGTCACATGCAAGTATAATTTTGATGAAGATCATTTAAACATGGTTGCAGCAGTAAATTGACAGGGAGCTGCCAGAAATTCAAGCCATATTCAGAGGAGAATGTGGAACTAGAGATAATCATTGCTGACATGAGATGAATCTTGGCTGTAACCAAAGAATACCAGAAAGATGTTTGTGTTTTATTGACTATACAATTGCATTTGACTGTATAGATCATAACAAACTATGGATAACATTGTGAAAAATGGGAATTCCAGAACACTTAATTGTACTCATACAGAACCTGTGCATAGATCAGTTGCTAGAACAGTAACTACTACTACATGGTTTAAAATCAGGAAAGGTATGCATCAAAGTTGTATCTTTTTAACCACACTTAATCTGCATGCTGAGCAAATAATCTAAGAAGTTGAACTTTATGAAGAAGAATATGATTGGAGTAGGAATTCTAAGAATCTGTGATATGCAGATGATACAAATTTGCTTGCAAAAAGTGTAAAGGGCTTGAAGCACTTGCTGATGAAAACAAAGAAAACTCAATGCAAAGAAAACAAAATTCTTCACAACCAGACCAATCAACATCACAATAAAGGAAGAAAAGGTTGGCATTGACAAGGATTTCATTTGCTTGTAGTAATGCCCATGGAAGCAGCATTTAAGAAATCAAAGGACATATTGCATTGGTCAAATTTGCTGTAAATGATCTCTTTAAAGTGTTAAAATGTATAGATGGCATTTTGAGAACTAAGGTGCGCCTAGCCTAAGCCACATTGTTGTTGTTGTGAAGTGCAATTGCCTCATATGCATATAAAAATTGAACATTGAATAAGGAAGACCATAGAAGAATCAATGTATTTGAGTTATGATGTTGATGAAGAATATTAAAAGTACCAGAAGACCAAATGAATCCATTTTGTTAGAATTATAGCCAGACTGTCCTTTAGAAGTGAGGATGGGAGGACTTGTCTTGTGTATTTTGAATATGTTATAAGAGACCAGTCCCTAGAATAGGACATCATGCTAGACAAAGTGAAAAAGAGGAAGATCCCCTAAGAGATGGATTGGCACTGACTGCAACAATGGGTTTAAACATAACAAATGTGAGGAGGTATAGGACCAGGAAGCGTGTCGTTCTGTTGTACACAGAGGTGCTGTTAGTGGAACTGACTCATTGGTAACTAACAACTCTGTGCCCGGGCCCAAGCTATCTGTTGGGATTAACAAAGCATAAGAGGTTTCAGTTTTCATGAAACTTAAATTGTATTTATGGAAAACGAAAACAAACGTAAACTTTAGCTATTGAAAAGTGCTGTAAAAACAATAGGACTTTGTGAGAAAGAGTGAAAAGGAACAGACTAGTTCAGATATTCTACTGAGTGGTCAAGGTGAAATATGAGTGGCGATTTATTTTATAAACGGGAACAATGAAACATGGGCACTTGGAAGATTTTGGTGGCAGAAAATAAGGAGGCTGAGGAGGTCCATACCACTTCTCAACTTGTCAGCCCCGCAGGCGTCTTAAGCGGTACCTATAAGACCATACCCCGGTATTTTTGTGGGGTCAGTGGCGCTTGCGCAAAATGATGCCGCCAGCTTGACGTCATCGCGTCAGGCTCCGACCTGCCCCCGCCTGTGACGCCCTCCCTGCCACAGCCCTGCCCCGTACGCCCGCGCGCTCGCGCGCATGCTCCGAACCCCGCCTCCGTGCGTCACAGAATGGCATCAGACAGCCTGGCTGCCCCTGACGTGTCGGGGAGGAGCCGGGCTCGGAGGTACGCGGAGTGGAGTCAGGGCTGCGGAGGGGAGCAAAGCTGAGCGGCTGGGCGGGCCTGGCCAGGCCAGCAGAGCGGACACGTCGGCGGAGCTGCGGCGAACATGCGCTTTTGACACATTGGAGGTGAGCCTGCTGTACGGGGGGCGCTCCCGAGGGGGTTGGGCTAGGCCGGCGGCCCCGCGGCCTGTCCCTAGGGAGCCTGACGGATCCGGGGGCCGTGTCTGAGGGGCTCCGCTGGGCCGCCTGTGTCCTGTTCTGGGGCGTCCAGTCCAGGGACAACTGTTCCAACCGCCCTAACTGCCCCCTCCCCACCCGGCCCGAGGTGTGGCCCAGCAGGGAAGCGTGGAGGGAGCGCGCCCGAAGGCCTCTGGAGGGTGGGAAGGATGGAGGCCGGTGCGCACCGTGGGCTGGGCGCTGGTGGAGTGGCCCGGTGGTGGCGGCGGCGCGCCCTGCCCGCCTCCTTCGCCCTCCCCAGGCGCCGCCAGCTGGAAGGGTGGGCTGGAGCGGGGTTGGAGTTCAGGAAAGTGTCACCAAACGGGTCCGGTGGCTTGTGCTTGCCTCTGTTTTGCTTGCAAACGACGAGATGAGCCTTTTGTAAGTTTTTGCTAAGGAAATGCGCCTTCTTGCACTGCGGATTATCATTACAGTGCGTTTCTATAGCGCCGGTACGTATTCAGAACACTTTGCTTACCTCTGGAACCTCGTCCTCACTCTGTGGTTGTGGCTGGGTCTCCTAGCGGCCTTGGACGCCACCGGGGAAACCGAGTCTGGGGTGGGAGGTGTGAAGTGTACCCCGTACTTGCTGTCTTCCAACTGCTAAGTGGCTTTGCCTGGCTCAGAATTTAGGCCTGGAATTGGGGTTTCTTTGGGTGGGATTTTTATACTCTTCTCAGGTAGGAACAAGGCAGTCTATTTGATTTGCCAGAGATATAGCAGAACCTAGTAGATGTTTTATTTACATGTTTTTGAACAGACTCACCTAGGATAAGAACCACGGCTAATTTATGAGAACAATCCTACTCGGAAAGCTTGTTCCCAGGTTTGTGGTTATTTTGCCTGACCGATTGTTAGCAGCGTTACTAAATATGCAGTTGTTGTTGTTGTTATGTGCCGTGCAGTCGGTTCCGACTCATAGTGACCCTGTACAGTGTTTCCGAGGCTCTAAATCTTTACGGGAGCAGAAAGCCTCATCTTTCTCCCGTGGAACAGCTGGTAGTTTCGAACTGCTGACTTTGCAGTTTGCAGCCCGATTCGTAACCACTACGCTAACATTGCTAAATCATGAATTGTGTTAGTTGGTCATAGATTGAAGACAAGTATAGGAAAACTGAGTTACTAATGATATATATATATATTATTTAGTTCGAGAGCATTTTTTAGGGGGGAGGGGAAAGCCCCTGTTATTTGCCCTGGTCCAGACAGAAGCAGCTAAATCTTCTGAAGCTGTAGTTTTGTTTCGACTATTCAAAGTAGAGAAATCGAAGTTGGATAGAGAGTAAGTAGAAACCTCAGTAAAAACTTAGGTCTTGCCTTGAGGACATCGTCAAAACTTACTTTTATTCTCAGCTTAAGCCATGCTTACTGAAGTTTAAAATTCTAATACAAGTTTCTGAGAACTTGATAAGGTAGAACAAGAAATTCAATAGGAGCAAAAGAAAGCCTATATTTTTGATCAATTATGAAAAAGTTAAGAATCCTGAAAATTCTGTAAAAGTTAAAAATTATGTAAAGTAGAATTTTGGCAAAAAGGCATGTGGTAGCTAGAATGAATTCCAAAAAACTCTTCCAACCTTGTTGTTACGTGCTGCCAAGCCAGTTCCTACTCATTGCAACCTTGTATAGGGTTTCCAAGGAGCAGCTGAGGAGTTTGAACCACCAACCTTGTGATTTGAACCACTAACCCTGTGGTTTGAACTGGCGTTGTAGTCCATTACTTATCCTATGGTGCTACACCAGGACTCCTTCAACCTCAAAAGTCCATCCTGTATCTAGTAACAAGATAAAATATCTTATAGATTTTCTTATCAGAATTTACAAATAGCATTTTGGATAGGCTGTTTTATCTCAAAATCATATACAGTATGATAATGCTTGATGTAAAAATTGTCATATTTTTGAGACTAACACATCCATATGACACGTATTAAAGAAAGACTGGTTGGGGTACATAATTATCTACCTTCATTTTTGTTTCAGAAGATTGTAGATGCACCAGGAAGGCATTTAGACATTTTAAAATTATTTTTTTTAGTAGTGTATTTTTCTTAATATTGGCTAACTTTCTATAGCTGTAATATCTCCTGTTACATAGTATCAGATAGCACTGTGAACACCTCCTCTCACTGTAACTTGAAGCATTGCTGAACAAAAAGCCCTTGAAAAGTTCTTTTGAATATTTATAGGGTAACAAATTTTTGCCATTTGTAAAGAATCTAAGTTTCAGAAAGGGTAAGTCTGATAAATAAAATTAGATAAAACTTGATGAGACCAATTAGAAAACAATAAAAATGAGGTGTATCCATAAAGTAAGAACTTGCTTAGTTCTTAATCTGGCTCTTAAAGACTATCCCAAAAGAAAAGTTTAAAAATGTCAGTAATGGTGGTATCATTGGCATATGCACATAGCTTTTTGAAGTGACAAATTTTAAGGAATCACTTGTATATCACAAATTTTGATGCACATTTACTGTGGTCATATTTCAAAGATCCACTTCTGAGCTACCATTTTTATAATTTAATGAACATTTATGCAGCATTTACCGTGTGCCAGGCCTCATTCTAAGTACTTTACAAATATTAACTCCATAACAACCCCATTTTAATTTTTATCCCCACTTTACAGGTGAGGAAATGAGGACACATGGTCGTTGGATAACTTACTTGTTCAAGGTCACTCAGTTAATGAATAGAGGAGTAGGAATATTAAAATAGACAGTTTGCCTCCACTGCTTAGACACTTACCCGTTATGCTCTACTGCTCCTTGCTTGTTTTCTGGTGAAATGCTTTTTAATTAATTTGTACAGAGTCTCGTAAGTTAGACTTTGATGGCAATGGATTTTGTTTTTTCTGCAAAAGAAACTTATTTTAGCAAAAAGTTTCTGGTACAAGTTATAATAGTGTTTGAAGGGCCAATAAGCAAGTTGTAAAAGTAGTGTTTTTTTTTTTTTAATGTCATTAACATTGAATTCACAAGAAAATACTGAATTCAGCAAGAAAGTAATGTGTGCAAAATTAAAAACATATTGAAGTAACTTTCTAGTATTTGACACTGAATTAAGTAGCTGGACAAGGAAGGTACAAGAGAGAAAACAACTTAAGAAGCTTTAAACCAAAGACTGTTTGAAACCTTAGTCACCAAAAGACCCAATAAAAGTTGTTGATTCTATTAAGACTATGGGCATATTCAAGAACGAATAAACAGTGAAGAGTGGATACTTTACATTCTTTACTGAAAGGTGTAAAAAGTGAGGTTCCTCAGGGATCATTACTCAGCAAAGTTCTCTTCAAAATAATAACTGCCTCTCAGACTGCATACGAAGTAAACAGAGAAACCCTAACCCCATTGCCAGTGAGTTGTTTTGGACTTATAGTGACCCCATAGGACAGAATAGGACTGCCCCAGAGTTTGTAATCTGTATGGAAGCAGACTGCCACACCTTTCTCCCATAGAGTGACTGGTGGATTCTAACTACCAGCCTTTCTGTTTGCACTTGAACACTTAACCTCTGCACTACCTGGGCCCCTTCTGATCTGAATGTTGTTGTTGTTGTTAAGTGCCGTCGAGTCGGTTCCGACCCATAGTGATTCTGTACAGGGTTTCGGAGGCTGTAAATCTCTACGGGAGCAGAAAGCCTTATCTTTCTCCCGTGGGACAGCCGGTAGTTTCTAACTGCAGTTCGCAGCCTGATTCGTAACCACTACGCTACCAGAGCTCCTTTCTGAATAAGTGGGTCAAAAACAACAGAACCATGCAGAACAGTTCCAAAGTGCATGTGAATAATAACATTTATAGACACATATAATCCTAGCGTCCTGGTGTGGTGCTGTAGGCTAAGTACTGGACTCCTAACCAGTTCAAACCCACCAGCCTCTCCTTGGAAACCTTTACAGTGTGTTGCTGTGAGTCAGAACTGACTCAGTGGCACTTAGCTACAACAACAATGTATTTGTAGAAGGATTACTGGTTGGTTCCATATTCAAATACAACCAAGAAAAAAGAAAGGCATCTAAAGTCGTTATTAATGTACATAAGTGCAGTGATTCATGGACCACACAATCAGCACTATCATCAAATGCTGCACAATCTCAGAAAGAGTACTAAACACTTCAAAGAAAAATTGATCCTCAGCACATTGCTGTTGAGTTGCTTCTGACCCTAGCAACCCCATGTGTTAAGAGTAGAACCTCTCTTGGTTTTCTTGGCTATAATCTTTAAGGAAGATCGCCACGCCTTTCTTGTACTGGGTGTGGGTGTCTTCGAACCACCAATTTCTAGTGTGGAGCTGTGGGGTAATGCAGACTGCAAAGCCTTTTGAACTGCAAGGTCGGTGGTTCAAGCTCACCACCTGCTCCTTGGAAACCCTATATAGGGTCGCTATGGCTTGGAACCAACTCGACAGTATTTAACAACAACAAGTTTAGGTCAAACCATTTGTGCCGCCCAGAGAATAAAGTTTCAAGATCTTGAATTTAACACCAGTCATGCAGCTCTAGGTACCCTTACAGAGAAGAGCCAAAGAATACCAGTTAAAATATTTAACATATTTATTTAGGGAACTAAGATGGATACCTAGTATTATAGGCTAGAAAGTCAAGAAATCTTCGCTTTTGGAAGACCAGTGTTGTTGAAAGGTATTATCATCAAAGTCTTGAAAATCAGAAAAGGCATGAAAAAGGAGATTACAAACTTGTTTACCAAATTCTGGAGCTTTACGAGGGAGCACCATGTTAAACTTATGATAAATTTAAGATAAAAAATAGGAAGTTCTCTCTGTAAAGTTATGGAACTTAACCCAATCGCTTAAAACACTATAAAACCAGTACGTCAAACATTTCAGAATTGAAATTATTAATTTAAAAAATGTCTCATAAAGCATATAGGCTTTCTCATAGTTTTTATTTTCTTGGAGTTTTCAATTGCTTTTTATTCTTATTGACAAAAGAGCAACAACCTCATATTTATGCAGTTTTTAAGTTACAGAGTCCTGGTCTGGTGCTGTGGGATAAAGCACTGGACCACAAGGTCAGTTTGAATCACAAGGTTGGTGGTTCAAACTCACCAGCCACTCTTTGAAAACCCTATACATGGTTGCTATGAATTGGAACCGACTTCACAACACTTAGCAACAATAACAATCTATTGTATGGTAGTCCTCATTTGTTTTGGAGCCAAATCCCAGACAGAATAGGATTCGTGTTGGACTTTATTACAGTACTGGTGTGAAGCCACTATTTCTTGAGTCCTATGCTATTAATTTTTTGGGTTTTCTCCCTTATTTCGTTACTGTCTCAGGAAGTGTGTGGGAGGGAGGTAGCCCTCTTGAGTTCTTGTGTGAGAGAAAAAAATTCTCTCACTTCATGAATTATGTTTCATCTCAGTTCTGTAGATTCTGAGATTTTCTTATTCTCATTTGTCTGGAGGCTCTTGGTTGTCCATTCATGTTTAATACTAAAGGATTGGGTGATTTATTTTAGGTATTTCAGTCCAGTGATAGCTCCATGGCTCTCCCCAATAAGTCCATGAGCTCCTTGTTTTTTGGATGTGGAGCCTTTACTGAATTTTATAAATGATGGTGAATATGCTTGGCATACACCAGACTGATGATTTTGCACAGCTGAGAATGATAGGTTTTGTAAGCCTTTGTTATTTTCTTTACATTTTGTTTATTTTGTTGTTGATGATTATTTATTTTGTTGTTGATGAGAATATACACAGCAAAACATATACTAATTCAAGAGTTTCTACATGTGCAGTTTTGTGATATTGATTATATCCTTTGAGTATATCCTCAGTCATTCTCAATGTCCTTGAATTGTTTCTTCCTCATTCACACATACTTACTGTTCCCAAGGTTCCATCTAATAATTTCAGTTGCTGTTGTCAATTTGATGCCATAGAGATAATTCTTAAAAGAGTATAGTAATGCTCAAGGCAGACTTTTTTTTTTTACTAGCTAAACTAAACTGGATTGCAAAGTTGTTGAACTGCAAAGTTGGTGGTTCAGGCGCACGAGCTGCTCCTCAGAAACCCTATACAGGGTTGTTATGGATCAGAACTGACTTGATGGCACTTAACAATAACCATTGTTTGGCTTTAAGAAGATTTCAGGGGATGTTTTTAGTTTAAGGTTTAAAGGTTCTATCAGGGCATTAGTGTTTGGGTTCATCCATCCACCCTTCTATGATTTCAGAAAGTTCATGAGAATTTGAAATTCTCTTCTACATTTCCCCCCTTTTAATTAGTATTCTTTTGTGGAATCTTTGTTCAGAATGGTAGCCTGGCACTATCCAGAGCTTTTATGTTGTTCTTGCTAAGTGCCTTCTCCTGGTGACCCTATATAGGGTTTCCAAGGAGTGGCTGGTAGGCTTGAACTACTAAGCTTGTGGTTAGCAGTCCAGTGCTTATCTTACAGCACTACACCAGGACTTCAACTGAAACTACCTGCCTGTATGGGAATCCAACCTGTGACCTTTGTGTTACTAGCCCCACAGTTAAACCAACTGAGCTAACTTGCCAGTTCCAGTTCTTTTATAATTCTGTTTTAATGCAAAGTGATGCATCATGAGATAGAAGTGAAACCACCTACATTCCTGTATAGATATTTAGATATAAATAAAATGGTACTTTGAAAGTAGGGAATAATTAAAGAAAGATTATATATCAGTTCAACAAATATTTGTTAAATTTCCATGTTTTCTGCATTTCTGTTGATACAGAAAGATTGATAAATAAGACACAGGATCTTGTCCTCAAGGAACTGATAGCAGGAGAGACTTAACTTTTCATTCTTCTTCAAATCGTTCTTGTGTAAGGAAAACTAAATAGCATCAAAACTTTGCTTTCTGTGTCTCTCTTGGTGCTTTACAATATTTTTGCAAAACCATAATTTATTGGATTGTGTATCAGAAACTGAATAGTTGAGGTGCACTCGGATACATAGTTGTCAGTGCTCAGACAGTAACACCGATCCAAAATTGATGGACCAATGCCATTGAGCATATAATCAGCTTCTTCAGGACTAGAATTATGGATTTCAAATGTAATTATAATATTTTGGGGGACATTTTTGGGAAAGACCTTATGTTGAACATTCATGAGACATCAAGATGCCTCATTCCCAAATGCTTCTCTTGTATCTATCCTGTAATTCTATCTTCACCTGGGTTCATATGCCCCTTCCCTCAAGGACTTAGGCAATAACTCTGTGAGAAGTTATTGATACCACATGGAGATGCCTTTAAGTGTTCTGGATCTTTTTTAATCCCTATACGTCTGGTAGCTGGACTAGGTTTGTCCTTATTAACACAAGTACAATTACAAATCAGATTATCCCTACACCTGGGAAAGTGGGGTGGGACTCTGGAACTTTGATGGAGACTCGATTGTTGTTGTTGTTACATGCCCTGGAATCAGTTCCGACTCATAGCGACCCTGTACAGGGTTTCCGAGGCTGTAAATCTTTACAGGAGCAGAAAGCCTCATCTTTCTCCTGCAGAACAGCTGGTAGTTTCGAACTGCTGACCTTGCGGTTCCCAGCCCGATTCGTAACCACTACGCTACCAGAGCTCCTTTGATGGAGGGATAGGAGAGGATATTATAAATTAATATATTTACTGATCAGTACATATACTTGAAGAAATCTTGTAAATCATCTAATATAGTCCAAACCTTCACTAGGCAAAAAACTGAGACTTACTCTTAAGAGATGAAACAGTTTGCTTTAGTAACTTAGTGGCAGAAGTGGAACCGTATAGCCCAGGTCAGTGGACTTGCAGCCTTGCCTGGGTGCTCTGTATTTTGATGTGCTTGTCTTGTCATCTAGGTGTCTCTGAGAGCAGAGTAATACAGATAGAAATATGCTCATGTAGGGGGCAGTTGGTTAGAGGAAGAGGGCACATTTATTCAATATATATTTATTCCAGTGCTTAACAAAGTCTGACACATAGTGGATACACAGTAAGTGTTTGCAAGCATTCTGTGGATTCAACTGAGCAAGGCATTATGCAGAATATGTCAAGGATCCATCTCTTTCAAAGATGACTTGTAAATTAAGCCAATTGGGAGATTGACTAACAGATGCAAAGGTAATAATAGTATGGCCAGAAAAGACTTGACTAAGAAAGAAAATTTGCTGCAGACCTCAAAGGAATTAAATTAAGTGTATAAAATTCCATTTTAATTTTATTCAACTAAAAACCACTCTTTGGCATTTGTTGTTATTGGTAAGTGCTATCAAGTCAGTTCCAACTCATAGTGACGCTGTATAGGGTTTCCGAGGAGCGGCTGGTGAGTTTGAACCACCAACCTTGTGGTCCAGTGCATTATCCTACGGCGACATACCAGGACTACTATCTCTGGCGTTGTTGTGTTGTTAGGTGCCATCAAGTTGGTACTGACCCATAGCGACCTTAGGCACAGCAGAACGAAACACTGCCCGACCCTGGGCCATCCTCGCTACTGTTGCCACGCTTGAGTCCATCTGTGCTGCCACTTGGCCAGTCTATCTCGCTGGGGGTCTTCCTCTTTTTCTCTGATCCTTCACCTTACCAAACATGATATCCTCCAGCATCTGGTCCCTCTTGACAATATGTCTGAAGTATGAGAGACGAAGTTTGGCCATCTTGGCCTCCAAGGAGCACTCTGGCTGTACTTCTTCCAAAACGGATCTATTGGTTCTTTTGGCAACCCATGGCACTTTCAATATTCTCCTCCAACACTATAACTCAAAAACATTAATTCTTCTACAGTCTTTCTTATTCACTGTCCAGCTTTTGCATGCATGTGAGGTTATTGAAAATACCATGGCTTGGGTCAAGGCGCACCTTAGTCCTCAAGCTGACATCTTTGCTCTTCAACAACTTTATGAAGGTCTTGTGCAGCAGATTTGCCTAATGCACTACGTCGTTTGATTTCTTGACTGCTGTTTCCATGAGTGTTGATAGTTGATCCAGGAAGAATGAAGTCCTTGACAACTTCAATCTTTTCTCCGTTGATAAAAATGTTGTTTATTGGTCCAGTGGTGAGGATTTTTGTTTTCTTGACATTGAGATGTAATCCATACTGAAGGCTGTGCTCTTTGATCTTCATCAGTAAATGTATTAAGTCCTCTTCACTTTCAGCAAGCAAGGTTGTATCATCTGCATATCACAGGTTGTTAATGAATCTTCCTCCAATCCTGATGCCACATTTTTCTTCATAGAACCCAGCTTCTCAGATTATTTGCTCAGCACACAGGTTGAATAAGTATGGTGAAAGAATACAACCTTGTCACACACCTTTTAAAATTTTAAACCATTCAGTGTTCCAGTGTTCTGTTCTGGTTTCTGGCATACTCACTCAGAAATTGGAGTTCTATATTCTTGTCTGTGGCTGAGTTTTTCATAAACCTGAATTCATGATTGTACTAGATGAACAACTTCTTAACAACACCTGCTCTTTTCAAATTTATGTTTAAAGTGGTGCTTTAGTTCTTTAAAAAAAAAAAGTGTTTTTGATGAAAGTTTAGATGCCAAATTAGTTTCTTATTTAACAGTCTCTACACAGATTGTTCAGTAACACTGGTTACATTTTTCATAATGTTTTAACATGAACATTAATTCTGTTCTGGTTTTTGTTTCTAGTTTTCATCTAGTTTCTCTGTCCCCTTAACTTCTCATCTTTGCTTTAGAGGAATGGTTGACCATTTGGTCTCGTACAGATACTTTTTTAAGGGAGCGTGTGCTGCATACCAGGCTTTGTACTAGGGTAGAAATGAATAAGACTAATAACACAGCTTAATAGGGAATGCAGAATTGTAAGCAAATGCATGGTTAGTATGTTAATAAAAGCATATGTGACATATAGAGGTAGCCAAGAGGGAGGGGGATTTTAATGCTGTTTGGGTGAGATTGGGAAAGGATAAGATGACATGTAGATTTTACAGTTACAGGATAAAGAGGATATGCTCAAGTGATAGCGAATAAAAGCACTTAGACCTGAAACAGCATAATGTGTTAAGGCAATTTTGAACAGTATTGTTGAAATATAATGTGGGATGCCTGTGGGAGGCAGGAGTTATAGGCGGTAAGACTGAAACACTAGGCATGAATCTAGAGAGCTCCCAGTCTTTGCTATTCCACTCATAGTGACCCTGTATAGGGCTTCCAAGGAGGACCTGGTGAGCTTGAACCACTGACCTTGGAGTTCAAATGACTTTGCAGGCTGACACATTAGCCCACAGTGCCACACTAGGACTGCTTTAGGTAGCCTGTCTTAAATTCCAGGTTAGGTAAGTACACTCACACACACACACACACACACACACACACAC
>NW_006408572.1:10289414-10377285 GCF_000296735.1 Chrysochloris asiatica
CCCTTCCCCTCCCTCCTATCCCCTCTTCCTTCTCCCCTTGCCTCAAATGCCTTGGGAGACAAACCAAGATGAAAGAACATTGAGGCTTGGGTTAGTGGACTTTTGGAGGAAGTTTTGGACTTAAAGATAATTAACAGTAAGTTTTTAGAAAGGTAATACATAATACAGTGGTGGTGGTTGTGTGCTGTGGAGTTGGAAATAGACTTAACTCATCTTTCACCCAATTAATACAGTAAAGCCTGTGAAAGCCGACTCAACTATTGTTCACTCCTAGTGTTAGAAAAGTGGTAAGACTGCATCCTGTCAATGGCAGAAAACTTGTAAGACCTGGAAAAACAAGGCAGTCCTGTGGAATTCCAGTCTTACTGGTTTCACTGTAGTAAATGATTGGGAATGTGGCACCTGATCTCCATGTAGGGTCACCTGGCCTAAAACGTTACAAGCAGGTGTTTTGAAGCAGTAGTGCAATAGAGAAGGGCATGCAGGAGCAGTTATTCTGGGATATGCTTGTTTTTGTCACCAAGCTCTGAAGACCAGTGGTCCATAAACTGCTGTGGGACCACTTCACTACAACCAAAAATGCCTTAGGAGACTTGGTTGATGTCATCTCTTGTCATGGCCTCATGTAGTGCTAGAGAGTGGGCAGTGATTTGTTTGCCTGAGTTACGTTACTTAACTACTTACAGACTATTATGTTTAACTCTCTCCAAAATGCTGCAGATTTAGTTGTCCCACGTTTTATTCTTTTACTTAGATTCATATGTTCTCTGTTTAATTGATAACACAGGCGTTCTTTGATATTTTACAGGCTTTCTTGATCATGGATGGTGAAGATATACCAGATTTTTCAAGTTTAAAGGAGGAAACTGCTTATTGGAAGGAACTTTCCTTGAAGTATAAACAAAGGTAATGCTGATAAGCACAGTGAAAATAGGGAAGGGCATTTGAATGTCATGTTTAGTGTGTTTTTAAAAAAAAAAAAAAAAAAAAGAACGTAAAGCTAAATGTAGAGTTTTAGGTTGGGGGTCAGGATTCTAGAAACAACTATTAACATTATTGTTGGGTGTCGGCGAGTCGGTTTCTGACTCAGAGAACCTGCATAGCGTTTCCAAGGAGTAGCTGGTAAGTTTGAACCATAACATTGCTTGTGTTTAAGTAGCATAAAGACATCATAAATCTGTGTGTTATTCAAAGTATTAGAATAATGAGAAAATTTTGTGTCATTTTTGATTTCTTCTGTTGGTTTACTGCATTTTATGCTTGTCACTATACTTGACCGTCTTTGGCCTGCTGTATGTGTGCAAGTTCTGCCTCCTCATTCTGGCCATTTGGAGGTGGCGCTGTGGGTTAATGCGCTGGACTGCAAGCAAGGTCAGCGATTCAAGCTCACCAGCTGCTCCTAGGAAACCATATACAGGGTCGCTATGAATTGGAACTGACTTGACAGCATTTAAAAACAGCGGCAATAAGCTGTTTAGACCTTAGTTCTCTTTAGGCTATAGTATCATCAGTGTCTGCAGCCAACCAAGCTTTATGGGAAGGAGAAGAGCTTCAGGAGTATGAAGCAAGTTGGTAACAGTTACAAAGCCTGTCAAACCTTTCATTGCTATTTCATGGTTCTCACTGAAGCCACTTATGACACTGTGCAGGCGGATATAGAAGGGGTATGTCTAAGGCAGGGGTTCTTCATCTTTTTTGTGTTGTTTTCACCTTAATAGGATTGTGAAACCTATGGACTCTTTCTCAGAATATTATTTTTAAGTGCAGCAATTAAATAATAGGTGAATAAAGGAATGACGGATATCTAAATAGTAAAGTAATTTTTGGCATAGTAATAATACGCTTCTTTATTAAGCGTCTTACATGGTCCGCAACATGCATTAAATTAAAAGATCTAGGGGTGAGAGTAATAACTATCAAAATTTTGAGGAGGTGGTGGTTGTGTGCTGTTGACTTGGTTCTGACTCATAGTGGCCCTGTTTCTGAGACTGTAAAGCAGAAAGCCTAATCTATGAAGTGACTGGTAGATTTGAACAGCTGACCTTTCACAGTTTTGAGGTAGTGATGGGAATAAATGATAGAGCGATCTATAATGACTGTGCTGTGAAAGAGCTGTGATTTCAATTGAACACAGTGGAAGGAGATACTAAGTTTCAGTTACTTTCATAAAAATAAAGATGCATTCCCAACCTGCCCACGTCTGAATTCATGGATTACCACTCAGTTCTATGGAGGAAGAAGTTAATAATACTGATCCATATGTAGACTTTTTGTAAGTTTTGGGGGCTTACAGCTAATTGTCGTGGTGGTAGTGGTTATGTGCTGTGGAGTTGGTTCTGACTCATAGCGAGCGACCTTGTACATAGTTTCTGAGGCTGTAAATCTTTATGGGAGCAGAAAGCCTCATCTTTCTCCTGCAGAACAGCTGGTAGTTTTGAACTGCTGACCTTGCACTTCGCAGCCCGATTCATAAACACTACGTTACATAGAACCCAGAATATATGTTGAGTAAGAAATGCACACCAGATTGTCTGTTGTTGAGTAGACTCAGCAGTAGCATTAAGGAACCCTGGTAGCACAGTGACTGAGGGGTTGGCAGCTAACAGAGAGGTTGGTAGTTTGAATCTATTTATTGGCTGCTGGGAAAAAGATGTGGCAGTCTGTTTTTTGTGAAGAAAAGAAGATTTGGACACCCTGTCAGGCTGTTCTACTTTGTCCTATAGGAATCACTGAGTCAGAATCGACTTGAAGTCAGTAGGTTTGGTTTTGGTTCTGGTAACATTAGCACCAGCCCCAAATAATTGAACTGATAACGGATAACCTGCAAGGTGATGCTGTGGTTCATATTCTAACTTTATCTTTTCTACTTTGTTTCTGATTAGCTTCCAGGAAGCTCGAGATGAGCTAGTTGAATTCCAGGAAGGAAGCAGAGAATTAGAAGCAGAATTGGAGGCACAGTTAGTACAGGCGGAACAAAGAAATAGAGACTTGCAAGCTGATAACCAAAGATTGAAATATGAAGTGGAAGCATTAAAGGTAATTGTAGCAGTTGAAGTTAGTGTCTAATGTGCTGAGTTGTATTAAAATGAGAAATCTTATTTTTCAGGTGGAACTTTAGAGTAGCAGACAACAAGAAAATATTAAGAGTCTTAAAGTTAATTTTTGAGTGAAAAAAAACAATTTTTTTTTCATGGACCATAGAAAAGGTTTATAGTTAGGAGTTCTCTTAGAAACTTCTTCTTAGGTATCAGTTTTCTAGCTACAGTGTGCCTAACTATGTAATATTTCATTGTAGTTCTTTTCAAAAGCTGCTTGATTGTTTTGACAAGAGATTGCCTCATTGTGCAATACTTTCAAATGACATTTATATGAAATCATTTAATAATTGGTGTTAGCCCATTCCATTTTGGAGTAGTTTGGGTTAAGCATTCCTTCTAAAAAGGGATTTTGAGGAGTAAATGGATTAACCCCTTTGTTGCTCTTCACCACATGCCAAAAAAATGCTAAGAGGTGTTTCTGTGTTTGGAGTGTGGGTGGGTAGGCTGGAAGGTGGGGAAAAGAGGCAGAAGGAAGAAATTTGAATTCTGAGAGGCAGTTTACGTCTCTGTACTTAACCCTAGCCTGGATTCAGTCTGAGAACCAACTTGAGGTTTTCTCATCAAGTTGGGTGTTTTTGAGTGCAAGGTTTTATTTCTTTTTAGAGAGCTAGTATTAGATTTTTAGTAGATATCTTTCTGAAAGGAAAATGGTTGATAATCTAAATGTTTCTGAGTCAAGGCACTTAGAATATGTCATGTAGTTTTAAGTACTGTAAAAAAGATAGGGACTGTCAACTGAGATTGTGGGTGAATTCTGTGTGTTTTTTGTTTGTTTCCCTTGAACTTGGATTGCATGCTTAATTAAAAACTATATGTTATTGACACATACTTTCTTCCCTATCCTCATGTCTTTAGGAGAAACTAGAACATCAGTATGCACAGAGCTACAAGCAGGTCTCAGTACTAGAAGATGATTTAAGCCAGACGCGGGCCATTAAGGAGCAGTTGCATAAGTATGTGAGAGAACTGGAGCAGGCCAATGATGACCTGGAGCGAGCAAAAAGGTAGCTAGCTGAATGATGTACCTTTTGTCAGAATAAGCAAAGTTGGGATCAGTGATTAAGATGTGTGTCTTCAGGCTTACCTAGATCTTGGTCCCAGAACATTTCCTTTTGGTATTGCATGTCATCTATAACTCATTGATTGTAACTAACCAAAAATCCTCATCTCCCCAGAGAGAATCCTTTATCTCCCCTTCCAAGCTTTTCTTTTTCAAGTTTTCCTTTTTCTTGTGCAGTTGTTAGTTCTAGAAGGTTTTCTTTTAATCTCATCTCATTCATTCCTCCATCTTCCCTCTATATTCTGAGTACTACTGTGCTTTTTGTAGGTTCATACATCTTATATCTGAATTTGACAGTCATCACCCAACTGAACTTTGTCTCTAAATTTTTACTGCTTGTTTTCATTCTCTTCTGTTTAAAAGTGACAGATGATTTATCTCAAATAGAGCATTCATTATGATTTTGCTCAACAGCCTACAGTGGATTGCTGTGATTTTGCCAAGTAATTCATGTTGCTTTATAATTATCCCTTGGTATTTCTTTCCTTAATGTTTATTGATTGACTCCTAAGTACATGTCAGATGCTAGGGTTGAGGTTAGAAACATAGGCTACTAATTGCCCTTAAGGGGGTGTCAGGTATGCTTTATGATAAATACTGTCGTCAGTGGAGTGTGTAGGTTGCTACAGGGCTTAGAGAAGGAACAGCTAGCATTCCTAGATGAATTGGAGAAGCCTTTGCAGACAGTAGATCTTAATCTGCAAGGAAGAATAGATGCTAACCAGGTGAAGGCAGAGGTTCAAAGACAGGCAGGACAGTGTATGAGATACTGCTGTTTCACTGTGATAGACGTGTGTAGAGACATTGTATCCAAAGGAGATGAGGCTGGAGAGTGGTTGGGCCAGGTTATGAAGAACCCCACTGTGTCATGCTTGAAAGTCACTCTACAGGCAGTGGAGAGCTCTCCTTATGATTCTCTGACAAAGGGGAGTAGTACCAGATTTCAGTTTGAGAATATTAAGTAATAGGAAATGGGGAGGAGGAACTATGAAGACCATTGAGAAATAATCCAATTGATAAATGAAGAATTAAGCTACTGGCACAAGGCTGGAAAAAGAAATGCCTTTGAGAGATATTTTGGCAGTTGACAAGACGTAATAAAATTGGTCATGGCATTAATAGTACTAACTTGAGGGCAGGGAATTGCATTTCTGTAGTAGATAGCCCATAGTAGATGTGTATTAATGTTTATTGAATAAGTAAGATGAGAAATGAAAGAAGAAAAGGGTTGGCAGGATATAAATGAATTTGAGGAACTAATTCCTTTTTTAAAGGAACTTTAAGAATACAAATCTGGTGCTCAGAAGGGAGTTTCCAGCTAGAGATGTGCATTTGGGAACCTTTAGCATATAAGTCAGTATTTCTCAAAACATCCTTCTCAGAATTAAGTGTATGTGTGGTGGGTTGTTGTTGCTGTTGTTAAGTGCTGTCAAGTCAGTTCCAACCCATAGCAACCCCGTATAGGGTTTCCGAGGAGCAACTGGTGAGCTTGAACCGTCAGCCTTGCAGTTCAAACGGTTTTGCAGTCTGGTGCATTAACCCACAGCGCCACACCAGGACTCCTTTTATGTGTGGTGGGTAGCTTGTTTTAAATGCCCACTTCGGGCATTTATAACGTGCCAGACTTTAAAGAGTTAGAAACTTTGAAGCAGGACCAGGGACTTTGCTTTTTAAACAAATTCCCTGTTACTATTTATATACCCTGTAACTACTGACAAATTTTCTTCCTGAAAAGGTACATTTTATTGTGTTTAAAACCCAATGGCGATTATGAAGTGTGTAATAAATGTCCTTCCTTTAAGGAACTTTAAGAACTTTAGATGGGGATTTAAGAGAATAGACTATATTGGATGTCCCCAAATGATAGTTGAGATGCTAAATGCCACTGGAGGTCAGAAAGGGATGAGATCATTCTCTTTGAACTGAGCCAGGCTGGCTAGGTCAGGAAATGGCAGGAGATAAATTAACAATTCCCTTTTGTAGTAGTTATTTGCACTTGTTTCTTATTTAGTCTGTGGATTCTAATTTTTCTCTCTCTTTTTTTTTAGAGCAACAATAGTTTCATTGGAAGATTTTGAGCAAAGGCTAAATCAGGCTATTGAACGAAATGCATTTTTAGAAAGTGAACTTGATGAAAAGGAATCTTTGTTGGTATCTGTACAGAGGTTAAAGGATGAAGCAAGAGGTAAAATTTATAACTTAAATATATTTAACAGGGTCACTATGAGTTGGAACCGACTCGTTGGCAGTTAACAATAACATTACCATAATATCCCTAAGCCAGAGTATGAAGTAAGCTTAAAAGGAGCTCAGTGTCCCTACAACATCGGGTCTTTCCTCCTCCCACCCACTCACCCCTGTAACCACTAATAAAATATGATATTTATACATTTGCATAGCACTGTAGGATAAGGTTGGTTTGAACTTCAAGGTCAGCAGTTCAAACTCACCAGTCACTCCTTGGAAACCCTATATGGGGTCGCTATGAGTCGGGATCAACTCGACGGCACTTAACAACAACATGCATTTACCTATTCTGGGTATTCCAAGTAAGTGAAATCGTATAATATTTGCCTACTTGCAACTGACTTATTTCACTCAGCGTAATGTTTTCAAGATTCATCCATGTTGTAGCATGTATCAGGCTGTCATTTTTTAACATAAGTAAATATTCTATAGGCTAGTTGCGTGTTGTTAAGGTCCCTTGACTCATAGAGAACAATCCTATTCATAACAATGAAACACTGCCTGGCCCTGCACCATCCTCACAGTTGTGATGTTTGAACTCATTGTTGCTGCCACTGTATCAGTCTGTCTTGTTGGCAGCCTTCCTCTCTTTTGCTCCTTCACTAAGCATGATGTCCTTTTCTAGGGTCTGGTTCCAAGTATGTGAAATGAAGTCTCGCCATACTCGCTTCTAAGGGGTATTCTGGCTGTACTACTTCTAAGACATTTGTTCTGATTGTCTATGGTACTTTCAATATTCCTTGCCAACACTATAATTCAAATGCTCCGTTCTCCTATCTTCCTTATTCACTGTCCCAACTTTCACATGCATATGTTGTTGTTGTTGTTGTTGTTAAGTGCCATCGAGTCGGGTCCAACCCATAGCGACCCTGTACAGGGTTTCCGAGGGTGTAAATGAGGCAACTGAAAATACCATGGCTTGGATCAGGCGCACCTTAGGTCTCCAGATGACAGCTTTGGACTTTGTAAGAGGTCTTTTGCAATTGATTTGATGGTTAAATGTCATTGAGTTGGTTCTGACTCATAGTGACTCTGTGTAGGATAGCTGAGGAGCAGCTGTTGGGTTTGAGCTACCAACCTTATAGTTAGTAGTCCAGTACTTATCCTATAGTGCCTGTTGTTGGTAAGAGCCATCTAATTCTGACTCATAGCAACCCTGTATAGAGTTTTCGAGGAACAGCTGGTGGGTTTGAACTGCCTATCTTGCGGTTCGAAGTCCAGTGCTTACCCTACAGCATCACACCAGGACTCCCCTGTAGCATATAGGGTGTGTGTGTGTGTGTGTGTGTGTGTGTATGTGTATATATATATAGACTAATGTTTCAAGTTGGGTTGATTCCAACTTATGGTGACCCCATAGGACAGGCAGGACAGAGTAGACTGTTCTTTAGGGTTTCCAAGGCTGTATAAATTTTTATGGAAGCAAACCTCTACATTTTTCTCTTTATCTTGTGGAGTGGCTGGTGGGGTGAAACTGCTGACCTTTGGTTAACAGCCCAGTGCTATAACCACAGTGCCACCAGGGCCCTTTATAAGTTACATGTTGTTGTTAAGTGATGTTGAGTCCGTTCCAACTCATAGTGACCTTGTATAAGGTTTCTGAGACTTTTTAAATCTTTGTGGGGACGGAAAGCCTCATCTTTCTCCCTCAGAGTGACTGATGGCTGTGAATTGCTGACCTTGTGTTGTGCAGTCCAGTGCTTATCATATGGAGCCACTGTGCTCCCTTGTGTTATATGTTATTAAGTGCCACTGAGTTGGTTCTGATTCATAATGACCCTGTATAGGATTCCTGAGGAGTGGTTGGTGTGTTTGAACTGCCTACCTTTTGTTAGGATTCCAGTGCTTGTCCTACAGTGCCACATGTTATATAGCATTTTTAAATTCTGAAATACTGTTCAGAAATAGAAGACAGTTGTGTAATTGAAAGCTGTTAAATGGGAAATTCTGTTTTGAGAAGTAGTAATTTAGGAAAAATGTCAAATGGCATTTTAGATGTGACTTTGCTTGATATATCTGCTTTCCTTTGTTTGCAACGTGTTTGCAGATTTAAGACAAGAGCTAGCAGTTCGGGAAAGACA
Source organism: Chrysochloris asiatica (assembly GCF_000296735.1). Classification (NCBI taxonomy): domain Eukaryota; kingdom Metazoa; phylum Chordata; class Mammalia; order Afrosoricida; family Chrysochloridae; genus Chrysochloris; species Chrysochloris asiatica. Next base: position 10,297,901 of record NW_006408572.1, read on the forward strand.
ACAGGAAGTAACCAGAAAGTCGGCTCCCAGTTCTCCAACTCTAGACTGTGAGAAGATGGATTCTGCAGTCCAAGCGTCACTCTCTTTGCCAGCTACTCCTGTTGGCAAAGGAACAGAAAACAGTTTTCCTTCCCCAAAAGGTGTGTAATATTGTTCCTTCTCCACGCTATGGTGGGTTATCAATTTAAGATAATTTGTTAGATGAAGCAGGAGCAGAGAGTGAGCGGTGATTTCCAAAAGTAGAGAATCAAATGATTGTATAGCACAGAGCTAAAATTTAAACAACTTAACAAATTGGGTTAAAAAAGATTGGTAATATCTAATATTACTAAGGATTATACCACACAGAGTTGCTGATGTTGTCATGACTTTTTAGAGAACATTTTGGTAGGATCTATACGAATCGGGCTGCGAACCTTAATGTCAGCGGTTCGAAACTACCAGCTGCTCCGCGGGAGAAAGATGAGGCTTTCTACTCCCGTAAAGATTTACACCCTCGGAAACCCTGTACAGGGTCGCTATGGGTCGGAACCGACTCGATGGCACTTAACAACAACAACAATTATGATGAAGACCTAGCAGCTCTATTTTTAGGAATGTCTTCTCTAGAAATACTTGTCTAGATAATTAAGGATGTGTGTCCTTGTAGTGAGTTTTTTTTTTTTTTTTTGTAATGATGAAACATTAGATGTTGGTGAATGGTTAAATAATTTATAATATCTTCACTTTATACTGTGTCCATAGTTTGGAATACTATATTGATTTTGCACCAAGTATATAGTACTTTGTAACATCAACATACTCAAGTGTAATGGAACTGCAAGTGTAATCACTCAACTTTTTTTTTCTTCTTTCTAGCTATACCAAATGGTTTTGGTACCAGTCCATTAACTCCTTCTGCTAGGATATCAGCACTAAACATTGTGGGGGATCTCTTACGAAAAGTAGGGGTAAGCATTTCATTATTTATTGCTAATGTTTTCAAACTGCCAAGGTGTTCAATTATTTCTTCATTTGAATTATGGGAGTAAAAAAAGGTTACATTCCAGTGGTAAAGGCTATAATTAAACCAAGAAGTAAAAGCCTTCAGTGATTGGCGAGAGTGGTCCAGACACAGACCTCCAGGGCTTCAGCTTGCCGGGGCCTCACTAGAAGGTCTTGTGCACTGAGCTATTACGTTCCGACTTGGGAGTTTTTCCTGTTCCTCACTCTTGTTTCTACATGATGACCCCTCCATTTTTTTGTCTAAAGTATTTCCTATAGCCCCACTGTACCTTCTACCACCTTCTAATTTACTTTTTTGTTGCATCTACCATTCTTCTGGTCATTCCCTGGCCTTTTATGTTTGTAGGATGTTATAATTTTTGGCTCACGGTGTTATTTCTCTTAGTTTTGCCTTTTTCTTACTGTATAGTAAGAAATAGTTTGATTTTGAAATATTTAACTTGTTTTTCTGTTTATTCTGATTTTTGACTCTGAAATTATTAAGAGTAGTAGTTGTTGATGTCACGTGCCATTGAGTCAGCTCCAACTCATAGCGACACTGTGTAGAGTGTCTGAGGAGCCAATGGTGTATTTGAACCGTCGATTTTGTGGTTCAAATCAACATTGCAGTCCAGTGCTTATACTACAAGCACCACACCTGGACTCCAAAAATTAGTGAATAGCAAGTGCTGTTTTATAATAGCAAGTGCTGTTTACCCCATAATCTTGGAGGAGGAGGTGTACTCTGTATTTGTGCTCCTCAAAGGAGAAATGTTTCAAGCATTTTGTTCTTAAATCATCTGTGTCACAGTTGACTTGTTTGCCTCAGCATTTTTAATTGCCTTTCTTTTGTGGATGGACAGAACGTGCCTTTGCTTTGCTTTGTGTCTCCTCTCATCCATTTATCCATTTAGTTTTCGTACTCTACTATGCTTCTGGGGCTGCTGGACATAGGTCACTCTGGTAACCTCCAGTGTACTGCTGGATCAGTTCTTCCAATGCCTGCGCCTCCTTGCCCCCCATGCCATCTTCTGACTTTGCTCCTGGTTTGTTTTGCAGTATATGGAAAATGTATCCGGAAATGGTGCATGAAAGTGTAACTTTGACTTCTTGCATAGTTCATCCATTTACCTGAAATCAATCTTCCAAATGTCATCAAAATCCTTGCTGTTATCTGCCAGTGCCCCTCACCACGTCCATGCACCTATGACCCTTTCTTTTTATACTTTTTTTCACTACTTAGTCCACCAACTTAAACTGGGGTCCCCAACCCCCACTTTTACATCCTCTTCTACTGAGCAAATCAAGGCCATCTGACTTAAACTTCTTTGATTTCCTCTCTCACCTCCTGTTACAACCTTCCTCTGTTTGCAGCCATTCTTCCTCTTTGTCTCTGTGGTAAAAGGATCGTATTCCTCTTCATGACTAATTTGTCCTTCTATGCTTTGGATTCTGTTCCTTTCAGCTTTCTCATCACACCTTTATTCCTCCTGTAGCTTCAGCCTCTCTCTTTACTGTATATGTTAACACTGATGTGATATTTAGGTGGTACACATAAAATATACATCAAATATATAATTTATGTAGTTTGTATTACATACTATATTTTCTGAGGTCTCAGTCTTTTGCAGGAGTAGAAAGCCTCATCTTTCTTTTGCATATGACTGGGGCTCAAACTGCCAACCTTGTGTGCAGTCTAGTGCTTATCCTATAGAGCAGCCTCGGACACTTTATACAGGGTTGCTATGAGTCAAAGCCGACTCTACAGCACTTAATAACAACAACATGTTATACATTCTGTAATATTTTAGTGTGAAAAAGTGCAAATAAAAGTAGCCCTGCTCTCCTTTTACTCTATATCTCTCTTGAACGCTAATCCTTTCCTTCTCAGTTCTAGAAGTGTCTGTATTTGTTGAGAGCACTCTGTCTGCTTACATGTTTATTCCCTGTGGTCATTCTAGTCTGGGTGTTCATCCTTGCTCATGTCCCTGAAACTGCCCAGCCCAATGGTTGCTATTCTGTCTGAATTTTACCTGAAACAACACTGACTTTTTTTTTTTTTAATTACATGTGTTCTTCCTCTGCTTTTCTGATTCTGTTTCATGTTCAGCTGCCTTTCTGTCTATTTATTCTTTTACTGTTGGTTTTTCGCTTGCCCAATCTTTCTATGTTGGTTTCACATTGTTTATAACCAGGATTTCTCTGTCAGTAGGTGTAGATAGTTTTAAATATTTCTCTCTAGACTCTCCCCTTCCCCCTGAGCGCTAGGCCCACTGTTGCTCTTGGACATCTTACTGACTTGCACATACAACTTGTACCTGCTCTAGCATAGATGCTCAGCACACATTTAAATGAATGCATGTGTGTCTTGAATATGGGAAATGAATGGCTGTGTGTTGCTATTGTGTGTAGATTTAGCAAGTTCTGAAATCATTCTTATTCAAACATGATATCTTTCCGTTACTGTTTCACTTGCTCATGTGCTTTTATCATAGGAAATAAGATAAGGAAAAAGAAGTTTAAGTCAATCTTTATTGCTGTTTATTAATAGCACTTATTGAAATGATTTGGGGAGGAGGTACAAATAGGAGTCTAAAGTGAAGTATGAGGGAACTTCACAAAGTGTCAGAAACTTTCTGAAGTCCCTCGTATATATTGTCTGTGGATTTAATTTATCTCTGCATTCTTCATCTCTTTAGTATAATGTATAGTATGAATGGGCCCTATTTTTGTTTATTTTGTGTGTGTGTGTGTGTGTGTACGTGGATTGAATTTCCTTTTGATTGTCTTGATTTGGCCCAAGTGTTTCAAGGAGTTGATGATATCTGTTTGTGATGGAAATACCAGAGACAGTCCTGTTCTCTCCTGGCCATTTGTTCCATAATAGACCGAGCACTGGGCAGGTGCTATGGTGACAGGTGCTAAATAAGGAGGTCAGTGTTATGGAGCTGCTGGCATTTTCAGGTGGATTATTTCATTATAAACAAGGTATCAGTTAGGCAGTTTACAGTGTACTCTTAGAAATAAAATAGCTTTTCATTGTATATGAGGTGTTGTAAATGCTCTTACCCATTCTGGTTTACTTGGAAAAACAAAACTGAAGAACCCAGACAAGGAATTGACTGCCATTAAAAAAAAATCTTAAATGATTCTTTATAGTACTTGCTTCCCCCAACACACACCTACACACAAGTCAACTTGCCAACCGGCCAGCGATCCACAACTGAGAAAGAAACAGTGGATGGCCCAGAGACCTGAGACCTGGGATTCAGCTCTGCCCACCTGTGCCAGGTTTCTTAGTTGTTAGGGAGGCTTCTGTCTGCATCCTTAAGTAATGTTTACAGGGATAAACATTTTGAGTTCATTAAAGACAGTCAGCATAAACATTTATCTTTCTACTAGAAAGGCGATTGATTATGATTAAATAACACCATTATCAACTGAGAGAGCGAAGGGGACAAGGTCTTGAAACAAATGTTTTGTAATGCAAATTTTTATGTGATTGTTTTTAGATAACCAAATCATTCTGTCTTCCTTTTTTTAGGCTTTAGAATCCAAATTAGCAGCTTGCAGGAATTTTGCAAAGGACCAAGCATCACGAAAATCCTATATTTCAGGGAATGTCAGCTGTGGGGTGATGAATAGCAACGGCACAAAGTTCTCTCGTTCAGGGCATACGTCTTTTTTTGATAAAGGGTAAGTCCTGGAAATTTTAAATGATAATTTTTTAAGTAGTAAAGTTGCAGATTATAAGTCTGTTTATAATAGCTTTGAACATGTAAGCTCAGTTTGAGAAACACATCTTGTCATTGTTGTTAAGTGCCATCGAGTTGGTTCCGACTCATAGCGACCCTGCATAGGGTTTCCAAGGAGTGGTTGGTGCGTTTGAACTGCTGACCTTGTGGTTCAAGCTGACCAGTGCTTTATCCTACAGCACCACGCCAGAATTCACATCTTACAGGACATGAAAACTCTTGTTGCCTTATATTCCCTGTGGAGTCTGTTGCTGTGGGAACCCTCAGCATGAAGTTTTTGCCAGGAAGTAAGTAGTGTCTTGAAGGGCAGCAGCCATAGGCTCTGGAGGTTAAGATGGCTGTGATACCATCTCTCAAGGTGCTTATGAGCTAGTAGACTTCTTAGCAAGTAGTTTTTAAGGGTAGAAGAGAACACTGTGTATGCAAATTGCCACATACTTTGTGAAGATCTTAAAATCTAAAGCATGTAAGAATTTAGATACTGGGTCAAATACAGATTTGGAGGTAAAACTTTTATATGATGTATAAAGTTTAAAGAAAAAGGTAAATGTTTTGTGTTAGTATTATGCACACTTTTACATCTTGTATTATGTGCATATAAAACCATATTTTTATGTATCTGCTATAGGTTTTTAAAAGCACACTGATGAGATAATATTTTAAATATAGCTTAGAAACCTGCCTATCTTGATTTATATTGCCAATAACTTTCTGTCAGTATAAATGGTTCACCCTCATTTTAATTGTTTTGATAATAAAACAAGATATGAAGCTTAGAACCAGATTACCTGGTCCATAATCTTCTCATCACCTCCCAATTCAGAATGTTTGCATCTCTCAGTAGTAAGCGTTCTCTTAGATCTATAGTTGGACTCAACGCATTCAAGCCTCAGCACAATCTTCATTGTAGATTTGGTTTTCTTCGAAAAATTGACTTAGTCTGCCCATCGTATCCACTTTGCTCTATGCCATAACACTGCTTTCCCTGGGAATAGAGAAAATCTTTGCCTTTCTAGTACTGTGTCGCTGTGGGTTTGGTGCTGGCCACATTTATAGAAAGTCCCTAGTAGGTTTTAGAGACATTTACCATGTTTGCAGGAATGCTACGTGTATGCCAAGGAACTTTTTTTTTTTTTTTTTTAAACTGCATGGGTACAGGTGGACCTTAAATTCAGTAACGAGTTAAGACCCAGTGGTCTGGGGAGAGTTGAGGCACCCTTGTTTCTATCTCTGCTTCAAACTGTAGAGGCATTTTCACATTTTTCTACAAACAATAGTACAGCTACAACTCTGAATAATTTTATAATTTTGAAAAGGAACTTGTGTGTCTGTTTTCCTCACAATGATGGCACATTCACAGTCCATTCTAAAAAGCTCTTTCTATCCACCTTTGTAGATGTAGTGTTCTGGTTAATCTCTGGAGTGTACACATTTCATTAAGTGCATATTTCGATTACAAGCACACATATTGTTGTCCTTAAGAGCCATCGAGTTGGTTCTGACTCGTAGCAACCCTTATGGGGTTTCTGAGGAGCAACTGGCGAGTTTGACTCCTGACCTTGTGGTTCGTGGTCCTGTGCCAGTCCTATAGCGCTAGATATAATTTTATTTTTTTTTGCATTTAATTTGTACAAATTTTATATTGTAATATTTGTATTAAAAATTAAATATTTTTTTTGTGGGCTGGCCTTTGCTCAAATGCTTATGTGATGATTGGTTTGTGTATACGTACACTGAGACATTAACCTCTTGACTTGAGTTGTCTTTGTCCAGTTGCCATATCCCTCAAAAGAATACTCATGTGGGTTTTGCTGTGTTCTCTATTTGCTGGTGGTTTTGTTTAGATTCTGGCTTCAATCTGGCCGCCTGGCCTTTCTTCCTGCTGGACTACTCACTAGATAAAAACCAAATGATGTATGTTGTTGTTGTTAAGTACTGTCAAGTCGGTTCCACCCATAGCGACCATAGGGTTTCTGAGGAGTGGCTTGTGAATTTGAGCAACTAACTTTGTATATTGCCTACAAAAGGCAGGGGGGAAAGTAGTCACCTCCCTGCTCCATGATTAAATCTGGCAGGTTTTTGAAAAACAAGAACAAAGCCAGTTATTACAGAAGCAAGTCTGGAGGTACGGCTTATCATTTCAGCATGAGAAAATGCTCCCACTTTAAGAAGCCTAAGGAGCATGGCTGCAGCACTGTCCCTATAGTTTCTCTAGTGCCACTGGAGACCTTAGAGGAGGCCTGAAAGTGAGAGTACATGTGTGCCTGCTTACATGTATGTATGTATGGAGTATACCCCCTGAAAATCATCAGGATGGTGAAGTCTTATTGCATAAAGCAATACTCACATATCTAAGTACGTGAGGTGTTTAATTCATATGCCTCGTAAATATATTTAACTTTATCTGATTCAAAAATATATTTAAAATTCTGGCAGAGGGTTTCACAGAATCAGGATTTTATCTAGTCTCTGGTATTTGCTGGTCCCTAAACTGTGGGTTGCTCTGTTTTCCCATCCACTAATAGTAGCCCGTCATATTACTACTTCTCTACAAGGGTGTAAGTGTTGTGTGGCATACAGTCACTAGAGCTCTCTCCAAAGCATTCTTCCTCTCCGTAACGTTTATCTCATTTCTTACGTACCCCTTACCATAGTTTTTACACCCGTCTGATGTGTTTGGGGCTCTGTATAGGTGGGCTGTATAGGGAATGGTGGGAAATAGTATTTGTGTTACTGTTTAATGTTTTTTCCTTTTTTTTTTATTAGGCAAGAAAAAGTCATATTCCCCACGTTGTTCATGGGTAACTGAATTTGTTTGCTGTGTTCTTTCTCATTCTGTCAATCACAGTGTGTGGTGGAGGACACTTTAACTGAAACAGAAATTGAGTTTACTAACTGCATGGGGCTGACTCAGCTTTAACCAATTTATAGCCCATGAGTGAGCGTTCAAGTTCCTGTTTGATGTGATTGTACTGGCAGTCCCTGGGTTATGAACATCCAATTTAAATCAACCCGGAATTATGAACCCACCCCTGTTAAAGCTATTGTATTAAAGATTCAAGATGCATACAGTTATTCATAATTACAAACAAGTGCTACTTTGAGACACACATCAAAATATGATCATTACTATTGTATTGTTATGTTAAAGAGGTTTTTAGTATAGCTGGAGGTGTGACTTTAGTGTTTTTTATGCATGGAATGGTACACTAGATATTGTATACTAAGATAAACATTTGACTAACTGACGTCAGATAGGAACTGTACGTAACTGTTGTGAAATAGTACCAATCCATTTTAAAGATACATTTAGGAACAGAACTTGGGCATAATCTGGGAACTGCTTGTATACCATTATTAGCTGTTCAGAACAAAAGCGTATGAGTTGTGGTCCTGGGATGGTTGTGGGTAGCATGACTGCTGGCCCTCTTGATGTAGGCTGAGGTGCTGCTGTAGCGGTACTGCTAGGAGTGTGGGTGGGAGTTGAGGGTCTCTGGCAAGCCGTGGGATCACATCTGACTGTCTTCATGGTCTGAAATTCTTCTTGTCACGCAGTGTCTTGTTTTCTCAAGTCAAGTACTTAACATAGTGCAGCCTTGTTGCGGTACGGGGAAGGAGGGGGCCCCTCTAGTATTCTTACTTATTCTTACTGCAAATTAGAACAGTAGATGGGGGCCTTACGTTTCAGAAATGTTTCTCAGTTTTCAGAGCCTGGACTGAGGATTGTAGCTCTGAGCTTCCATGTAAACAAGGAGCCTGGGGGTCTGGAGTGTGGCCGCCTGCCTCTCTGAATTTGTTCCAGGCCAACCTTGTCTTTTCCCTACTGCCCCTTTAGGTGTGCCCTTTCTTGCTGCTTTGACTGATGAAGAACTTTTTTTTTTCCTTTGGTGTATTTATTGTCTGACCAGCTTCTAAATGTACTTTTCTCCCCGTCCCCTCTTTTTTTTGGTCTATTGCCATGGTGCGATTCACCTTAGCATCTTTTCTTAGTGGTAAGATGATGAAATTCCATTGGTTGGAACCCTGTACTAGATGAGCCCCACATCTACCTGTTATCTCTCCATTCTGCCCTGTGTTGTCCACTGGGACATTTCCCTTTGGTTTTTATCCTGCTCTCAGAAGCCAGGTGTGGTGCAGAATGAGAGGGTCTTTCCTCACCATCTAGTTTCCAGAAGTAACCTCTAGATTGAGAAGCCCACTGAGACCATCAGCTTTTTTCTCCCTCTGATCTTTGACTTCCCACTTCATGACACAGAAAAAAGGTACTTGCTGGGACCCCATCAGGTTGTTTTCTGTACTCCACCCATCTTCAAATCAAGAGTCCTCATTTCTGACAACATCGAAAAACTGCTTTTCTAGTTACTTGTTCTCTGTATTTGTCCTGACTAGAGCTAACCTGTGTGCTCACTGAGTGACCTCTGGGGACCTAATGCCTAATGGCAGTCTTGCTGGGTGACTCAGGCTAATGATAGTGCTTTTTTCTTGCTTTGGTTTCCCCGTTGATAATAACAGTAGGATGGAATTTGCTATTTTCTAAAGGCCTTTCTAGCTGGAAAATGCTAGAATCCCACCCTAAACCTCAGTGGAGCCTGTGGGACAGGTGTCAGTCAGGCTCTTCCACAGTACTTCCTTTCTGCTGAGTTTTGGGGACTGTCTCCAGTGCACTTGCCTGGCTGCCATGGTCTGTGAGGACAGGGACTCTGATGACCCCACATTTGGGAAGCCTGCCTGTTTCTCCTTGAGGTTCTAGGAGAAGCAGGTTTTGGTGGTTCTGGAAATAGCCAGATAAACGATAGACTTTTTTTTTTTTTTTTTAATGTAAATTGTTATGATGAGGGTCACTGTGACAGATGAGACTAGGTCCTGCCCCCATATGAGGCGCATGAATGTACCCTTGGGAGAAATAGAGATGTGAATGTCGTTTTCAAGTGTGATGCTGCTTAAAAATTAGACTCGGCCATAAGAAAGGGGAAAATGCTGTAATCTGGATACTCATCCTGATGTGGGAAATGTATAACAGGGAGTCACATGTGTCAGAGCTGCTCTTGCTGCTCCTGGTCTGGGTGGAGAAGGCTCGAGTTCAAAATGGAAATACATATTTACACATAGGAAGGTTACTTTCTTCAGTTAGGGGTCTGAGTCCTGTAGGGTTTTAGACACTTTTATCAATGCAGTCATTTGTCAAATCTCTTTGTGTGTCTATTTCCACGTGTGTCTCCCCTTAGGTCTGTGTACAAAACAGTTATCTTTGTGGGGCTCGTGTGTGTCTGCCCTTTTCTTTGAAGGGAACCTCTCCACATGAATCTACGTTGAACTTCCTAGACCCCTCCAGTGAGGGGGTGGGCCCAGAAATGGGAAAGTATGGGGGGAAGGCTGTATCCCCCAAATTATTAGTGGGACAGAACTTCCTAAGAAGTGTTTTCACTAGAGGAAGACTACTGTGGCCTCCTGAGAGAGGTGCCAGGTCTTGCACTCACTCCCTGGCTGCTTCCCGACGCTGCTTTGTCAGGGGCTGGGCTGGGCTCTCTGCATCATCACTGGGGCCAGCATGCGTGTCTGACTGTAGGCACTCGTGCTGGCCTGGCCTGTTGCTCTGAGTCTGCAGAGTCTACTTATCTGGCTTTGCATACTAAACCGCTTTTAAAAGTTATTTTTTCCACTTATTAAGGTATTTATGTATCTTGTTTATTGTATATTTAGGAGATTTGCAAAAATAATAAAGTATAATGAAATGAAACTCACCCACTCTCAGAGGGAAGAAAAGTAATTTTTGTTAAAATTTCCTTTTAGAATTTAATGAAGTTAAAAGATAATGGCAGTTTTCCTTGAACTTTTTGAAGGCCCCTCGTATATTATTGTATGTACATATATGTGTGTGTATGTGTATATATATGTATACACACAAACATACACACACAACCATAGATTCTAGATAGTTATGTCAATCTAAATAGGGTTATATTCTAGAATCTAGAATGCACATTTTCTTATTTACCTACATCATTCAACATACAGTTTGGCAACCTGCTTCTTTTCCAACTTAGCAATAATTCTGAATATTTTCCCATGTTATTAAAGTCAGTAGTGTGTGTGTTTGATGGCTGTATAACATTTCATCATTTAGTGTTATGCTTTTTAAATGATGATTATTCAACTAGTTCTCTATTGTCAGGCATTTAGGCCTGTACTATAGCAAAAATTCCCACAGGTGGCTGCAGAGGCCTGAATGAAGTTGCTGGGAGGAATCCCCCAGCTCATCACCTCAGGTCTCAGGAACTTTTCAGTTCTCTGCCCACCTGCTTTACAGGCATCACTCATCCTGGGGCCACCAGGGGTCTTCTGTGGGCCAGGAAGAGGGATAGTTTCAGAGAGCAGATCTTTTAATGTGGAATTTCCCACTGTGTGTAGAGAAATTTTAAATGACAGTCTCTCTTTCTCTCCTTCCCTCTTCTCTGCTCTGATCACCCCACAGGGCAGTAAACGGCTTTGACCCAGCTCCTCCTCCTCCTGGTCTGGGTTCCTCCCGTCCGTCATCAGCACCGGGGATGTTGCCTCTCAGTGTGTGAGTGCCCTCCTCCACTAACCCAGGACACCCACGCCTCACCCCTCGGTGCCTGGGCCCAACCCCGTGCCCCTCCATCTGCCTCCTGGTGACTGGCAGATGGCAGGCTGCATGCAGTGATGGCTGCTGGGCCCAGCTCCAGGACTCTGCGCGATATCAATACTGGCTATTTTTTCTTCTCGCCGTAGTGCCGTTGGTTTCACATGATTGCACTTTTGTGGGTCACGAGGTGATACAAACGTGTATTACTTGGTTACTGGATGCAGAAGTACCCATTCATCACATCGCCCCATATCCCCCACCCTGCTCTGCTGATAGGACTTAATGGTGTTTAGGACACTGCACCTCTTCTAGAGTTCTCCCGTAAGTCAGGTGGATGTATACCTGTTCCTGAGCTTCCACCCAAGCATCTTCAGTACTCATGATCATGTGTCTCCCAACTCCACCTGCAGTCTGGGCCTGAGGTTGGGCTTGTTTCCGGAAGAGAGTAAGGAAGCTCACTGAGCTAGGGAACACATTCTGCACCTTCTGATTTGACTTGAGCGGTTATCATTCCATAGACTTGCCTCCCAAAGCAGCGGATGCTCATCTGAGCCCAGATAGCAGGGGCCCTGGACCTCGGCACACACGGGGCTGCGCTCTGTGCCATCTCCTCCCCCGTGCACCTCAGATTGGGGGAGAGGCTGGCTTCTTCTTCGTCAGCTTCCAGTCCTTGCACTGAAATGCCACCTTGAGAGCACTGCTGTGTCTTCGGAGGGCCTGTGCAGTTGTGTTAGGGAGGGCAGACTGACGGTCGGTGGTGGTTCCTGTGCATCCTTTGATTACTCTCATGCTGCATTTACTGTTTACATTTGTTTTATTGTATATAGGTTTGTAAACATTATTGCCCAAGATATTTGTATATAACTTGGGCTTTGTAGCTTTTATTTATTCAGAACTCATATGGCATGTTAATGACTTATGATGGTGTCCTCCTCTGGGCAGCTGTATAGGATCATCATGTGGTTAAAAAACAATTCTTTCCCTCCAAAAAAAAAAAAAGAATAATAACCTTTTAATGTGGAAACAATAAATTTCACAGAAAAAAAAAAAAAAAGGGTTGCAGTTGCTTTATTGGGGTCCTTCCTGTGAGAAAAGATTGGGGCACACAGATAGGGTCAGTCACATCACCTCTTGCTCTGAAGTGGGATGCATGGACAGCAGCTGTGGAAGGGGCCGGAAAGATTCAGGCCCCTGTGGAAGTCTGGGAAGGACGGAGCTTGCTGGCTGCAGATCTAATTGCACTGGGTCCTGGAAGTGGATTTTCCAATGTGCACAATTTGATGCTGTAGATTAGAGGCTGTTGGGATCTAGGTCTCTTCTCAGCCCTCAGGTTGATGCTAGCATAGAGAGAAGATAGCACATGTGTGCTAGCTACACCTCCACTGTGACTGCACTTGAGGCATGTGTAACTGGGTTGTTGTGACTGTATCAGGTTCTGTTTGCTTATAATTAAGAAGATAAATAGTGTAGTCTACTTTCGGTTTTAAAACCATAAGTAAATATGAAATTGTTGTTGTTGTTGTTAAGTGCCGTCGAGTCGGTTCCAACCCATAGTGACCCTGTACAGGGTTTCCAAGGGTGTAAATCTTTACGGGAGTAAGAAAGCCTTATCTTTCTCCCGCGGAGCGGCTGGTAGTTTCGAACTGCTGACCTTAAGGTTCGCAGCCCGATTCGTAACCACTACGCTACCAGAGCTCTAAGTGGATTAAATTCCTAAGTGAATAAGAAACATTAAGTAGGCTACATTTGTAGAAATCCCTTCTAAATGCCTGCTGTGAAATGTTCCTGGAGTTTTTGTCTTGAGCTGATTCAAGATGCTTCTCTGTACTTGCACACACGGAGACTGCCACAAGGCAGGGATGTTACTGTGCATTGCTTGCCTGTCTTTTGCTAAAGATTGCGTATTGCCTGAGTGGCTTGTCTTTCTAGAGGTGCCAACTACCTGGATTTTTGGCTCTCAGTGAATGAGCTGCATGGGAGCTGCGTCTTCCCTGCCTGGAGGGACCTTATTTTTTAGGTGGCAAAGGACAGCCTCTTGTCTCCACTTGTTTTCATCTCACTCACACAGTTCCATCCCTCGATCCCAAAACATCTCCCTTATCAGTAGGAGCCAGCACTCCTGTTCCATTCATCCCAGGGTGATTGGAATCTATCATGTACCAACTCATCCAAGAGGCAGAAGACAGAGCTGGGGTCTTAAAGTCCATCATCTTTTAATTCCATTTTCCATGAACTATTTGAAGCTCTCTCATGTGTATCTTCTAACCTGGACAAGCTTGTTTTTTTTTGCCTTCAGTTTCCAGAAGAGAAAGTGGGCCCAGAGCTTCAGTGACTTGCGTGTGCTCCCAGGACTAGTCAGTAGCAGAGTCAGGATGGGAAACAGACCCAGAGCCTTTTTCTGTTGTACTTGATACCTTTCCAAGCTGAGGCTTCAGTGGCCTTGTTTAAAAGGTGTCGGTCTTGTGCATCGAGCAAGTGAGCTGATTTTGAATGTTTGGAAACCATGAGCCTTGGGAGGAAAAGAACTCACCCGTCTCCCTCCACTCTCTTAGCCCTCTTGCTCTTGGACTGGCCGACTGCCTCTCTGAAGCTGGCCCAGAGATACTGTCTCCTGAAAGCAAGGTAGCAGCTAACCTTTTGGGGAAGGAAGGGTGTCCATAGTGGAGACACATAGTAACATAGGACACTGGTAACATAGGACATTCAGCCCAGCTGCCAGAGAGTGGGATGGTCCAATCAACCTGTTGTCTTCCCTGTTTGGCTAAGATGAGCCTCTTTCTATATTCTGGCTTCTACTTCATGGGCTGTAGGATCACAAAGTAGACAGTTCAAACCCACCAGCTGCTCCTTGGGAACCCTATACAGGCTTGCTATGAGTCAGAACCCACTCAACAATACTTGAACAACAAATTTCCCCCAAATATAAAAACAAAGGGAAAAAACATTAAGGGACAGACAGCCTTTGTTCCAACTCGAGTAGCCTTATATAGGATTCTCAAAACTAAATCTTTATGGGAGTGGACAGCCTCACTTTTCTCCCAGAGTGACTGGTGGGTTTGAACCACTGACCTTGGTAGGTTTGAACTGCTGACCTGTGGTTGCCTAATCCACAGCGCCCCCAAGGCTCTATAACTTGGCCTTGAAAATACAGCTGTTAACTTGATTCTTCCTAAAAATGGGGGAGAAGTCCTATTTGTAAATAATTTTCTGATGACTTAAAACATTTGAAAACTGGTCCTATGACTATTACATATTGGGATACAGTATCCCTTTTTTTTTTAAAGAAAAGTGATCTTAAGGTAACAGATTTCCTGTATAAGATCATGTGTGTGCGAGTAAGTAAATTTGAAAATAGTACAAAGCTCACAGTGCAGTGTTGTGGGGGCCATTGGGCGTGGGGTGGCTTTCTCCTGGGACCATGCTTTCTCCTGCTGTCTAGCTTCAGTATGGGAGTGGTTTCCAGTCAGCTTTGAAGCTTTCCCCAGGGACACCTGATGCAAATGGAACAGAAATACAACCCTTTTTATGTGTGGAGTGTTTGGAATCAAGTATCAAATTTGACTGTTGTCTCCTTGAAATGATAGATCCTGCTTGGATCTGGATTTGTGGGTGGAGGCCTGGGAGGAGGGTGGTGGGATAAAGGTATGCTTGGGCCTCGTTACATTCGAATAAAGTCCAGGTAAGTCATGTCCAGACGAGGTGTGGAAGGAACCCTAGTGGATAATGGAGTTAAGAAACACTGAATTTTGGCTGAAAAAAAAAAGCTTTAAACCAAAACAACCCCAGCAAATGAAACCACTGTTCCATAGGATATGCACTGGACTACAAACTACCAGGTCAGTGGTTTTAACCCATTAGCAGCTCTGTGGCCGAAAAGATGACACTCTGCTCCCGCAAAGATTAAAAGCCTTGGAAACCCTATATAGGTTGCTATGAGTCAGAACCAACTCCACAGCACAGCTAGTATGTAGGCAAACAGGTAAACTTTTATGTTACTGGTGTTACTAAATTCTCTAGAAGTCTTGCGTCACTCTAATAATGATTGTTGTTTGTTGTTAAGTGCCGTGGAGTCAGTTCTGACTCGTAGTGAGGACCCTGTATAGGGTTTCCAAGGAGCTGCTGGTGAGTTTGAACTACTGCCTTTGTGGTTCAAACTGACCTTGAGGTCTACTATAAAAACTTTCTACTTTTGGAATAATACCCCTAATAGTAAGAAAAAAACTATTACAATGGCAAGAATACAAACATCTAACGGTAGTGGAATGGTCAGGATGTCTTATCTGTAGAACTAGGATCCTACAGAGCAGTTGTAACTCAGTGTGTAGCCCTGGTAATCCATAGGGAAGATGGGGGCACATGGGGAATGGCCAATGGGGAAAGGATGCAAAACAGATGAGCCTGCTAATTGCAGCATTTTGAAAAAAATGTGTATTCACTGACAAAGACCAGAGTTGAAATGAAGAAGATAATGTTGGCTATTTTTGGGTATTCAGTTTTTCTGTAGAGTTGCCCAAACCCATTTTTTAAAAAACTGAAGTAGTGAGACTGATTTCTTTTACTGCCCAAACTGGCCTAATTACATTTTGCACAGTATCACAAGGAAGTACTCCCTGGTTTGCCCCATGACCTGGGGAACTTAAAAAGTACAGACTCTGCCCCAGCACTGGTGTGGTGAGAAGAGGACAAGTACTGTATTTCAGAGAATCAAGACACCGATGATTATAAGATACACTTTTATTTTTTGAACCATTAAGAAAAATGTGCCAGTGAAAACTATGAAAGCACTTAATCGTTTATAGACTTCCATGAAAGAGTTCCTGTAGATGGTTTTAGACAGTTTCCTCCTACCACACTTCATTTACATAAAGGAGACTATAGGTGAGATATTCCCACAACTTGGCATTGTGAGGCCGACATTCGGAACCACTTGATGACTCAGATTGTCCTTGTTCATGTTTTTGCAAACAGTGGTGTCCTTTGTGTCATGATGCAGCATTCCTGAAGTGTTATTCACTGATGATCCCAGAATTTTCTTCTAAGCTGTTGACGCCCATTCTGCAAGTGTTGATGCTGGGCTTCATTGGATCTTACCCCATACATCTCAGGTTCCACCCAGGTGACAGCAATCGTTAAGACAGAAGAATTTACATATTGGACAAAGTGGGTACCATACTTTATGCAACATAGAACCTCAGAGGTGGCAGCATTCTGGATGTTCAGTCAAACCCAGTGTTAAAGTCATTGTGACATTACTTCTTGAAATCTTTGGAAACCTGGGAGGGAACCCACTACTGGTTCGTTTGAAAAAACAGACCTCATTTGCCTTAAGAAATTGAACATGAATTTCTAATCTCACGAAGGGTTTAAGGACATGGTCAGACTCGGCATATAGCACATGGTCACTATAGTTAGTTTGCATCATCTTTGATAACAGGGATCATGTAAATATATCATTTGGTAGTTTAATATTAGACTTCTTATACAAGCCACACAAGACATAAGAAGGTGGACTGCCTTATCTGGCCCTGATAAGCTGCCCTAGGACAGAAGATTTTATCTAGCAAATACTCAGAATACAGGTAAGCTTTTGGTGCTGATGTTTCCCTGGAAAGGTGGGTGGGGGGTGCTTTCTCCCTGTCCTCTTGGAATGACATAAGAAGCTAGTATGAACAGAGTATGCAGGCTTCACAAACATCGCTCTCAGACCTGTCATGAACTAGCGAAGCTATCCTCTCCACTTTCTAGGGTTCCTGACTTGATCTGGGGAGAGCTAAGGTGGGTCAGGAATCCTGGTGTGACGCTGTAGGATCAACACTGCCACAAAGTCAGCACTCCAAACCCATATGCCGCTCCTTAGAAACTTAAGGTGGGGCAGGAAAGGGCGATTCCTAGAGCTTGACAACTATGTTCTTTTTGTCCTCAGCCCTGACATACCTGTGCTGTCCCCCTCAGCAACGCTGGCTTCAGGAGGCAGGGGCCACAGGTCCGTCATACCTAGAGCCAGTGGGAGAGCTAATTACAGCACACTTTGGCATTATAAGAAAGCTGCTGGCTTTCCTAGCTGAGGTGTCTAGGATAGGGAAAAGGGGGCAGAAAGGAAGTCTGACAGGGCTCTAGAGCCTTTCTGATTTGCAAGAGTTCACCCACAAACCAGTCAGGCTAGGAATACGAGTGCTCTTCCTACCCAAACAGCCAAACAGTTTAAAATAATTCTCTGGAATGTTTGCATTAAAAAACCAAGCGCCTGTACTGTGGCAAGGACAGAGCATGAAGCTTTCCCAGCAGCCACCTGTTAAACCCCAGCAATGCCTCATCTTAAACACTGAAGAACAAGATTCTCTCAAGTTTTGCCTGAATTTCTCCTGATGAACTACATTCCTGCTGGGCAGAACCTCAAACTTTTAATGTTTTACATACTCAAAGCCCAGTCGCATAAAATATCTTCCTTGTACTTTAAACATCTCACACAACTTTTATTACTTTTCTGCAATGATGAAATGATGATTGGCTTAGTGAAGAAGGGTCCCTTCTAATGAACACCTTTGTGGAACCAGGAACTGGAATCAGTCCCCATAGATGATATCTCCTCAAAGGCTGTTTGGGAAACTGTGATGTTACCACCAGTTAAGGCAACCAGCAGAGAAAGAGTTTTTACTTGCACTTTGGGTTACTTTCCACGTCTCCACCACTGCCAAGCCTGAACATATGGTCCACGCCATGAGAACCAGGCTATCCTGAGAATTTTGTGAAATAAACATCTGCATTCTCCACATGATTTTGTTACCAAGCTTATCCTAGTTGGTCCATACTATAGAGGCTGCCCTGGGGTCTTCACCACTGAATCTTCCTCCAAAGCATTTTCATGGGCATTCTACCTAAAATGTAGCCAGAAACTTTTTAGATCTCTTAAAAGACTAATCCAGTAATGTGTTTCATTGGATTTGATCAAAGCCCTCTGGGAGATTCTGTCCTGTTGTCTCAAGAGTTTGGTCTGCCAGCACCCACACCACTGAGGACTCCAGTGATGACAGGACTGGAGGCTGACTGCCTGTAGAGGCAGCTTGTCGTTCGAGAGCTGCCAAGAGCACAGAGCTCTTCAAAGGAACGTGGGCTGTGGGCCTGGCTGGCCTCATTTTAAGATTGTGCAGCTAATAACCTCCGGTGGTCACCAGAGGTGGGGAGCCAAGAACAGAGGGTGAGAAAACAGATTCCATGTCCACATGATTCTTCACGTTTATTGAGGTCTCTTTATTCTCAACGGGTGCTTTTTCCTCCAAGTAAATAGAGCAGGCATAAATATCTATAATGAATAAATTTATTGTCTTACAAAAATCATTGTCTAGAAATATGGGAATACAAGAAAAGATATTTGCAGTCAGGTGTCTGGTGGTCAACAGCCAGTACAATTCATCAAGAGGGGAGAGGAGAGAGGGAGGAATCAAAGATTCCGAACCCACAAATTCTTCCTAACAGATGTTAAAGCTTTTAACCCAAAAGGTTTGTGTTGTCAAGCACATTGCAGAGGATCAAGGATCTATAATTAACACTGATTCATTGTCACTGAATGTTTATAATACCACTTTGACTAGAGAGGTACATGATATGAAGCACAGTCAAAACTTAATAATACATTAAATTGTTATAGAGGCAAATCATATATTTAACATTGTCTTAGTACTGTAGTGTCTAAGGCACTTTCTGTAATGTCAGTTTGCTCAACTATTAACCAAAAAAAAGAATGCTAGATGTTCACTGTAACACTGTCCGAAGGGAAGGAGGAGGAGAAATGAGAAGGGATTCACATCCACTGGCATGTCAACATTCAGGAGATGGCATCTTGTCTTGAGGTTCTGCAAACCTCACTGACAAACTTGGAACAAGTCTTGGACACAAAACCAAGATTCCCATTTTGGGCTCAAAGCAGCGGCTGAATTTGCAGGGTCAGCATGAGAGCCTGACTGATGAGGGTGGGCCTTCCACCACCTTAGGGGCCCAGAGCTGCTGGTTTCTGATGAGAAGGTGCCCTGGCAAAGCCAGTGTTGAGGAGACCACATCCAGAGGTCGAAGTGGTGATTGCACCAGGGGCCACAGCTCCACCACGGCCATTATCCTTTATGTACAGACCAGCTCTGGCCAAGGACGGTTCACAGGCATAAATGTGGGGACACCATCAACTCGAGGGCCTTGGGAGGTGGGCATGGTAAACCCCCAAATGGATGCTGCTGCTTCCAGTCCATCCCACCCCTCCTGATCTCTCCAAAGCCCCATTCACAGTTTACTCACTGAATTGTGATGATCATTATTTGAGGAAAATGAGACACAAGTGCAGTTTAGGTTCCACAATGTTCTAAGAGACTTGCTGTGGCCGAGGAACACAGAACTAAGGAGCGGTCTGTAGAACAGAGCATGCAGAGCGACTGAGCAACAACCACGCTGCCCTGGGGACCAGGGGGCACGAGTGTCCGCTTCAAAAAGGGGTCTTCTTAACGTGTATTATAAAATGGTCTTTTGATGAATATATGGAAAATAGATGCAATGAAGAGGCAATCTTTTGTGTGTGTTGTAAATGTGTGTATATATATATATATATATATAGAAAAGGGGGAGCAATTGTACCTAGAGTTGAAGCAGGATAATGGTATGGGTAGGCTGGAGAGCCTTAAGACACAGTTGATCTTTCAGTAAGGAATCTCGTAGGCGTGCTCATTTCCGAAATCTGTAGGCGGCCCCAAGGTAGGCCAGCAGCCGGTGAGTTCCTGTGCCACACTGTATGGCCTCCACCGGCTTCCTGTGGCTCTACTCTGATGGGGGTGGCTGCGTTTCGTTGACATCACTGGTTTTACTTTCCGTGTCATCATCTGACAGCTCCAGGGAAGCCCCCTCGATGTGCAGTTGGCGCCGGCCGGATCGGCTGGAAGAGAAGCTGATTGGTCCGCCCCGCCTGGAGAGAACAAAGCATCTGTGTTTGTAAGAACACAGGCTGTGGGAAAGCACCAACAACCCCAGTGGACACCAGACCCAAACTTCTAGCGACATCCTTCTCTACACTTAAGGAGCCCTGATGGTGCTGTGGATTAGGTGGTAGGCTGTTGACCCCAAGGTTGGCAAGGTTCAAACTCACCAGCCACTCTGAGGAAAAGAATGAGGCTGCCTGCTTGGTGCACTTGTATAGCCTGGGAAACCCTCTATAGAGGCTTGGACCCAGTAGCAGTGGTTTTTTTTTTTTTGGACACTAAAACTGGAGACGGATGGACACAGGAGCTCGAGGCTGCCGTGCTATGCAACCCCCCACTGTCACCTCCTCCTGAGAGCGTCATCTTTGAGATGGGTGGGTGGCACGAGTAGGAAAGACTTTGTGTTTCCCACCCCTCACCCTGTTGCATCACGCAGAATTACACCTGAGCAGGTCCTCAGACAATGGAAGACGGCTTGATTTCAGTTCAAGACTGGCTGTGGTAGAAATGGTAAGGGATATTTTAGCCTAGCGTCAGCAAAATTTTCCTATAAAAGGCCAGTCATTATTTCAGTCTTTGTAGGTCAGGCAGGGTCTCTGCCCCCTTTTCTCATTTTAAAACAATCTTTTAAAAACGTATAGTTCATTACTCACTGCCATTGAGTCCATTCCAACTCAGAGTGACCTGAGAGGACAGTGCAGAACTGCTCCAGAGTTTCTGAGTCAGCAGATCTTTACACAAGCAGACGGCCTCAATCTTTCTCCCACGGAGCAGCTGGTGGCTTCAAACTGTTGACCGTTTGGTTAGCAGCCAAATGCTTAACACACTGTGCCACCAGGCTCCTTTACACCTCATTGGTTGTATAAAAATTAAGGCAAATAGTGGCCACATATGGCCTGTGGGCTAGTTGGCTGATCCTTGTTATTTGGGGGAGGAAGTTATGCTTCAGCGCTCACATGCTTCCTTCCTCAGTGGCCTGTGCCCAGCCCAGTGGAGAAAAGCGTGTGCTGAGAAGGGCAGCCCATGGCCCTCTGAGGGGCTCCTGTCCTGCTTCGCAATGGAGGTTGTACTTTCAGTAACGGACAGTGAGGAGAAGGGCAGGCCTAGTGCTCGGGCCGACTGCCATTTATTAGCATGAATCACTTGTGAATAGCAAGGGCAGCGAGTGGGCCTGTTCTTCCCAAGAATGACTAGAAATGCCAGACTTCTTGAATGGATAAATGGGAAAGAAGTCAAGAGAAGTAACGGGCCACACTGTACACGAATCCAAGTAAAAACCATTCAAATCCTGAGTCTTCTTGCAGGCTCTGAGACCTGGCTGCTCATGGAGTCCCTGAGCTCACTTACCTCAGCCGGTTCTTGAGGGTGCTGACCTCGCGGCTCAGGCCCTCGTTGGCTTCAGTGGCATCGTCCAGTTCCCGCTGGAGTTTGCGCCGAGATGCGTTGGCACGTGTAGCTTCTTCCTCTGCTTCCTCCAGCTGGCGCTTAAGCTGCTTCATCCTGGCATTGGCCTTCTCCATCTTGGGGAACAAATGAATCAAGACAGACTCATCCAGTGAGCCGAATGTGCACAGTCCTCTGCCTGTCAATAGTGTGAGCACACTCAGCACACGGGTCTACCTGCTGATCTCAGCAAAGCCAATGCCCACACACCACTTGTCATTGAGCTCAAGGAAATACAGAAAAATCAAAACTCCCATTTTCACTCATGAGTTTTTTACAGAGAAACGGCATTGTACAGTGGTAACTTCACAAAGTGGCTGTGAAGGGTAATTGCTCTTCTTAAAAAACGCAGTAGACCCACGCAGGTGGATCCCCAACACTCAGAGACTATACAGTGTACTTTCACATCTGTTTTTAAAGTAAGGGTGTTTCTGATGCTCTCCTTCAATTCAAGTTCATACCCGCTTTGAGAAGACCTGACAGAGAACCAAGGGACCCCTGGTTGGGTCATTCACTCCTGAGCCATATGAGACTGGCCAGTGCTCACATCAAACCTCATTGCTGCAAGGCCCTGAGGGCGGGTGGGAAAGGAAGGCTGGGTGCCTGCCTGCAGAAGGGGAGAAACTGAATAGAAAGTAGCGAAAACCCCAGCTTTCAACTTTCTGTTCTGGTGTCTGCAGCTAGCGGTTAAATCTCATCATAGCGGTGGGGATTGAGGCCATGAGAAAGGCCCAAATATACATCTGACCCAGATTTTACTGATGTCCTCCCTTGTTAACGTAGGAAAAGGGTGTCTGCATGCAAATGTTCACAGCTTTGGGGTCCCTCATAGCACATCTGTTTCCTCTTCACCTTTATAGACAACATCTCATGCACCCCCCATTCTGTCATCCCATATTTAATGACAATAACCCTCACTCAGGAAGTGTGCATTTCAGTCAGGAAACGGGCAGGAACTTTACAGTTTGAGTCAGGCCACGTTCTGAAAAGCCTCATGGCTGGCTCTCCTGCCTGTCCTCCCCTCCCCACCAGTGTGCCTTGCCATCTCTAGTATGTGTCTCCCTGAGCCACTGGAGGGTGGGGCCAGCAGCCTCCCGCCAGGAACACCAACTGTACATGTTTGCTGAAACGAAAGCCTTATGTAGCAGCATTTTCTAACTTAATTTTTGCTAGTCAAATTGTAACACTTGGCTTTGTTTTCATCTCTCTGTGAGCACCTTCAAGGTGGGAGACCAGTTCCCCCCCGCCCTTCACTGACCTGTTCTTTATACTGATCAGCATGGCGACGTTCATCTTCAACCTGCATGAAGATCTCCTTTAGCTTCTTCTCAGTACGACGGACTAGTTTGTTGGCAGCTGCTCGTTCCCTATGGAAAGACTCAGGTTAGTCTGGAAATCCCTGAAATGGTATTTTGAATAGCAAAAAAATACGTATTTTTGAGAGCTGCTTCTTTGGATGACTACACAAGTTGGAGGGCTTTCCAGGGCCTTTGTGGCGTTCCCCAGTGCCAGTGCTGGCAGCTGGAGCGTACGCTGCTCCCCACACAGAGCAGGGACCATTTCAGTGCCTTTCTCAGCAGCACAGGCCACATGTCAGCTCTCATCTTTACTGAACACAAGAGTTCTGGAACACAAAATCTTAATGGGTTAAATCTACTCACTACCTATCTTTCTAGCTAGAACATTAGAAACAAACCCAAATCCGTATCAAGGGATCGTTTCAAACTGCACTACCTACTGCCCACTGGAGACTATAGCAGCCCACACTGAGGAACAACCCTGGCCATTCTCTAGTGAGGAGCTGACGTATCACCACGCTTCTGGATAGGCCTTCCTTGGTCCCATGTCAAGGAGGGTAACTTATTTAGAGAACTCTTCAGAAAATTTTTTTTCCCAAAAAAGTTATGTTTTAAATAAATAGTCTGCTGATGTGGTGCTGTAGGATACACAGTGGACTGCTAACCACAAGGTCAGCAGTTCAAACCCCCAGCCGCTCCTCAGAAACCCCATACAGGGTCGCTGTGAGTTGAAACAGATTCAATGGCACTTAACAACAACGTGCAAAAATGGATTGCAATGGAGCCAGCTAACAGAGCAAGGCACAGTAATTATAACCTAGATAATCCCAATCCTGGAGTTTTTTCACTTTTTCCTGGTGGAGTCACAAGACTACAGTGGGAAGGGCTGGGATGGTGGGATCTGAGCAGGGCTGCAGTCTCCACACTGAAAGGCTGACTGGTCTATTCTAGCTGTGGCATTCTGTGATTCTTCTAGAACTATAAATGCTGGCCTGCAAAACCCATCAGGCGATTCCTTACAATTCCACAATGATTGATAACAAAAGCAACTGTGGAGGCTGGCCGGCGCCAGTCCGTTTGGGAGAACTGCCAGTTTGGTTGCACTGCACATCTGCTCGCCTGCCCTGGAGCGTGTTTGCATGGTGCCACCAACTTGGCTGAGATACTGAGGTCAAGAGGTTTAAGCTATGGAAATCCTGGGGCACCGTGTGGATTACCCCTAGCTAAGCCTGGATAAGGAGCCCTGGCAGCACTGTGGATTAGGCTGCTAACTGTAAGGTTGGTAGTTCAAATCCCCCAGCATCCCTCCAGGAGAAAGAGGAGGCTGTTTGTTTACTCTTGTACAGATTTATAGTCTCAGAGACACTATATAGGGTCACTCTGAGTCAGAACAGACTCCATGGCAGTGGGCGGTGGGCTGAGAGGTGGGTCCAGTGCCCCTGTCCACTCACCATGGCCACCTGACCTCACTCCTGACACTCATCTGACTCACTCCATGTTCTCCTACCTGATCCAATGCATTCTTGTCATCTCTTCCCCATGCGATGAAGTGCACGTGTACCTGCTCCCTGACTCACAAGGCTGGCCTGGAGCTGGGTCTCTAGCAGACAGGCAGTCCATTTCGGCTTACAGTAGCAAAATGTCTTACTTGGCTTCTTGCTCCAGCTGCTCCTCCAGCTGCCCAATTTTGGCTTCCAGGGCTGAGATGGTAGCTTTGAACTTGGACTTGACTGCACCCTCCAGCTCCTGCAGCTTGGCCTTCAGCTCCTTGTTCTGCCTCTCTAACTGCTGGCGTGCATTGTCGCTCTTTTGGGCTGCACTGCGCTCGGCTGCCAGCTCTGCGTTCAGTGTGTCCACCTGGAGAAGAGACGGGGCTCAGGCACGTGTGCTTGGAGGGCAGCACGCTCTTCCCCGGGGCCAGTGTGCCCACCTGCAGTGTGGTCTTGCGGAAGCGGTCATTGAGCAGCTCCATGTTGCTCTGCTCTTCTTCCAGTTCCTCCTCCAGCTGTGCAATCCGTGCCTCCAGACGCCGCTTCTCGTCCAGCAGTGCGGACCTGGTAGGCGAGGAGTGTGCATTGGCTCAGCACTAGCTTCACACAACACCCTGCACCCACTTCCAACCCATCAGCAAGGCCTGCTGACCACACTCGCAACGTCTGCTCCTCTCCTTCCCCACGTCCACTGCGCTAGTCCAGCCAACCATCTCTTGCCTGGACCACAGTGGCAATGTTCCCCACTGGCTTCCCTGCTGCCCTTTACCTCTCCCCATCTGTTCTCCACATACAGTACAGTCAGTGTTCATGCAAAATGCAAAACACACCATGGCATTCCCAGGCCTACATTCCTGAATTGTTTTCTCCTGCACTAAGAATCAAATTCCAACTCTACCTCATGGTGTACTAGTAAATGGGCCTTGGTTTTTTGTTCCTATATTACGTCTCCTCAGTATAACAATTAAATGGAGAAATTAATGTAATTGGAAAAAGATAACGAAGATTCTTAGAAAAAAAAGAATTCAGAGAAAGATCAGGTCTAAGGAATCTGCTTGCTAAACCCAATGAACTTTAAAGCAAAGAATGCATTGCAAGGAAGGCAATCTACAGGGAACCAGGTGAGTTCCAAATGCATTTGCATCACATCCATTACGTACAAGGCTGCTAAATGGGCTGGCACTGGGAGGTGTGACGGTCTACAGTCCCTAAACGTAACGTCCTGACTGAGTCTCTCCAGCTTACATAGAATCACTGGCTCCCAGAAGCCAAACGCCACCTGCAGCCTTTGTGGTCAAGGGGGAGGGCCCAGCCACAGGCTGCCTGTGGGCTCCACTTGGCACCCCCGATTTCTGGACTCCTGCCCTGCCCTCCTGCTGCCCAAGACTCACTTGCCAGAAGCACTGTTAGCAATCTCATCGGCCAGCTCATCACGTTCCTGCTCGGCATGTCGGCGGGCTCGCTCTGACGAGGCAAGTTCCTAAAGGAGTGGAGACAGATTTAAGCTCTGTCCTGCAACGGTGAAATCTGTCAATGCCCCCAAACTGCAGCTTCAAGTTGAGGAAGTAAGCTGGACAGACAATAGTGGGTGCGGGTGAGCCAGCAGACATGCTGGGTAAACATCCTTACACAAAACTGCCCACGAGGGATGCTGGAGTCTACATAAGGCTGTGCTGTCGTCATTTCCTACCGAAGAGTGGCGACACTCTTCACAAACTCAACAGGAACTTCACGCAAACTCAGAACTCTAAAGAAACGTGAGCTGGACCTATTCATGGCACACAAAGAGTCTGCTTCTGAGACTGTATACACTAGCTAGAAAAGCCAGTGACTGACCATCAAGGTCCCAGAGTGATGTCCTTGTGGGGTGCCATGAGAATCATGCTCCAGGGGGAAGAGGTGACATCAGGGCCCCTGCTGGGACCAGAGCTTCCGCCTCCCAAGGCTATGAACCCCTGCCAGCCAGGCTTGAGCAAACAGGCAGGTGGGTGACAACGGGGTGGCCCAGGCTATGGCCTCTAGAGGACAAGGTGCCTGATTGCCGGTTCTGCACACATGTCCTTTGAAAAGACCTGCCACAGGAAGTGGTCAGGTCCCATTTCTTACCCCACAAGGCTGAAAACTGAGCTCATAGTCTAAGAACTTGAAAATTCTTATTTTATCGTTAAACATATGGAAACTGAGGTCCACATGGATTAACGGACTTGTCCAAAGTCCCAAAGTTGGCCAGCAATCTCATAACACCAGGTCAGAGTGCAATGTTCCTGATGCTTGCCAACACCAAACGAACACACCTTTTTTCAGACACACTGGAACAAGGCCTGGTCAGTTTCTTTGTCTTTAGCCAGAAGGGAGAAAATGTCTGAGCAGTGCCCAAGTGTGACCACTTTCTATTTGCCAAGCTGAAATAATAACACATTCCAGTTCCACACAGAAAATGGAAATTACAATTAAGCTGTGCTACAAAGATATAGAAGTATGTTTCTGATCTTGGAGAATGTCAAGGGCAAATATTTGCTGCACAAATGGATAGATGGACAAACCAACCTCCTGCAACTGAAGTATTTCTGCCTCCAGACTCTTCAGTTTCTTTTCCGTCTCTTTGGATTGAGCAAAAATCTCATCCCGGGAGGCACGTGCTTCTTCTAACTCACGTTGGTAATCCTTCATCTGGGCCTAAGATTAAATAGAAAGAAGACTGGAATAGAAATCAGTCTTAGTTATCTTTGCTATGTCAACAAAGCAGGATTAGTGTAGAATGTATGTTGAGTCAATCTCTTGAGATATCCAAGAGCTTTAACAAGCAGAGACGAGATAGGTAAGACAGATACCAAAACACATGGGGATCTCCAAGGAACCAGGAAACAGAAGCTGAAGAGACAAAGGATCTTTTCTGAGAGCCGACAAAGAAAGCCTTCCCCCAAAAGGTGGTGCCCAAAATTCAGACTTCTAGCCTCCTAAACTGCGAGGAAATAAAATTCCAATTGGTTACAGTCACCCATTTGTGGTATTTCTGTTGTAGCAGCACTAGAGAACTAGACACAACTCGGTACTGAGAGATGGGGTGTTGCTCTAATACATACCTAAATTGTGGAAGAGGCTTTAGAATTGGGCAATAGGTAGAGGCTGGAAGAGACTCCTGGTGCAGATCAGGATCTGTGCAGCTATAGATCAGCACTGGACTGCAAACCACAAGGTCAGCAGTTCAAACCCACCAGCTGCTCCTTGGAAACCTCATATATAGGGTTTTTATGCGTTGTAACTGAGTTGATGGAACTTAACAGCAAACAATAGTAAAAGCTTAGATTACCTTGAAGAGACTGTTGGTAGAATTATGGATATCAAAGAAAATTCTAGTGAGTGCTCAAAAGGAAGTGTGAAGAGATATGAACGTCTCTATCAGAGAATACATATGGTGCTAGCAACAGAATAGTTAGAAATGTGGACATGAAAATGTGCCTTACGATGTGTGCTTGAACAATGGAGGAGGAGCTATGCTTTTCATGCAGCAGTAAAGAAGTCTGAATTATGTTCAAATGTCAGGTGTAAGGTAGAACTTGTAAGTGATAAATTTGGATATCTGGCTGATGAGGTTTCTAAGCAAGATCTTAAAGGACCCACACAGTTTCTTTTGCTGCTTATAATAAAATGTGAGGGGAAAGAGATGGTCTTAAAATGAACTGTGCAAAATAAAAACAAAACTTGAAAAATTCTGTTGAACAAACAAAGGACACATGTCCTAGAATTTTCTTCAAGGATGTGGCTACACAACTTTTGTTAAAGAGACTAAGCTGTGGTTGATGGCTCTAACTACCACAGCAGAAAACACATCAGCTTAGACTGGAGGAGACAGAGAAATACTGAAAGGAGAGAACATTATCTGCCTCTTGGAATTCTATAGTCAGAGAAGCTATAGCTGTTGTCCTCTAAGAAAACAAAAGGACCAGCCCTGGAGAAGCTTGGAGATCAGCAGATTGTTGGAGGAGCGAGGGAACCAGGGCCTTCTTGGGTATGAAGAGTTGGGTCCCACTCTCCTGGATCACAAAGTCAGATCTTCACCACCTCAGCTATGGAGTATGGGGTTGCCATTAAGGTATGCCAGGAAGGTGCTGCCCAAAGGACAGAAGAATGGCGCCTACTGGGACCAAGTAGATGAAGTCACTACTCAAAATGTACTAGAATAGGGCCACCTAAAGCTGAGGAAGCAGAGCTGCTGTCCCACTGGGCCTGAAAGATGCTGCTGAAGCCCAGGGCCAAGGGGTCTCTACCCAGAATCCAGAGAGCATGGCCAACACCTAGAAACTGGCAGGTGGGGCCATTCCCCAAATGATCTCAAGAGAACAGATGATTATTTGCAGGCCTGGAGAGCTCACACAAATTGTTGTGCTGGGTTAGCCTTTCTTTCCCTCCAGTTTCTCCTGTTTGCAATGGAAATGTCTATCTTGTACCTATTCTACTATTTTACTTTGGAAACAGATAACTTGTAATGAAATCTAGAATGAAAAGGAATTTTGTCCCAGATGGAGTATGCCCAAAGTCTCACCCATATTTGATTTAGATGATTCACAAGATTTCAGTTTGGACTTGGATTTGATTTAAGACTTCTGGGATGATGATGTGATGGGGTGAATGAATGTATTTTGTACGTGTCAAGAACATGAATTTCTTGGGGGTCAAAAGGTGGAATGTTAGGGGCTGAATAGTGCCCCCTAGCCTGTATGCCTGTGGTTATAATCCCTTTTGGGAATGGTTGTCTTTGCTATGTTTAATGACGCAGGATTAGTGTAGGGTGTCTCTTAAATCAATCTCTTTTGAGATATAAATGAGATCAATAAGCAAGTAGAGGAGCGATGGGGTAAGACAGATGTCAAGACACATGGAGATCTCCCAGGAACCAGGAAGCTGAAACGAAAGCAACAAGGACCTTCCCCAAGAGTTGAAAGAGAGAACTTTGTCTTAGAGCAAGCACCCCTGAATTTAGACTTTGAGACTCCTAAACTGTGAGAAAGTGAACTTTGGTTAAAGTCACGCACTTGTGGTATTTCTGTTGTAGCAGCACTAGAGAATGAAGACACACACTGGACTACTAAAGGGAAATCCCACATGATCAACTTCAATGATTGCAAAAAAACACCGAAAGAATTTAACACCTTTTCATGATAAAAACACTCAAACTATGAATCCAGGAAGCATCTTCAAACTGATAAAGATCATCTATGGAAAACCCACAGCTAATAATATCCTATTTCATGGTGACAGACAAAACGCTGTCTCTGAAAATAAGAACAAGATAAAGATATTTGACTTCTTTCATCTATTTAACTCGGGACTGGAGAGTCTGGGTCAGGGTAACGGTGGTGGAGTCTATCCTGTACAGGGTTTCTGAAGCTGTAAATCTTTACCAGAGCAGAAAGCCTCATTTTTCTCACTTGGAACAGCTGGTAGTTTCAAACTTCTGACCTTGAGGTGAGCAGTCCCACTTGTAACCATTACACTACCAGAGCTCCTTAGTGAGGGCAATCAGGTAAGACAAATAGCAGACATCTAAACTGGAAAAGAAGAAGTAAAACTAGCTGTATTTGAAGATGACATGATATTATAGAGAGAAAATCTTACGGAATCCACTTACAAAAGCTATTAGAACCAATAAACGAGTGCAACATGGTTGGCAGAATACAAAATCAGTATATAAGAACAATCTCTCTTCGCTGCTTTTTCAATGCCATTTTCCCCGCTCAGTTTTAAGTCACCCAAACATTGAAAATAAAATTCAGTTTAATGTTCTCTATGAGGGGAGAACATTAAGTTCTCCCCTCATAAAGCCTCTCATACTTTGAACATATTGTCCGTAGGAAACAATTGTTGGAGAAGGATGTCATGCTGAGTAAGGTGGAGGGTCAGAGAAAAAGAGGAAGACCTCTAATGAGATGGATTGGCCAGGTGGCATCACTGATGGACTCAAGTGTGGCAGCGGTAGTGAGGTTGGCCCAGGATCGGACATTGTTTCGTTCTGCTGTGCGTGGGGTCGCCATGAGTCGGTTTCGACTCGATGGCACCTGACAACAACAACATGAGGGGAGAACATATATGTGTATGTGTGTGTACTACAATCCTCTGCCAACCCTAAGGTTTAACTCTAATGAAAAGCTGTCTGTTGGT
The DNA here is from genome assembly GCF_000296735.1 of Chrysochloris asiatica. Classification (NCBI taxonomy): domain Eukaryota; kingdom Metazoa; phylum Chordata; class Mammalia; order Afrosoricida; family Chrysochloridae; genus Chrysochloris; species Chrysochloris asiatica. The sequence continues at coordinate 10,328,588 of NW_006408572.1, forward strand.
ATGCTCCGATCAGTTGGACACGAGAGGGCCCATGGACACTGGGAATTCTTATAGAAAACACTTTCTGTCGTGGTGATGTGAAAATTCCACAGAGTCAACAGGAGCCTCCTCTGAGGGTGACTCTGGAGTGGGGTATTCCCAGAAGTCTTAAATCAACACAAGGGCTGTTTCATAAGGAAGCTCCACCTGGAGCCTCCATTGCTAGCGTGAGTTGGGACATAGGTACATGTCGTCCACCTGGCCCACACAGCACCTCAGCACATCAATAGTCCGACCATGTAAGGGCCGTGGGTGTCTGCTCTCAGTAGGACCAGCTCACACATACGGAGCCAGGGTACTGCTGTGTGTACCTGCAGTTTGCGGAGCTGCTTGATCACTTCATCCCGAGCTTTGTTCGCAGCCTCAATTTGGGCTTCAAGGTCCTTCAGGTCTATTTCCATTTTCTTCTTTGAAGCGACAGCAAGAGCACGCTGTTTCCGCTCGTCCTCCAGCTCCGCCTCCAGCTCCCGGACCTAAGGACAGTCCCGAGTATGCCCGGTCACATCCGAACCTCCTCTCACCTGAGGATGGGCAGCCCAGCCCTCAATGCACAAGGGCTCAGGCACAAGGATGAATGGAACCTTCCGGCACTGTAGTGATACTCTCTCCTACGGAGCAGAGTATCATTAATAGCAGAAAACCAGAGTTTTCATCTAAAGGGATTGTTAAAAAAACAAACAACAACACAATACAACACAACCAACACCTGCTCCACAATAAGGCATCAGACAACTGGATCACAATAAGAGACTGGGATAGACAGGGGAAGAGCACCTGGTGGGCATGCTTGTGTCCGGGGGTGGAGAGACCAGATTTGACCAGTGGGAATACTTGGTACACAAGGAAAAGAGGGAGGCACACAAGCTGTCCGCTGGAGAAGTGACAAGGTGAAGGAAGGCCAACCTGAGTGTATGGATGAGTGGAATGAGAGTGAGCAGATGCTGAGGAGACATGGTGGGGTCCACAGATAGCCCTGTCACTCCAGCACCTGGGATGCACGGTGTTATTTACTCACACCGTGCATGAGTGCTGAGAAAAGGTATTCTGGTCGCTTAAACCATTTCTCCAACATTTACATCATAGACATGAGCTAAAAATGTGGAATGACAGGAAGCTGTTGAGCTCTAAATTTTATCAGCTTGAGTTCACTGGGAAGGCCTGTCAGCGCCCTAACTTGGTCTCCCCACCTTTCCTGCTTCATCTGTTCACTCACTTTACTAAGGGCTACTGCACCCCCCCAAACTGCAGTAAGAGCTGTGGGTACAGAGATGAGCGAGGCAAATCCCTGATCTCCACCAACAGAGAGCTGCTGAGGGTCAAAATCTGAAGTGGTCCCACATGGGGTGCCCGCTGGGAAGGGCCACCATCCAGGGTAATGCAAAGCGGCACTAGGCTGAGCAGATGGCCCAACTCATGCTTTTCAGCAGACAAACAGGCCTTTCTTGTTTGGGCTTTGCAGACAGGCAGGGGTGGGAGAGAGGAGGGGCATGGGTGTCTGCTTACAGGCAACATGAAGAGACATTCATTGTCCCCTTGCTGTACTCTGCAGAAACCCGGCTGCCTGTGTGCATCCAATGCCATGCCACGTTTGAGAGTGGTGATTTTTAAATGTCAACAAATTTTGATATTCCTACTCTCAAGAGTGAGCATCTAGAGCCTCGCCTTTGGATGTGGGCTGCACTTAGCGACTGGCTTCTAACAGAATTGATTGGCGTGTGACTTGGGTCCTAAGAGACATGAGGAATCTGGCTGCTTGCTTTCTCTGAGGCTGCTCTTGCCAATGAAGGCCCATGTGGAGGGGAACTGAGCGGATGGATCCTCCAGCCCCAGCCAGGCCTTCAGAAACCCTGCCTACCATCCCTGAGGAACTACATACACCACAACCACCCCACGCAGCTGCTGAGCTCCTGAAACTACGAAATAACAAAGGTTTAATTGTCTTAAATCACCAAGTTTGGGGTAACTGCTTATCCATAAATACATGACTAATAAACACAGCAGAATGGAAATAAGGGAAATGATCCCAGATCTAAGATTTGATACCACGAATTCCATGAGATGTCAAAAGAGTCACAAGTTTTTAAAGTAAATGTTTAAATTAGAAGCTTCTAAACCTAAATTGAAACATATCCAGAAAAATATACAAAACCTAAGTGCCCAGCAACTTTTAAATGAATAAAAAAAATTAAATGTGTGATTTTTTCCCCCCACTGCAATGAGTGGGGTGATGAGGGCAGGTGATCTGAGCTACAGAAACCTGCTGAACTACATGGTCCAGGTGCACACTGGTTCGCTTCCATCACACCCCCAAGACTTCCAGAACTGGAGCCTAATGCCATTATTCCCTTTACATTTTCAGTTAGGATGTCTCACCAAAATATAAGTATCCTGGTTTGCAAATAGCAATGATACTGAGAAACAAAAAATCAGAACCAATTACAGTACATTTCAGAGACTGAGAGTCTCAAATGATCAAACAAACCAACTTTACTCCAGCTAATGTGTTCTATCTAACTTGAATGGAAAGGATCTGCCCCAAAAGTCATCCTGGTCCCTGGAGCAACCTGTTTAATCAGCTCCCTCTGACCTACCTGTTTAATCAGCAGCCGTTTCTTTTCTTCATTCTGCTCATCTCTGGTCTGCAGGTCCCTCTCGAACTGGGCTTTCATGGCCTGCATGTTGACCTCCAGACGGAGCTTGGCATCTTCTGTAGCCTGAAGTTCATCTTCTAGCTCCTCCAGCTGAGTCCTCATTTCCTCCACCTGTTGCTCAAGGGCCCGTTTGGATTTTTCAAGTTCATGAACCTAAACCACAGCAAGCACCAGGAAAAGAATTGACCTTCGGCAAAGGCACAGTTAAGGACAGCAGCCATTTTCCTATTCTGTAGGCCACATGTGGCAATGCTGGCCACTCTGGTCACTAGGGGTCAGCCTATGTGTGTGGGTGTGTGGTACTTCACTCCTACTTCAAAGTACAGGACTGCGATGACAAAACTCACATCCTCATTTCACACGTGGTCCATAATCACCATCCTCTGATGGGTAACAGACTCAGCAGGAAGGTAGGGCAGTCTTTACTCCCTTTTGTGCCAAGAGCCCATACTCCATGAAAAACAAGAGCTGGTCTCTCTAGAGAACTCTTCATGCTTTTCAGAGTGCCTCGCACCTCTTTAGTACTTTTGTGAAACCAGGTAGGATAGTGTCCATATGACAGATAAAGACCAGAAAACACAATAAAGTAGTGATGGCCAGTGAAGGGGACCAAGAATAAAGTCCCACCCCCCAAATGCTGTTATAAGCATGCCAAGTTTAGCTTTGATAAGGGCAACTAAAGCAGACTTGAGAAAGCCTGGAAGCGTACCCTAGGACACTTTAACCACCTAATTCTGTACAGGGCCCCTGAAATCCTTGGCTGGGATCTGTGTTTCTGGGCCCTGCAGGCCTCCTCAGCAGTTGTCTATTCCCTTTCTGCAGTGACCCGTCCCCAGAGGCTCCCCCATGCCAACTCACATTCTTGCCCACGTCGTCTTTGGAGCTCATCAGATCCTCCATGTCTGCACGCAGCTGTTTGTTCTGCCGCTCAAACTCCTCCTTGGCCTCCAGGGCTTCCTCCAAGGCCCGGGCTAGGGATAGGGCTTTGGTCTCCTTCTCTCTGGCTTCTGCTTCCGCGCGGTCCCGCTCCTCTGCATAGCGGGCAGAGATGTTCTTCTCTTCTGCTAAGAGCTGCAGAGAGACAGGCAGTGAAAACACCACCACACAAACTCCCCAAATGCACCACATGTCTGACTTACTGCTAAGAGTCTTACTACTTGACTGTGGGTGTGCTCCTATTTCCTTCTTTGTGCTTCTCTGCTTTTTCCTATTTTGTTATCAATATGAAAAACAACAAACACGAGAGCTGGGCCAGGAGGAAACAACGTGTGGTGTTTTCCTCACATCTGGATCAGGGAACAAGACATGACGCACCTGGTCAAACTTTTTCTGCTTCTTCTCCAAGTTGGAGACAATCTGGCGCTGGTGGTCCAGGTCAACTGTCAGATCATCCAGCTCCTGCTGCAGGCGGTTCTTGGTCTTCTCCAGCTTGTCATAAGCCAGAGCCTTCTCCTCCAGGCGTTGGCTCAAGGCCTCCACGTCTTTAAAAAGCTTCTTCTTGGCTTCCTCCAAACTCTCCATTGTTCCCAAGTCATCATCCACCCTCTTCTTGGTGTCAGTCAACTAGGTTTTGTATCAGAGAAAGATTAATACTGAAGAACTTACTGGTTTTTGCACTTAAAAGAATAAAGAAAAACAACTTTTTCTTTCAATACTTTGTGAAAATAAAATATTTTAAAGCCACTGCTGCTAAGGGGACACACACCTGGGACTGCAGGGCTAACACCTGTTTCTCCAGGTTTCTCCTGGCCTCCTCCTCCTCCTCCTGCTGCTCTTGGAGGCTATTCTTCTCCTCTTCCAACTGCCGAATCCGACTGCTCAGGTGGAGTTTTTGACGAGTCTCTTCTTGAAGAAGTTCCTGTTTATTTTCCAAAAGGTCAATACTTAAATCATATTAACCACTAAAACAAAGCACACCTATTTTTAAAGAATGCATACCATAAAAAGACAGTTGCTGGAAAACTCAATGTCATGAGGCCAGCCTTACTGGTCACAGAGAGACTGGTGGAACCCCTAAGACGGTGGCCCTTAGTCACCCTTCAGGTCTGGAAGTGAACTCGCACCAGAGGCTCAATTTTCAGCCAAACCAGACACAGGTCTATAAGGGGACCAGCAACACTAGGGAGGTAGGCACACCTTAGAATAATCAGTCATTTGAGATCCAAAGGGCAGCATTTCCCCAAGGACGCAGTTCAGAAGGGTTAGGAAAGAAGGAGGAATGGAAACAGGAAACCCAGGGAGGAAGTGGAGTGAGTGATATTCCATTGAGGGGAGCACAATCAATGACATGAAACAGAAATGTGTGTGAATTGTTGACTGGAAAGCTGATGATCACCTTTGTAAACCTGCACCCAAGTCACAATGAGAAGTTTGAAAAGAAAAGAGCATTGTAGGGTTGGAGGGGCACACAGTGTCACTGATACAAATGGCTTAAAATCACACACAATCATTTTATAAAAGCTCTGAACACAAACACTGTTTCAAACTCATTTGGCCTAGCACCATCCATCTAGGGGCCTGGGTCAGAAATCCAAGCGTCATCTGAGATGCCCCCCTCCCCTCCACCTTCTCAGTTATAGGCAGTCTCTGCATTTGTACCTGTTCTGACACAGTTAGGCATGATTCCTACCTAACGTCAAATATTTGTCTTAGCATCCAGTGTACCTTTCTAGGCATACAAACAGGAACGATACATGGACAGATACGTGAACACATCTTCAACGTAAGACAGTAGTAGCAGTAACAGTAGTTTGATGTGTGTAAAAGTAGTGCCCATTTGTTATTACTAACCACTGAATGTACCCTGAACTGATAATATAATGGACTTGAAGGGCTGGTTTGTTAACTACGGGCTGTATGGAAGTGGGGTGCGCGTCTCCAGGGGATGCCTGTCCTTCTAACATCTTCTCACTGCTGCCGTCGCTTCCTGCTAGACCGCCTCCAGTCCTGAGGACCGCCCCAATGATTGTTTTTTTTTTTTTTTTTTTACTTTCTGCCAAGTACAAACATGTCTCTTTTAGCTCTCCTTTTAGGCTTCGAAAAATTCAAAGGCAGTGACCTAGCTCTTGCCTCTGTCAGTATCATCAATAAGGACGTGGCCTTGGCACAGCGTCCACTCCAGTTACATTGAACTTGTCCCCCAATTGCCAAATTACAGTGTTTCCTGTAGATGTAAGGTTTGTACTCCTGTATCCCCAGCACCCAGCCCAGAGCTGGCAGATAGACACTCGTATTTGCAAATTTAATAAGATGAAAAGAAGAAAATAAGCTAAATTACTTCAAATCACCAACAAACCACCAATCTAACTTTTATTTGCCTTAAAAACACCCCCAACAAAGGATTCAACACGAGCTTTAACAGAATGATGAGTAGGCTTCAACCTACCCTTTCACAAATGGACTGTTTCCTGGGTCAGTAAGACCACTGCTTGAGTAAATCTGGCAGTGACCAGCAGGCTGCCCATATACCTGCCAGGCTTACAAAGGAACCAAAGGTTCTGCACAGGAGCTACTGAGCTCTAAGGGCAATGTCCTGAGTACCACAGCTGGTTATAATGCAAACCCAAAACAAACCCAGTGCCATCGTGTGGCTTCTGACTCACAGTGACCCTCCAGGACAGAGGAGAACTGCTCTGTAGGGTCTCTGAGAGTGTCAATCTCTACCAGAGCACAAGATCAATGATTGGTCTTTGTCTGCCAGATTCATGTTTCTAAAATGTAAATGTGGACACAGATAGTCTCATCATTCTCCCTCAGAGTAGCTGGTGGGTTTCAACCACCAACCTTGCTATGAACAGTCCAACACCTAACCAACCATGCCACCAGAGCTGGCTTAACATAAACGCATGACATACAATCAACAAAAGTTATAGATAGCAAAGTTAATTCAGGGAGCAGCTTATTTTACCAATTTACATACTATACAGATGTTAAGAGAAGTATTATTACCTGTGTATCCTGTAATTGTGACTCCAGACTAGTTGCGTCCTTAGCAAATTTAATACCCTTCTTCTCTGCTTCTTCCAGAAGTGTGGAGACATTATCTAACTCATTCTGCAAGGACAGAAAAGATTCCATTCAGTTTGACAGTAGGCAAATGGAAAGGATCTTTCTTAAATACAAAGTAGAGTAGGGTTGAGCATGGACTAACTAGAAAACTCCACGATTTATTAAGGAAGCTTTCCAACACCAAGTGCTAGTTGCCTTCAAAGACACCATACCACTCTCCTGGCCTCAACATACTAACAGGATCGGAGAATTCCCAAGACAGATGCCACACAGGGAAGGGTGCTCTCTTAACTTTGCTTTACCATCTTGTTTTATTTTGGTAAGAGACAAAAAAACTATACTAAATCTTTTGCAGTAATAACCGCGATCCTAGGTGAAGAGGTCACACTTTCTGCAGGTGTTTCATTCTGATCCCTTTTCACAACAAAAATGTTTTGGGGGCAAGTATAATTCCTATTCTGACAGAACTGTGAGTGTTATTAAAGAGACTTAAAGAAGGTTAAACTTTAGCATTTTTTTTTTGTTTTTTTGTTTTTAAGGTTATTTATTTTAGAAAGTCTCACAAAGCAACCCCACGAAGATAGTATAGATACCTAGCAACGATTATAACTTGGCAAATGCTATCTTTTTTTGCCTCATAATATATATTTTTTTTCTTTCTTTCTTTCTTTTTTTTTTTTTTTTAATTAAATGTTTTTATTTTGCATTGAGTGAAAGTTTACAGGGCACATCATCAGCTTCACATTAAACCATTCATATAGCTTGTTTCATTACATTGATTATTTCCCCACTATATATCATCAGTTTACAGTGTTTCTCTCTATCCTCTTTAGCTTTTTTTTTTGGATGGGGGGGTACTTGGCTTATTGGAATTTACAGTCTCGGCTTTTAGGGGAGGTTTTTACATTTGTCTGTGGATATCCAGGGCTCACGTATGAGATTACTAACAAGCATTACTGAATAATCAGATGAGGGACAGTTTGTTATGTCTACTAGGTGGCTAGAGTCTGATCCTCAGAGCCTATGGTTTGGACGGTCAACAACGCTTGGGCCCACAGGGGCTTGGCCTAAACTTTAGTATTTTAAGTCAAAAGTTCTTTTACAATTGTTCAGATGTAGACATAGTAGCGAGTCCATCACATCATGCTGAACACGTATCAGATCAGACCTTGCAGACACTACTTTCCCTCTGGGAGTCTGATATCTTGATACATGTTGGGCAGAAGGTGCCTCTATGACCAACCCAGACCCCCCAAACCCACTACCACCGAGTTGATCTGGACTCACGGTGACGCTCTAGGCCAGAGTAGAACTGCTCTAAGACTAGACATCTTTATGCAAGTGGACTGACACATCCCCTTGCCATGGAGTGACTATGATGGCAGTTTCCAGGTATTTAGTAGCATATTTTCATTGGGTTGTTTAAGGCCATAAGAGGGGTATATTGTGGACATGCTTCGAGGGAATGTGCCCAGAGCCAAGATTCTCTAGGTTTACCTGTAACTTATTTGCTTTCTCGGCCAGTTCCACTCTTAGGCGGTCTCCTTCCGAGACCTTGGCATGGAGCTCCTGGACTTGGGCATCAAGCTTCTTCCTTTTGTGCTCAGATTCGGCCTTGACTTGCTGCAGGACCTTCACCTCACACGCCAGCTCCTTGTTATCCGTCTCCAGGCCTTGCTTGTTCTTCTCCAGATTGGCTTTGAACTAGAGAAGAAAAATCCAAAATGCACTGGTGTTTTGATGCCACTCCTTGATAAAAATTGCTGTTTTTTTTAACCTATAGCTCTGTGCCTGTCATCTGGGGAGTCTGCACTTGGCTTTTGCTGAATGAATGGAAACACCTGCTGTTCTGAGTGTGAAGGTGTTTTTATGAGGAACACACAAGTGCACACCGTGGGTCTACTCGGTTAGAAAACGGTGGGCAGTGCTTTGGCAGTTGGACACATGGCTTGGGGCATCTATCCTGATTTTCAGTTCAGGGAACATGTGAGTGCACCCAAGGTAATCATCCACACTGTCCTTTGTATAGGTTTAGTTCTTATTGCTGGGGTAAGATGAACACATTTGAGTATCAAGAAGACAGTTTGTGATGTGATGAGGCACCACACAGCGGTCCAAGTGTGACCACAGTGCATGTAAGTACTTAGTACAGTGACTGGCACACACGGATGCCAACATCCCAGAAATGTACTGTCACCAGAGAAAAGGCAGTATTTGGACAAGCAGAGAAAGACTATTTCAAGACGGAAATAACAGCAAGAGCAAAACATGGTGGTTTTATGAGGACGAAAAATCATGAGATGACTAATCTGCCCAGGTGGATGGTTTTAGCTAAAGAGTACGTGAAATTAAGTTTACCAGGATGGAGAGCCAATATACCTAAGTTTATGTATGTGCTTTGTATAACACACACTTGAAAGGGAATGTCAAGTATTCCTATAGCCAGTGTGAGAAGAACAAACTGATTGGAAAAATATTAATGAAAGGAGAACTTGGGGAGGAATATGTGATTTGGGATGGTAGTTGGACTCACCTAGTCTTTAAAAAATCCAGGGTATATATGACTTTTCTCTCTACCTTTTGAGAACTGGTGCCCCCAGCTGGCCCCCCTGAGTGCTGAACTAGCCCGGCAGGCACTTCCTTTACCCTTTTCGCCTGCTCTAGCTGCTCAGAGAGCTCCTCCAAGGCTGAGCCGTGTCTTTGTCTCATGTCCTGGATTTGTGCTTCATGGTTCTTAGTTTCTTCCTCAAGAGCCTTCTTCAACTCTGCCACTTCCTGCTCACGTTTTGTACTAGAGAAAAAAAAAATTTTTTTAAGAAAAAAGCTCAGAATTAGCTAACTAATGAAATTAAGTATGTTTTCAAAGTGTCGTTTTTGCTTTAAATATTAAACCCATCCCTTTGCTGTAGACTTGATGTGCTATTTCAAACAGGTGGTACATCCATGACTGTGGTCACAGGAGATTCTTCTAGAACCAGTACAACTTCCAGTCCACATCTGATTTATGACTGAGACAGTGAAACACCCCAAAGGTCTTTTAAACTATTTGGGCAGTCTTGTTTCATTGGCGGTCAGGAACTGGTTAACACCAGACAACAAACTTCCTGCCACAGCACCAGCAGACATTTCAATAAACTGGAAGCAGAAAGTCAGAAAGGCCAGTCCCACTACCATCCAGTCAGTTCTGACTCACAGAAGCCCTGTAGAGGACAGACAAAACTGTCCTATAGCGTTTCCAATGCTGGAACTCTTTACTGAAGCAAACTACCACATCTTTCTCCACACCAGTGACTGGTGGATTTGAACTGCCAACCGGCTTGTTAGCAGTTGAGTGCTTTAATCACCGCACCACCACGGCCTTTTCAGAGCTACGGGGTGGTAAAAGTCACGTCAATCAGGACATCATGCCGTAACAAAAGGAAGACTCCTCCTCACTGTTACTGTACAGTAGCTGCAGCTAATGAACACACTATAAATCTACCAAGAAAACAAAGCCCAAAACTACCAGGAAATGGTTCAAGGGAATGGTTGCTATGGGCGAGGGAGTTGATTTGTTGGCGGGACAGGGCAGGGCCCTTAGAAGGCAGGTGGAAGGGCTGCATTCCTGATTCAGAAAGGGCCTCTAGAGTCTGGTATCAGGGTATTTCAGGTATAAAGGACTGTAGAATTAGACTATTTGGTGAGAAACTAAGGCTTTACCTAACATGCGTGTACAGTATGACGATGTGAATTATTTCATAAAGCTCTTTTACCCCTAAGGAGCCCTGGTGGTGTAGTGAGCTGGGCTGCTAGCTGCAAGGTCAGTAGTTCGAATCCACTAGTTGCGCTGTGGGAGAGAGATGAGGCTTTCTGCTCCCGTGAAGATTCATAGCTTTGTGTGCCTATGAGTTGGCACACAACTACCACCGCCACCACCTTCAACCCATAATCTTTGTAGCTGCCACCCAACAACATTTTTGTTCTGATGGGTCTGGGTAAGAAAAGATGGGAGAAGTGAACAGATTTAATTGTTACTGTTAAAACCTGGAACTTTATTTAAATGTGGGTGTGCGTAAGTTGGTTTAAAATGAGTCCTCTCAGAAGCAGGAGAGGGGACTCTCACTACCATCAAAGAAGAGCCAGGCGTGGAGCACCTCCTTTGGACCCCGAGATGCCTCTCATTGAACCTCCTGGACCCTGTGACACCAGAGCAGTGGCCGCAGAGCAGCAGCAGAGCCAGGAGCCAGAGCACGAGACACAGCAGAGTGGGGTGCCTCCATGCACTTAACTAGGGGGGCCAGGTTAACTGACCCACAAAGCGCCTTCAGGTTGAGGCGTATTGTGGAGCGATGTGTCCTGTAGGCATTTATGAGTAGCTCTGTCACATTGGCCGGACAGAGAAAGGTCTGCCTGTGGGCACAGCTAGGAAAGTCTGTCCTAACTAGAACAACTGTGCTTTGAGCATTTCTGACCCTGAACTGTAATCTGTTAACTTTCCTAAAGGACCCTGTAACTGTGAGTATGGTGTCTGGGAGCTATGTAGCCACTGCAAGGAAGATGGTCATATGAGTATCAAAAATGGCTTTCTAAAATTTTATTTTTTGTTATAAAAAGGGTGGTTATGTGCCGCAGAGTCAGTTCCAACTCATAGCACCCTAAGTAGGATTTCTGAGGCTGTAAATCTTTACAGAAGCAGAAAGCCTCATCTTTCTCCTACGGAATGACTGTTAGTTTCCAAGTGCTGACCTTGAGATGAGCAGCCTGACTTGTAACCACTACGCTACCAGACGTATTAAAGTAACTCACAGTTAATTCACTGACAATGTGACTTGACTCCCCATTAAAAAGCCACCCGATCTAGATTGATACATTGAAATCAGCAAGGTGAATGCCACTACTCGCTAGGAGCTGTGTTGACATTGAATTCAATCCACTGAGACCTTACAGTAATCTTGAAGCACGGGATGGCAAGCGGACTTTCAAACAGCTCACCAGTTACAACTGCTGCTCACACGCTGCTCCCTGGAGCAGTGGAGGGTGGAGAGCAGCACTTCCCTGGAACAGGGCACAGGGAGAAGAGACCAGTAAAGATTGTACGTGGTCTAGTTCAGCCAGCCACAGTTTCTCTGGTGTGGTGAGCAGTCCAGCCTCATTTACACACATTAGTCACCATCTCTCAGAGGAAGAGTTTGGTTTATAGTCCCTACTTGAAATCCACAGTCAAACCAACTCTTCACCTTCCCTCCTCTGGGCAAACACTTAATTTCCTTTTAAGTTTTACATCCTAAATCCTGAAGAGATATGAAATGTGTGACACTAATGGAGAGGTGGGTAGGGTGGCTAAGCAACCTAAATCCTTCCTACAGCAGAATCACTGTGTGTTCCAGTGAATGTACGCATGGACTCCCTAAAGATGAGACATCATTTGCACTAGCCTTTTTTTGGCAAGGGTTGAATGAGAGAAAACACCAGATCCTTTTCTTCCTACTATGGCCAAAAAGCCTGCTGAGAATGGAGATTTCAACACAGGCGAAGCCATGGTTTCCAGATTTTAAAAAAAGCACACAATATAAACAGAAGGGCAAGACTTAAGCAGATCAAAGTAGTTACTCTGTTGGTGGGGACAAGAAGCCTTAGGACCCTCTCCTCTGTCTGGGGACAAAGGTTAAAAACAAAAACCACCCAACCTCTGTACTACTGCTGGAGTCTTACACTCACGGTCCAAATAAATCCCCGACAAACATGCTCACGCCTCCACTCTTGACCCTCAGTACTCCTGAGACCCTCTCGGCACAGAGGTCCTCTCTACAGACGCCCACGGCACCATTCTCCTCAGGGCCTGTTTCTGGCTGCTGTGTGGAACCCTGAGGTCACCTCCTTGTCTGGGAAAATCCCCGGCCCCGACACCACCATGTACAGTTAATTCTCATTATTTGTAGAGTTATGTTCTATAAAGTCCCCATGTGTACTGAGCCAGCCTTGTCTGAGCTTAGCTGGGACCAGGCATGCTCTTCTCTGCATGCGCATTGGCTGATAGATCCCAGAAGCCCTGGGTGTTGATTTTGGGGCCATGAATACAATTTGATGAGTAGATGGACTCACAGAGCCCGTGAATAACGAAGAGCAACTGCTTCCTCCTTGGTTAGTCCAGGGAAGTTTCCTTCGCTCTGATCACACTTGTCTTCACAGATGGTTCTTCCGGTTCTGGCCTTAATAGCCTTAGTAGAGTGATGGGCCACTCTTTCCCGTGTGTGTGTGTGTGTGTGTGTGTGTGTGTGTGTGTGTATGTATGTGGTACCTGCCAGATCTACCAGCTAAAGTGCTGCTGTTGTTAAGTGCCGTCGAGTGGGTTCCAACTCATAGTGACCCTGTATAGGGTTTCTGAGGAGCAGCTGGTGGGTTTGAACTGCTGACCTTGTGGTTCACAGTACAGTGCTGATCCTACAGTGCCACACCAGGAACTAGGGCACTAGAACTCCTTATGCCTGAGATTCTAGGGTGGGTCTCTGGTAGTCAGGGAAAGGCCAAGGAAGCACGCAGGAACACCTCCCACCCCTTCTCTCCGGTGGCTTATCTGAGACGTACACCTCCATGTCAGCAGCAGCCCCCAGTTAGTTAGCCCCGCTCGCCTACTCAGCGGCTCGCCTGTGAACCTCTTGCCATGTGAACTTCTTTGGCTGTGCTCATCTAAGCCTTTGGGCCTGCATGCAGCTGCGGCTTTCTGTTACCGTACATGCCTACAGCTGTGTCAGAGTACCTGCGCCTACATTTCTTTTCACCCGAGTCCATTCTCATTTGTTTCCCACCGTTGTCTATACTACCGGCAATACCTGACCACCCTACCATGTATTTCTTCCTGTTTCTCGGCTTGTTGCATCTGTCCCGCTGGCTCTGTCTAGTGCTTTTAAGTAGCATAGACATCTATGGATCAATCTGTTTCCAACCCCTCTATGTGTGTTCCTGTCTTTCCCTAGATACCCATCACTAACTGGCTTTTTCTGATCTCACTGAACTGTGTTTCTCAGTCTGCTGCTTTCTACACCAACCCTATATATGTACTTTTATGTGTGGGCTGGTTTGCATCTAACCAGTCCTATTTCATCACCAGTATACACCTGTCCATCATTTCCAGTGGGGAGAAAGAAAATTCTGAAACAACAGAGAAAAAAAATGCCACCCTTCCCAAAAACTCTCACTCGGAGGAGACCAGTCCTGCCCGCCCTGCAGTGTCTGTTGTCTGCGCTCACCCACCGGAGCTCCTGCTGGGCCGCAGTCGTGTCCAGGGTATCCTCCAGCTCTGTTTTCAGAGCCTCCAGCTCTTCACTCAAGTCCCTTTTCTGCTTTTCAGCCTTGTTTCGTGACGCCTTCTCAGATTCAAAGTCTTCTTGAAGTTCAGCGATTTGGGCTTGCAGCTCTCGCACGACTTTAAGCGCATTATTCTTATGAAGTGTTTCGTCATCACCTCTGTGAAAACAACCAGGCATAACAGCATTCAGAGATGGCGCCAAACGGACAACCCTGGAGCAGTTCTCCACAAGGTATAGGAGAGCCCGGGGCGTGAGGCTGGAGGGGAGGCTCAGGACTGTTGGGTGGGCATGGAGTTAGGTACCTGGGTAAAAGTCTTGTTCAGGCTGCAAAGCCAGTATTGACAGAGCCAGAACCAGAAGCCAAAGCTATTTCCTCTCAGTCTATATGACAATAATTCTCCTATAGATGGCGGCACAGTCTCATGCTACTGATTAGATTATATAAAATTTCCTCTGAAATAAACTGCTAGTACAATTACAACACTGCTCAAGGTAGCAGTCTGCTATCAAACTGGTGCCTAGCCTAGAGTGAGACAGCACATTTAGAGGAGCTCTTGGAACACTTTGTACCTCCTTTTCTATGATGTTTTTGCTCCTGTGTGTGGTTTAGGATGCTGGTAGCTCTTTCTGACTAAGGATGCTGAGGTAGGGGAGTTGTAGTTTGACAGACACAATAACAAATAGTAAAGAAGATAATGCTAGGCCCTGTGAGTAAAAAGAGCAGATAATCTGGCCAGAGAGGATTAGCAATCGGGGTAGGAAAAAAATTTCTGTGGTTAAGATTTTCATGACTGTAGCAAAGCAGAAGCTAAACAGTACTATATGACCATGTAGCCAAATTAAAGGTTTTTCTAAAGAAATGAGATATTTCACATAAACATATTTACTGTACATGAATTGTATTCTAAAAATAAATGTCGTACAACTGAATATCAAATGCAGCTATAAATGGAGGGGATAAAATTTCTGATGAAGTGTTACCTCTGAAGTTCTGAGGGGCCCCTGCGTGGCATGAACAGATAATATGTTCAGCTACTGACAGAGAGAATGGCTGCTTACACCCCTCCAGAGGCACCTGGGAAGGAAGCCCTGCTGGTCTATTTCTTGAAAAATCACCCACTGGAAACACTGAGGAGTGCAATTCTGTGACACATATGGGTTGCCATGAGTCTGACTTGACTCTATGGTAAATGACAAATGCCTTGAATGTATTAAAATTCATCTGCAATGTATAGACACCAAAACATCTGAGATGGTAGATCATTTTGTTCTGGTGTGAAATTTCAAGGATAAATTTTGAGAACTGTGTATGAGATTTTCTTATTTTCTGCATGGTGGGGTTTTTCATGTCAGATTTAGTAGCAAGAAAACAATGCACTACTCTCCCAGGGTTTTGGTATGTTCTTCGGCCATATGAAAGTTGCTACACACCTGGCCAGGGCACCCTGGAGCTCCTCGTCCTTCTTGGTTAGCTGGACCTTGAGCTCATCGATCTGGGCCTGGAGTTCTGCAATTTGGTCCTGCAGGTCAGTAGTTTCACCGTCCAGTTTCCTTTTAGCCTTTTCCAGCTCCTGACGGGTCTTCTCTTCCTTCTTTAAGCGTTCTGTAAGGACAAGAAATACAAAGCTCTTTAATGCACTCGAGGACATGCCACAGGAATAAACTCAAAACTCAAGCTGATGACAGCTGACAATTATGCACTCATTTGAAATGCACTGAAATTGGACTCCTGTGAGGATGAAATGATGGAGGATTCTGGTAGTCAGGATGCCCTCAGATGACAGGTGGTCCATACCCCAGTGCTGAAGTAATCTGGAACCCACCCATGCGCCAAATCCATCATGATATCCAGGTATTTAAAGTGGCTCCCCACAGTGAGGGTACACTGTGCAACTTCCAGTCAGAACCTGTTTGAACTCAGACTGCAGTTCCCAAGCACGAGGCAAAGGGGCCTGAGAGTGTGAGTGGAGAGAATCTGCTCGCTCACCAAAACTCTGCAGGCTCCTCAGTTAATGCTAGCGATCCAGTCTGCTCAATGCTCCCTTCCCATCAATGTAACGTGAATGCCTATGTGCACTCCAGCAGGGAGGGGGCAAGGACAGGCACACCTGCTTTGTATGTGCGTCCTTCAAGACCCAGGTACTGGTGAATATGGTTGATGAAAATAATTTTATTCTGCACTCCCTTCTTTTGCCAATTAAAAACTAATAAACAAATCCCTGGCTTCTTTCCCTATTTGAAAATAAAGTGGTCAAGTCCCATAAATCCCTGAACTGAGCTTTCGGATTCCAGGGAATCAGGTGCCAGATTTTCCTTCCTCTCTGCCGACACCTGTCTCTAGCTGCCACAGAGCAAAGGCTTAAATGTTCTTTCCAATTCCCATTCTTTGCTTTTTTCTTCTGCATCAAGTAATGACTAGTTATAAAAACTCTTGGATTTCCTGATATCCCTTCTGCCAGTGGTGTGAGACACCGTTGCCCTCAGCAGTTGTCTCTACCAGTTCCGAATTCAGAAGTTAGTCCCTTTGTGAGCTAACTCAGCACTTTCACACAGTGTTTACATTAAACACACACAAAGTCCAACAGCCTAGGCTTTACTTTTTAACCATGTTGTTAAGTGCCATCAAGTCAGTTCCGACTCACAGCGACCTTGCATAGGGTTTCCGAGGAGTAGCTGGTGGGTTTGAACTGCGAACCTTGTGGTTCACAGTCCAGTGCTGATCCTACAGCGCCACACCAGGAGTCCTGTTAATCACAGTACCGAATTTAAAAATTAAAAGTTTAAAAGATATTTTGATGCCATTCCATCCCATCTTGACAAGTAGGTAATTAAAACAAAAAAACACCCAACGACAAAAAACAAGCTTATAATAGACCTATTTTAAATAACTGAACTCAAACTGAAGGCCCTTATTAGTAAGCATCATATACACTTTCTATTACTGCGTGTTCTGATGACAGTACCATCTAAACACTTACAGGATCTAATCCTAAATGTCTCTAGTGCCGAACACTAACCTTCTAAATCTGAGATCATCACTTCTTGCTTGTTCCTGATTTTGGCCAAGTTCTTTGCCTTTTCTTCCTCCTCAGCCAGCTGAGAAGAACACTCAGCAATACGATCTTCCACGAGTTTCTTTTCCTGAATAGAAAACATCGACTGCCTTAGAAAAGGAGTTCAAATAACAAATTGAGCGTGGTATTACCTACAGAAGTCAACTCTTTGACCGGAGAGAAAACTAGTAATACTGGCACTGCCACCACTACCACCCACATGGTGGTGGCAGTTATGTGCCGTGGAGTTGGTTCCGACTCACAGCGACCCTGTACAAGGTTTCCGAGGCTGTAAATCTTTACGGGAGCAGAAAGCCTCATCTTTCTCCCACGGAACAGCTGGTAGTTTCAAACTGCTGACTTTGCGGTTCGCAGCCCGATTCGTAACCACTATGCTACCAGAGCTCCTTCCACTTCAAAAAGTTCGTGGAAACAGTCCATTATCTTTCAATTCCATTTTTCCACCAACTTTTTGAAGCTCTCTTGTATATTCTGAGACGGCAGCATGCTGCACATGCCTTAGTCCCTGCCCCGAGGCATGGGGCCCAGGATACTCAACCACACAGTCACTGTGGGATGAATTTATGCTTGTACACATGGGAGCATGAATGAGGGGTAAACGTGTAGGAAACACATGAGTTAAAAGTTTGAATGATTATAAGGATATCTGGTGGATTTAAAAAAACCACACAGCTTTTATATCCTTAGAAATCTATACAGGTAGAGATTTAAAGAGAAACTTAATTAAATGAACCTAGAATCTTCCTCAGCATTTTTTCACTTGAAACCACTTTTCATTTCCCACAATACTAAAATCCACTGCAAAGTCCTCTTACTTTGATAAATTTGGAATTTTGGTCCTCTAGAAGCAGAATCTCCTCCTCCATCTTCTTGATCTTCGCTTCTGCCGTCACCTTTTCCAGCTGCAGTTTCTGCCGTGCGCCCTCTTCCTCGTCCAGCTGCTCCTCCAGGTCCTTGTGAAGGACAACACACAGTCAAGGCCCCTGTGTCCTCCACAAAATGCTACCTCGCACCAATCATAAAATGAACCCAAATGAAAATGTAACATTTGATTTTCAAAGTGGCAAAGAGCCTTCTGAAAGTATAAAATGCAGTTGTGTGGCACAGACATTCTCTACAGTTTAAAGTGCAAACTGGGTTAGTCCTTCTGGAGGCCAGCATGGCAACATGTAGCAAGCTCTGAAAGGGAGTGTTTCTTTTTCTTTTTTCCCCCATTTATTTGGATGCTTTTAGTGGTCTAGTGGTGAGGAGTTTTTATTTCTTTACATAGAGGTGCAACTGATTCAGAGGCTGTTGTCTTTGATATTCATCAGTAAGTATTTTAAGTCCTATTCATTTTCAGCAGCAAGATAGGATAGAAGGGAAAATACTGAATCCACTTGAATATAATTGTTGCATTTCACTTTGGGCAAGCAATATATTTCTGGAGAGTTCCATGTTGCATGGAAATTTGTAAATTATACCATACTAATTTTTTTAAAAAAATAAACATTGGATGTCTAGCCTCGATTTTTTTTTTTAAAAAGGGGTGGGGGATGTACACAAAAACACCCAGGAATACACAGCAATTTAAACAACCAAAGAGCACATTCTGCAAGGCTGCCTCCTGGCCTTCAGCACCCAGTCCCCTCTCTTTCCATGAGTCCAGAGTCCTCAGCTGAAGGGAGCGTTTCTTATAAACCAATCATTTCAGAAAATAACCATAGATGTGATTTACAAAAAAGACAGTGAAGTTACTTATAATGCTGAGCAACTGTTAACATGCTGTGAAAAAAGACTTCACAATGAAAAAAGGTTGGTACATTTGTAAATGGAACCACACCACAGTAATGAGAAGTTGTACTTTGGAATAATAATTCGTGACAGAAAAATTAAGAGTAATATAGTAGAATGTTGTTATGTGCCGTGGAGTCGGTTCTGACTCATAGCGACCCTGTACAGGGTTTCCAAGGCTGTAAATTTTTACAGGAGCAGAAAGCCTCCTCTTTCTCCCATGGAGCGGCTGGTAGTTTTGAACTGCTGACCTTGCGGCCCGCAGCCTGATTCGTAACCACTATGCTACCAGAGCTCCTTAATATAGTAGAATACTCATACACAAATTTATTTGAATTAAAGTGTACAAATTTGGCCAAAGAGAGAATAATAATATATAAAAACAAGCCAAAAAGTGAGGAACACGCTGGCTCCATGTCAAGTGTGTCTTTCTAAACCTGAGCATGCCGCCAAGCCCGGCAGCATTCCAGCATTCAGACACTGCTTCGTCCACAGTTGCGTCTGACCTGGATTCCATGCCCTGTACTACCCTACGTTACAAACAATAACCACAGATACCTGGATATGTGCTTGCATTTTTTTCTTTTCATTTTGGAGGATTTGGTTTCTTTCTTCTTCCTCCTCAACCCTAGACTCCAAGTCATGTAGAATCTCTTCCAGTTCTTGCTTTTTCGCAGCCAGTCTTGCTCGCATCTCTTCTGCTTCAGCAAAGAGCTCAGTCTCTGCTTGTAGTTGCTCTGCAAGGATATTCTTCTCTTCTAACAGCTGCAATTACAACAAAGAGTCTGGTACATGGTTTCAGTGGTCATTGCACGACACCCAAGAGATGCTTTTTATCTACTCTGAGATAAACTAGATGACACTATTTTTGGTTATTCTTGGTACCTCAAGTTATCTCGAATAACACCTATGCTATTTGAAGAACTATATTTTGCCTGTTCTCAGGTAAGTTATAAAGGGACAGAAAAACAGGAATGGGAAAATATTACTACAAAGTGAGTACTAAAGACTGTCTGGTACCAACCGACATTTTTGGTCTTTACTGTTAACGGTGTTAGCCTCGAGCAGTACAATTCTCAGGCAGACACTTCCTCAGTCAATGCTTTGTCCTCTATGAGAGTAAGTGCCTGGAAAGGAACGCAGGCTGGAGAAGGGCAGACAGAGGCCTGCTCTCAACCACCTCCTCCTCCTCATCTTTCCTAATGTCCCTCAGAAGCAGGTACACGAAGGTGAAAGATGAGATGGCGTTCAACTCAGGCAATTCCTGGGTTACAAACAAGATCCATTCCTAAGTGCCTTTAAATTGGACTTGTAAGTAAGACTAAACAGGCACATACATTTGGTTCTTAGCCTTACTTGAGTGTCAGAAAAGGCTTGGAACCTTTTCAGTGATTTAAAAGCTGTTTGTTCAGCAAGGGAAAGTGATTGTGAAGAAGAATTTGTTGATATATAGGGTTGGTTAGAGTAGTTAATAGAGTTTCCATTGTCTTTATCACCTCAAGAGAGTGTGGTAAGTAAGAAATTCAGAACCTGGTACAAGCTTAGTAGTAAACACGGTAAGAGGGGTGCCTGGGCTAAAATTGGAAGAAGGCTGGCTTTAGTTTACATGAATCCAAATTTCACTGCATAATGTGCCATCACTGCTATTCTAGTCTAGTCTCAAAATGAACACGCTCTAGAAATGAGTGAAAACGTTAAATAAGATAATGTGGTTGTTGTTGTTAAGTACTGTTGGGTCAGTTCCAACTTATAGTTACACCCTGTATAGGGTTTCTAAGGAGCGGCTAGTGGGTATGAACTGCTGGTCTCATGGTTAGTAGTCCAGTGCTTATCACATAATGCCACACCAGTATTCCATAAGATGATGACAGGTACAGAAATATCTTTCTAAGTCAATGTATGGGCAGCACGCCTATCAACAGACCCTCAGGGTAACCCAGGGCAATGTGTGGTTTCTGGAGTAAGGCACACACCTGCTGATGCTTCCTCTCCATCTCCTCTAGCTCGCCTTCTACCTTCGTCTGCTTCTCCTTCACCTTCAACAGCTCTTCATCTTTGGCCTGAAGCTCCTCCTCTTGGC
This sequence comes from Chrysochloris asiatica, assembly GCF_000296735.1. Taxonomy (NCBI): domain Eukaryota; kingdom Metazoa; phylum Chordata; class Mammalia; order Afrosoricida; family Chrysochloridae; genus Chrysochloris; species Chrysochloris asiatica. Next base: position 10,349,499 of record NW_006408572.1, read on the forward strand.
GAGTCACTTGTAGGAGAGGCTTCACCTAGGGCAAAATTCAACAGTTCACCATCACATCTCTTTCCTGATCCAACACTGCGGTGGAGAAAGGCATCTGACAGTAAACCAACGCAGCCAACCTTTGTGAAGACTCGCCACCACTGCCAGTGTCGCAGTTTCAGGTACGCGGCACAGTTCCGCTGCAAGACCTTCAAGGCACTCAGTTGTTGCTGTTTCTTTGCAAAGGCCCTGAAGAACAATAAGGAAAATTTACAATGAAAAGGAAAATGTGTGTACTAGCTGTTGTCGTCACAAGAGTTTTAGAGGTGAACACTCTGATAGGTGAGGACAGAATGGGTATGACAACCTCAGTGAAATGTGCACGGCATTGACCACTGCAAGTCACACCCACAGCCTGCTGGCCAATCTGCACTCTTCTCACCACCTCCCCTGAATGTTTTTCAGACGCGGCCGACGTATGCACTGCTGCCATTATCCCACATACACCCATGGGTGAGAAGAACTCCCTCCTCTCTTGAGGTGAGGAGACAATGGACACTGTTAGCTACTCTCTTTTTTCTCTTTCCACCTCTTCCTCCTCGCTCCAGCAGAGCAAGGAACTTGTAAGTCACCATGCTAAAGTCTCTCATTTTATAGCTGACAGCTTCTCGCAGACTCTGAGGAGTTGAGAGACTTCCAGGGCACAGAGAAGAACTGTGAACCCTAGTCTGGGTTTTCCCGCCATACCCTGCTGCTGTCTTAGTCCCTTAGAATGGTCCAAGACCCTCTTCCTATTATTAGCTTTTGCTCAAAGTTGACTCAATTGCTCATTCTCCTTCAGGAACCCCCAACCCGAAACCTCTTTTCTGGTTAAAAACAATGAAAAAACAAAACAAAAAACCCAAAACCCCCAACGAAGTTCATTGCCCAGCCATTTGTTCTGGTATCAAGGTTGGGGGTGAGAGTCACGCTGTCTGTGATGGTTAAGTTTGAGTCAGCTTGGCCAGGCCATGACTGTTGGTTGGTTGAGTCAGCTTGGCCAGGCCATGACTGTTGGTTGGTTGAGTCAGCTTGGCTGGGCCATGACTGTTGGTTGTTTGGCAGATATGTAATGATGTGATCTGGTAGTAATGTAATGACACAACTCGGCAGTTATGAAACAATGTAGTCATTTTCAATTCTGTGATCTGATGTAGGCATCCTCCGGAATTTTGCATAGTGACCTGGAAACTTAACTAGACTGCTAAGTGAGGAATGGGTACATGAGGGAAAAACATCTGTGGGGAAAAAAGGAATGAAAAGATAATGGAATTTTCTCACAAATTTTCTGAAGCTCTCATAGGTATTCTAAGCACTATTCTGCCTTTTCCCATATTATAATCTGATTCTTTGAACAGGTTTCTTCGGCTATTTATTTATCCTAATTTTGCACCATACACAGAGTGACTAGACTACTTAGGGGTAGGTGCTTTAAGGGACAAAGTCACAGTGGCTTACACAGCAGATTCCACAGCTGTGCTAGTTTGAAGTTTCTGACATGAGACTGTGAAAATGGAATCTGCAGTTGTCAGGCTGTAGGTCAGCATCTATGGATCGGGGTCTAGGCAAGCTAGCTGCCTGTCCATGACCACCCACACTCAGGGCCTGTCCTCTCAGACTGCCGGTCAAAACTGTCACCTCTCTCAGCTGCTCTCACACCCAAGCCTGTCTTCTGTGTTGTTGTTGCTGTTAAGTGCCATTGAGTTGGTTCCAACTCATAGTGACCTTGTACAGGGTTTTCGAGAAATGGCTAGTAAGTTTGAATTACCGACCTTGTGATTTAAACTGACCTTGCAGTCAAGTGCTTATCCTATAGCGCCTCACAAGAAAGAAGTAAAGAAAACTCTGGTATTCCCTCCTAGATCCAAACTATCTTTCATTGTTGTTAAGTGCCATTGAATTGGTTCTGAGTCATAGCGATCCCTTATAGGATTTCTGAGGAGCAGCTGGCCAGTTTGAACTTGCAATTCAAACCAGCCTTGTGGTCCAGTGCTTAACCTCCAGTACCACATCAGGACTCCACAGCACCACACCAGGATTAGTTCTCAAACTCAAGTTTTCCCTCAATCTCCACTACCACCTTCTTGAGCCAAGATACCAGCATCGTCCACCCAACTCATGATAAGAGTTTCTCACTGGCCCACCCAGTCCCACTCAATTCATTCTGCACAGTACAGCCAGGTGGCCTTAAAGGTGATGCCTCCAGTGTCACAGCACTGCACTTCTAACCCCTGCCTTGTGCCTCGTTCGCCAGCCTCATCCCACTCACCAAGACCACGCTGGGCAGCTCGCTCTCATCTGACACCGTTCTCTGCAGGATGACTGCTGCAGGCTCTCTTCCTCTCCCCAGGGCCAGCACCTGCTTACCTTGATGTCTCAGTCTCAGAGAAGCCTGCCAGGCGGGCTCAATCAGAAGCACGACTCTCAACATTTGTTTTCTGCTTCGACCTTTTGACTGTTTCCTGACTGCAATGTGGCATTATTTAGGATGTTCACCTGTTTGCTTGGCTATCTCTTCTGCTAGAAATGTAATTTCTACAAGGATCTCTCAGGCCAGGCGCTTTTGCATCCTTAGCACCAAACAATGCAAAGAACAAGCACACACACTGGGCAAGTAAGTCATTTGTGATCACCCACTTACTTTCTGGCGAGGTAGCCTCTGCATACAGCCTGGAAGAAGATGATGATATCAGTAATTTTTAAATCCCTTTCTTCTTCTAAGTGTGCCAAAACTCCAGCTCTGAAGAAGATCTTGCTCTGTCCAATTCTGTACAAGTTAGGGTCCAGCTCTAAAGCTCGGATCTAAGGGAGAAAGAGACCATTCATTTAGAGTTATTGCAAAGATCATATTGCAAAGAACCCAGAAATCAGAGAAAAATCAAGCAACGCTTACCATTCGTTCACAAGCTTGTTTGCCATCCATGAATCCTTTAGGGATGGCATTGGGAGTTAGGATTTCATATCTGCAAGGAAAGCCACCAGTCAATCTTTTGTAGAAATGTGTTAATATGTTTATCTACTAATTCTGAGTTTTTGCGTCCTGGTGTGGCGCTGTGGGCTAATGCGTCAGACTGCAAAGTTGTTTGGACTGCAAGGTTGGCGGTTCAAGCTCATCCTACACAGGGTCACTATGGGTTGGAATTGACTTGATGGCACTTAACAACAAAGAGGTAATAATACAACTACACATAAAATTTAAATGAAAAGTAATGACCAGGATCTGAAGTTTTCTGCAGATCTAGCAAAGTGAAGATGAGGTGACTTTGCTGGTAAAGGGCTATATTGCAGAGGCTGTGGCAGAAAAGAATCAAATGCATTGTTACCGCTTGTTGTTTTTTTTTAATTTCTCCCAACAAAAAGTGAAACTCTACCACATAAATTTGTCATACAGTGAGGCGATACTAAAGGGGTTTCCTGAAGACCCAAAAAGTTGGGAAGACCTTCTCAACTAGCTTCCATCTGGAACAGTGGGAAAAAGGGACCACCTCCATGACCTATGTTGTTAGATGCCTTCTAGTCAATTCTGACTCAGAGTGACCCACGTGCAGCCATATTTATTCCATGGATGGAAGAGTAAGTGCTGTCAGGTTTGGAAATCTGTTTTCCAGGAGAAATAAGAAAAACACCAAACCAAATGAACTATTATGGGAAATTACCTAATAACTTGGAAGGACTATGTCCCAGTATGTATACTGTCATCCATCATTATTGCACACTGAATGTTTCCTTTTCGTGGTTTTCCTAACCCTTCCTTTCTAGTCTACCTTACTACCCATCTGTTTTTTGTTGAAGAACTTTAAGTGTATATATGTGCGCACACACAAACAGGAAAAATATGTGCATACAGTCATGCATACGGACAGGAATATCCACTTTAAAAAGCTGGGAGAAATATCTCAAAATGTTCTCACGAGTCTGAAATCCAGACCTTTATTTGCTTTAAACCTGTCTGTATTTTCAATTTTTCCAAAAAGGAATACACACTCATATATTAAAAATAGGTTTTAAAAATAATTATGCAAAACGAAACAAAAAATAGAACGGTCTAAATGAGTAAGCGGTACGCTTTCAGCTTTTTAAGTTTACCCTATATTTTATGAAGCACTGTGCCCCTCCTGATAACATGTCCAAAATATGTGAGATGAGGTTTTACCATCCTCACATCTAAGGAGCCATTCTGGCTCTACCTGTATTTCTTCCAAGACAGATGTGTTTGTTGTTCTGACAGTACATGGTAATTTCAATATTCTTTGCCAATGCCGTAATTCAAATGCAATAATTCTTTTCAGGTCTTCCTTATCCACTGTCCCACTGTCCCAAGCATTTGAGGCAACTGAAAATACCATGGCTTGGGTCCAGCCCACCTTAGCCCTCAAAGTGACAATTTTGCTCGTTAATACTTTAAAGAGGTCTTTTACAGCAGAATTGCCCAATGTAATGTGTCCTTTGATTTCTTGACCGATGCTTCCATGAGCTCTGATTGAGGATGAAAGTACAATGAAATCCTTGACAACTTCAATCTTTTTTTCTTAGGTAGGCACTCAATATTCTCCAAGATAAAAGGCAAGAATGATTACACCTGGTCTTTGAATTATGGTGTTGGTGGAAAATATGAAATGCCAAAAGGATAAAAAAATCAGTCTCGTTAGAATGAAGTACAGCCAGAATGGAGGTTCTAGGAAGCAAGGATGGTGAGACTCTGGACATGTTACCAGGTCTCTGGAGAAGACCATCGTGCCTGGTAGTAAAGTGGAGGGGTCAGCAAAACAGAAGACCCTCAATGGGATAGACTGACACAATGACACAGTGGGCTCAAACATAGCAACAACCGCGAGGCTGGTGCAGGACCACACAGTGTTCTTCTTTTGTGCATTGGGGGTTGCTCAAAGTTGGAACTAACCTAACAGTGCCCCAACAACAACATATGAAAGAAAACCGAACCCATCCAGGAAACAAGGAAATATTTTCTGTCATTATCTCACTAAATCAGATTCATACATATTATTTGACACACACACAAAAAAACTCTACGCATTAGAAATACCTCTGTCTGAATTCCTGGAAAACAATTCGGTTGGGAAACCCTTGGCGACAGATTCTGATTCCTTCCAGGACCCCGTTGCAGCGAAGCTGATCTAGCACTAGATGTGGATCCAGTTTTCCAGCCTAAGAAAGCAAACAATCACTTCTGGTTTTAGTCTTTGCAAGCTGACAGAGCAGGTTCAAATGCTAGCACACGCTGTGTTGAACACATACCCGCTTCTCATGATTTGGAATGATGCAGCGAACAAAGTTAGGGTTGGTGTTCCGGAGAGTTGCCATCAGCTTGGTGAGAGATTCTTTGTAGAGCTGCCCAACAGTCCGGAACATGCCCTTCTTGGTTTTATATGCAGAGCCAAAAGCCGTCTCAGTCATACCAGTGACTTGGTCCAGACCCACAATACGGTCCACTGGTTAGAAAAGAGAAAGCCAAGGGAAATTAGGCAGATCCGGCTCTGGGGCAGAGAAAGCCCAGACACAGCAATAGTGCGGCAGCACAAGCTTTGTGGGACAAATGATAAGAGGGCCCATAAAGGTAAGGCAGTCGCAGATCAACACTGCACAAGCCGTGGAACTAACAGCCACACACAGGGCAGGATACTGTAGTGCTTTGAGAACTTCAAACTACCACATTCCAGCAGGTGACTTCCACTGCGCTATTTCTGGATTTGACTGTCTTGGCTAACACTCTACCTGTTATATATACAGCTGTTTGCTAAAATGAAAGGCCATTGCATTGGCTGGCATTGTTGATACACAAGTTGATACTATTATGCGTCTCAAAACTATGAAATGGCTCTTAGCTGTAAATTCAGTTGTACAATGTGAATCCCCTTCACGCATATGCTCAGGGATTAGGGACCAGAGTTATCTTCTATTAGTCACTAGAGCTGCAGTTTGATAAGTTCTTCGAGTTTCAGGGACAAATGCAGGAAGATCAGATCATGTCACTGATTAAAAGGCAGGAAAACAAAACCAGGCTTCTGAAATGAATAAACACCTAGGTGTCCCAGATGCAAAATGATGAAACTCCAGAGACCTAACCCTCATATAAAAACAGCTGATGTTTTACATTATCCACATATACCTAGTCTACCTAGCGATGACATTACAAACACAGGCCCTGTACAGGGCGCCAGCCAACAGCAAAAACTGAACATATAATAGCATGCTCTCATTAAAAGCTTGTTCAACGAATGAAGCAAATTACTGACATTTTTTTTGTTTTTACACCATCAGAATACCAGCTGACCTGCCCTTATCATTAATGCCTTCTTCACCTAACAGCCACTGTTCTACTTTGTTCTCTACAAACGAAAGCCATAGGGACCTGACACTGGGAAGCGAATTATGAACAAATTGTCTCATTCAGCTCTCGTTAGCCAGTGTGATTTTCCAGAGGACAAAACCATGATCCAGGGAGACGAGTTAACTCCCCGTGCGGTGTGGGCCTCAAGTGGAAGGTGGGGAGCACTGTGGATGGAGTCTGTTTAATTTCACAGTCCCTGCATGCACACTGTTACAAACGCTCCCGAGCTAAGTCACCAGACTCAAGGGTTTGTTGTTCCTGTTGTTAACTGCCGTCGAGTCGATTCCGACCCATAGTGACCCTATATAGGGTTTCTGAGGAGCAACTGGTAAACTTGAACAGCCAACCTTGCAGTTCAAATATTTTTGCAGTCTGGTGCATTAGCGCACAGCACCACACCAGGATTCCACAGACTCAAGGGTTTAGGTTAACACTATTGCTTCTGCTTGTGTCCTGGGGTCCACCAACCATCTAGCTACTTCAGAGACCACCTTTCCTTCCTGTGCCTTTACTTGCTCCAGCAGAGAACATACCACATTGCATCCCTACCTGCCCCACAAAGAAATGGGCTTCCTTAAGCCCTGTATCCGTCCACATCTCTGTCTTTTCAGAACCAAACTTCCTTCTGAAGTAGTTACACACCTGACACTTCACATCCTTTCCCACGAATGGCCCAGTGTACAGCTTCCTGGCTTCTACCCCATATTCCTCCCCTTCATACTACTACCCAGGCAAGCACTTGCTAACTGCTGAGTCAAGAGACGCTGGCTCTTATTTTACTTGACCCTCGCACAGTGACCCAAAACCTTGTCCTACTTCCCATTGCCCTCTCTGGCTGCCCTAGTCCCCGTGCACCTTGAGGACTTCTCTGTTCTCTATGTGAATCCGGCACACACTAGGGACCCAGACTCAGCTGCAATCCTTTCCATAATACGGCAAGTTACAAGCACAGGGGTGTGCTACCTGATCTCATTTTGAACTCAAGCCATGATCTCATTTTGGGCCACCTGAGTTATCAGCCTGACTACCTAGCACCAGTCACCAAGTGCCCATAGTCTACTCTCTCCCTGTCACTCACAAGTCACACAGGTGACACAAATTCTTATTATGTGTCCATCCCGTCTGTTCCCACCCCGCCTCATGCCCTCTGCACTTAACATAATGACGGGAACATAAAGAATGCCCAGACGTGTACATTAATGAATAAATGAAGTACACACTACACACACATGTAATTACAAGTAGTGAGGGATACATGGAAAGGAAAGAGCAGACTACTGTGGGAGAGATGGACAGTGACAATTAACAGCCAAAGGATAAGAACAAACGGGTCAGTGGGGGGAAGACCATTTCAGGCAGTGGGAACGGCAGGTAGGAAGGGCCAGGGACAGGAGGACATGAAAGAAGGTTGGTGCCAACAAAGCATTAGGAGTGAGGAGCTCATGTGAGGAGGAAGGAGTCTGCGCACCGTGAGGGTAGAATTAGGGGTGGAGGTGGCACTGGGGCCTCACAGCCATGCTGACATTCTTAGGGCAATGGGAAGGTACAGACTCTCACACCAACTGCTATACAGAGACTCGGTGGGGAAAGGGCCCGAGAAGTGGACACACAGAGGCAAGACAGGTGCCCAGAGCGGCAGTCCAATCTCTACGAGAGACAGCAGCAGCCTGAACTAGTGAGATTACAGAGGAGACAGATAAAGAAGGCAGAACCAAGACACACTGGTTCAAAGAATCAACTTGCTTTTCTGATTAATCTAACAGGAGAATACGGGAGAGCGACCCTTCTTTTAAAAACAACTGCCAGGATTTTGGATTGAGCAACTGCATGTCTGGTAGTCACCATTACAGACATTGAGAAGGTGAGTGAAGTGGGTTGTCTGGGTGGGAAGATTCGATTCAGGCTCAGGATGACAGTGAGACATCCAAGTGGAGGCTAAATGTCAACTAGATAGGCTGCCACTAAGAAGAGAGGTTTGGACTAGAAAAGTCAACTTGGGAGTTGTTGACTTATAAGGATAGCTATAGAGCTGAATGAGACCACCTCATGGGACAGACAAGAACTTGGAAAGAAGAGGCAGCTAGAGGAGGAGGATAAGTGACTAGAAATAGGAAGCCAGTAAAACAGACGTGAGGACAGACTAGGAAGAGTGAGAAACACTTGCCCCTCAGGAGCTAGGAGGTCTTGGATCAAGTTACCTTACGTTGCCAAGCCTCAGTGTTCCCTTCTGTGACATGGAGCTAATGTGACCTACTGCACAGACTTGTGGGGTGCCTGAAAAAATAGTCCAGTGCGTAGTGAACCACCTTGCTGGTGCCCATCCCTTACCACCTAATCTCAGAGGTTACAAACCAGTTGCATTTTCTGAAAGCTCCAAAGCCGTCACTTCTCCCTCCTCCTTTTCTCTGCACACTGCCCACTTGTCTCCAGTTTTCTGGATATTCGGAACCACTTGAAAATCCTCATTCTTTTACTTCACTCCCTGGTGGGGGTCTTCTGAGGCTCCGGTTTCCACCTGGCCCACAGGCCAGGTATGCTACTCCCTTGATCAGGCTTCTAATCGCCAGGACAGACCCTTGTGGGGAGGCGCTGTTGTGGTCTCCCCACTGGACTGAGCTGCCCTAGCACCCATACACTCAGGGCCACGAGGGCCCATCCCAAGTGCCCTGTGGTCCTCCTGAACCACCAGAGTTCAGATAACTTGTGCCACGCTGAGCATAGTGACTGGCACAAAATGTGGGCAAGAACCCACCAGCGCCACAGAGAAGAGCACACGCTTTGCTCTAAGCAGAGTTTTATTGTTTAATTCTTGTGAGAGTTGAAAACAAACAAACAAACAAACAAAAATCATAATTAACTCGGGTATAAAATTTTAATAAAGGTAATCCAAAGCTAAAGATTCAGATTTTTAAAAATTCATGCTTTAGATTTACAGTCTGTTTTTATCGGGGAAATTCATTAGATCATTTAAGTCACACTAATAATATATGAAGAGTTCTGACCTGGTAAGGTAAGTACTGGACAGCCAGGTTGGTGGTTCAAGCTCACCAATCACTCCTCAGAAACCCTCTATAGGGTCGCTATGGGTTGGAAATGACTTGACAGCACTTAACAACAACAACATATGAAAAAGCCCTGGTAGTATTGTGGGTTAAACATCGGGCTGCTAACCAGAAGGTCGGCAGTTCAAATCTACCAGCCGCTCTGTGGGAGACGGAGGAAGCTGTTTGTGCCATAGAGATATTATAGAAATCCTGAGGGACAGTCTGACCCCTTCTGATGCAGTCACTATGAGCTGGAACCAGCTTGGTGGTGGGGGTTATATAAGAATCAGCTGAACCTGCCCATCTTATTTGACCACTCAGGACTCAGGTGAGTTCTGCACACTTGGAATCTGTAAAGGCACAGTCACCGTTTAGGATGAAAGCAGACAAAAGCAGATCTGTAACCATCTAGCTTGTCAAACCACCCGCAGTCTTTATGAGGAATGGTATTGGCTGATGCCACAATTTGTAACTGGTCCCTCTTCCTGGCAACAGTCTCAGAAAACAGAAGGCCTATGGGATTTTTCATTTTACAAATCCATGCACGGGCCACAATACTCCCACGACTAAATTTCATTCTGAAGAATTTAAATCAGCTCCTTAGAAACTTGCTGGAGTTAATACAGCAAGACATCAAAAGGCAGGGAGAAACAGACTGTACTAAGTTCACTGTAACAGCTGGATGGCAATGGCTAAACCATACTCTTCCTGTGCTAGGCAGTGGGTAGCTGTTGTTGTTAACTGTTACTGGGTCACTTCCGACACATAAACCTGTATAGGGTTTCCAAGGAGCAGCTACTGGGTTTGAACCACCAACCTTGCAGCTAGCAGTCCAGTGTTTATCCTACAGCACCACACCAGGACCCCAAAATTTGACTTTGTCAGGATTGGGATTTGAACCCATGCTGATGGCACTGTGGGTTAATGTGTCGGACTGGAAAGTTGTTTGAACTGCAAGGTCGGTGGTTCAAGATCACCAGCCACTCCTCGGGAACCCTATACAGGGTCGCTACGGTCAGAACCAACTTGATGGCACTTAACAACAACTCCACCAACTGTAGACCAGAAGTCCCAAAGACTAGAAGTGAAAACTTGAGTCAGGTGCGTTAGACCGCTGGCTCTCAGTAAGTATTCTAACAAAAATAAGTCTACCCTAACCTAGACTCAAGGGCACTTAACAACAACAACCTAGACAAAAAAAAAGTAACAAGAGTGAAAGATTTGCAAACCAATATTCAACTGTGAATTCCCTGAAATAATATGAACATTTATATAGCTCTGTAATATCCCTAATACATAGTATTACCAAATCGTTGTTGTTGTTAAGTGCCATCGAGTCGGTTCCAACCCATAGCGACCCTGTATAGGGTTTCCGAGGAGCGGCTGGTGAGCTTGAACCACTGACCTTGTAGTTCAAACGACTTTGCAGTCTGGCGCATTAACCCACATTGTATTACCACATACCATCTATTAATTGTTTTAGAGTATTTGGAAATGTTTGGAAATGCCCTAGGAAGGCCACAGACCAATCAATAGAAGGACACGATTCAAGAAGAAAGCAATGTTCTTGATTCCAAGCACCAGTATGAAGCTGAACTTGAAAACGGTTCCCTTTGACTCCCCCATCTAGTTTCTCACCTGTCAGAGTCAAAGCTGCTCTCCTGCAGGCCTGGCGTGGCTGCTCCTCCTGCCCGTTCCCCTGCACCTACTCATTTGGGCACTGCCTACCAGCTTGGCGGTATGTCATTATGACTAAACATGAACTTGCATTAAGGAAAATTCCAAGAAATTCTGTTCCTAAAAATAATTACAAGGACAGAGCAACAAAGGTGGGAACATGGAAATAACGCATATGCAAGTCTTATGAGGAGACTGGTTAGTTTTGTGGTTCCTGCTAGCTTTAAAATGAGCCATCTCAGAAGCAAGAAAACAAAGGGTCAGGGGTGAGGTCCATGCTCTGGTCCATCTCGAGATCCCTGCACGCTGAGCCTCCTTGATCCAGGAGGCGCAGTGGCAGCAGAACTGAGAGCAGGTGGGCGAGGACCGCGGATGGAGAGAGCTCAGTGTCTGAGGGCCAAGGCTTACAGGCCGGGTGAGTACTTAATTGGCAGAGCTACATTTGTCCAAGGGGACACCTGGCTGAGGAGAGGCGCTCCTGGCTGGATAAACTGTATCCTGGACATTTCTGATCCCAAACTGTAACTTGTGAATTTCCCTAATAAACCCCTTAATTGTGAGTCTGGTCTTGCCATGGATCACTGAACCCAACAGAAAGCTAGAACGTAGAGCGCTGTGGGAGAAATGGCTGGTGTCAGAACTGGTAAAGATTCATGATTCTCCAGGGCGGAATCATGCCTGACTTCAGGTTCAAGGGAACCAGCCTTGGGTGATGTTGATGGTAATCCCCCCACCCATTTGTTGAAGTTAGAGGAGGGTCAGGTACTGCCCTCCATGCCATTTTACACCCCTACCCTATGTTGCTGGTAAGTGCCATTCGATTCACAGCGACCCTGGACAGGGTTTCTGAGGCTGTAAATCTTACCACCCTATACAGGGTTGCGAAGAGTCTTGGTGTGGCACTGTAGGATAAGCACTGGACCACAAGGTAGGTTTGAACTACAAGGTCGGTGGTTCAAACTCACCAGCTGCTTCTCGAAAACCCTATGCAGGGTGGCTATGAGTCAGAAGTGACTCGAAGGCACTTAACAATGACAATATACAGGGTTGCTATGAGTTGGAACTGACTTTTAACAGCACTTAACCACCACCACCAAGAAAAACAAAAAGAAAAAAATATATCGCACCACAAAAACATTATCCATTGAAGATGAAGCCAGTCTAAATACAAAAAAACGGTGTCAGACCTAAACTACAGACTAAAACAGCCCTATAAAAAGACATATGATGGCTAGCTAGCAAATAGAATCGGTAAGGAGATTAAATGTCACATTTTACCCGGCATGGTACTTGATTCTAGGTGGAGCAGGCTTTAATGACTTACCGGAACAACAGCCTAAAAGACTGCTTCAAAATCTTCGAGCACACTGTTTCAAGCAGGGCTTCAAACAGGTGCCTTTTCACCCCAGATATACAGAATCCTAATCTACATTTTTAACAAGATCCCCGATTTGTAGGTTTATGTCAACATTTAAAACTTGCTCCATGGTACTTCCTACATTTTGTCGGGTGTCCCCTTTCATATCTATCTGAGCGCTGCAATTCAGTGCTCACAGAGTTTCAATGACCATAAATGGTACTACTCTATGAAGGAAATGCAGGTATCAACTGCACAGGTTAATTAAGGCAGTCTCAGGTCCCAAACCACTGATTGATTGTCCCTAATGTCACAGACCCTGAGTGTAACATTGAGTCACAAGACAATTCCTCCTGCTGGCTCATTCTCCCTGTATCTGCATCCTGGTGAGTCTCAGAAACATATACTGTCCCTTCTGGGCTACTGAAGGAAATGGCAAACTGAAGGAAACTGAAGGAGCCCTGTCCGCTGCTGCCAGGAATCCTGCTCTCTACTCTTCCACCCAGTTTTTTTTTTAGAAGCTTCTGGGAAACCTTTATCCTAATCTGTCGTTTTTATCCTCAAAAAACTGCATGTGCTTCATGATGCTATTTTACTAACAACATTAATGAACTGAGCCCTGGTGTGGCATTGTAGGGTAAGCACTAGACTACAAGGTCGGCAGTTCAAGCCCACCCACTCTCAGAAAGCCAATACAGGGTCACTATGAGTTAAAACCGACTGGTTGGCACTGAACAACAACAATAACACCAACGAACTAGGGGCAGGGTGCAGCTTATTAGTGTTATGCCAGTTCCTTTAGAGAGATGCTAAATACATGTTAGCATATCAAAGGTAAACCCAATTTGGAGCGCTGAAACCGCCTTCATCCACTGCCATCTTAGAAATCACAGGAAATGTCAATGCCTTCAAATTTTCTTTTTTAAACTCCTTACATGTCTCCAGGATCTCCTTTGAACCCATAAGCATATTTTGAGGAGAAAAACATATTGCTGTGAAATATACAAATTTCAAAGACCTGGCCATGGTAGGTGGATGAACGTCTAAGAAGATTGAGACCCCCTGGTACTTGGAAGCCAACCAAAGGACACACTTCAGTGAGACAGAACCTGAGGTTTTCACGCTCAGCATCGAGATGAATATGGTGGAGGAAATGAGCATGCTCTCTGCACATACTGGTGTCCTCCTAAGAGTGGTTCTGTGCTTGAGTCTGCTAGTGCAGAAAAATACTTGCTCTATTCATCTCCCGAGATCATGGTCCCACACAGGAAAGTGGATCTGGATCTTAGAAGAGGTACAAGTCACAAGTGGGACTGCCAAGATGAAGCTACTACATCTAGAAACTGGGTGTGGAGTACCCAGCCACCCATTCCCTCACTCAATGACTTACTGTCGGTGGACCTACTTTGTGCCAGGAGCAAAGATAAGCCCTGTACGTACTCACGAAGAGCTCACAGTTTGGAACTCTTAAGAGACTGGAAGTCCAAAAGATATAAAGAGAATTAATCTAAAGAGGGCATGGGATCATCTATTTTGGGAATAAATCCAAAAGATCAAGCATTAACCTTTCAACAGAGCATGAGTCCCAGGGAGACCATAAGCCTAAAACTACCTCTTAACAATCTCTGTCTCTCCTCACTTGCTCTATGCTTGAAGTACTCCTTGAAGCTAGAGATGACTGAGTTAAGATTTCTTCCTCTGGAGAGCTGTGGAATTTTCATTACAGTTCCAATGGACTTTGGAATCATTTATCTGCCCTTTCCTCTCCAGGCTTGCTACTTCTTTCAAAGTCTGCGAGCTAGAGCTTTTGGTAGGAATCTTGACTTGGATTAAAATAGGCACATTCCTTTAAAAATGTTCAATAGAACTTCTGAGATGGATCTGGAGCTAAGCATTATCATGTTGCATATCACAGTGGAAACTGTAGAAGACTTTACCTTTGCAATTTCATTTACCAACCGGAAGGTTGGGTAGTCTTCCTATTTATAGTGGGCTTTCTGGGCTCCCTCTCATCATTAGGCCGTTTTACAACAGGGCTAAAGATTCAGGTCACAGGGTCCAAACTTCCTGAGTTCAGTCTCAATTAAGTTCAGTGTACAGGCTCTGATAGTACTCTAGCTCATTAATCTTGACTTGCATAAACCAAGCCTTTTGGATAGTTTCAATGTCTCCAGTTCAAAAGAAAAAGCCAAGTAGCCAGATATGGACACACAAAATCCGAACAAAAGGCACAATGGTGAGACCAACACACCTAACAGAAATATTCACAAACATAAATGCTCACAAAATGTCAGTGGCTTACACACACACACACACACACACACACACACACAACTTTCTGGAATTGTTGACAGTTGAATTTACTGGTAACTCAAAGACAAAGAGAATTATTGTTTAGCAGATCAATACCTTAACAATTCCTGTAGGGGACTGTGTAACAAAATGGCACTACTGGCAAAGGTAAACGACATACCTTTTAATATGCGGTGCTATGAAGTGCTATGCATAAAAGAAGCAGCAATGTGTAGGCAGTAGCAGTTGAATTGTTTATGCACTGAAATAGCTGCCTTGAAGAATAATCAAACTGAGCATGAAATGAAAGGTTCATGCAGGCCTATGAGCAAAACACAAACCAAAACCCAACCCAGCAGCAACCCCCGCCCCCAACTCAAGCTACCCTGCCCTCCCCGGCCACCCCCCAGCAAGTTTTTCCTGTGGGGTTTCAAACCCTTCTGTTTGGAAGACCTATAGTCTTCCTACATTCACCTGGTGGCGCGGGAAGACCAGAAACACTGTCATAGAAAGAAGCTCTCTGAATATTCTGAATCTCTAAAGCAGAGAAACAGCAAACACAGGAGGGCAGAAGAGCAGATACACAAATACTTCAGTTAGTGGGAAAGGCATTTGGCATCACAAGTAAACTTTGAAACTGGGCTACAAAAGTAGCTTGTCCAGAGCAGGTCCCATGCAAAACAGTACTATTTACATAGAGCATTTGCACCTTTGGGGCCAAGTTCCTTATCAAATAAACTTAAATGAAATCAAAAGAGCATATTCCCACCTAGAGGGGTGAGCATTCCATCAATGTTCAATGGTCATCTCCATGGAAAATGAAGGGTGAAATTGAAGAGTTAACCAGGTACACTACTTGTCAACCTTAAAATTATCTTGCAATCAGCAAATGGGGACAAGAATGCAGTAAATTCAAAAATTCATACCGCCGCATAATTTTACCTCCAATACAGATTTTGGAAAGATAATTTCCTCCAAAGACAAATTCCTGAAAAGTTACTACTGTTAAGAAAACCAAAATTACATTCTGTTGCAGCAAAATGTTAAAATCTGCAATGTGATGTCAAATCTTTTATGATTTTTGCCAATTAAAGCAGCTTGAAACCTAAGTGATAAGATGATCCTTATTGATTAGATCATTACTCAAGACGACATCTTCAGAAGCACATTTACATAAAATAGTATCTTCAGGCTTTTCTGTACATAAGCCTCAGAAAATGGCAAGACATCCCATGGACTGGTAGAGGAATCCCAAAAGAGTGTCTTTTAGCAAAAACTAGGGCACTATGAATCTCTAGGGCAGGGCTGCCACCAATAAACCTTATCGCTATAGTTTGGCCTTGAGCAAATTCTGTAAAACCCTACCACCAACTCTACTTTAAAACAACATGTTTTATGTTCATGCATGGTGTCTCCACAGGCAAACCGTGTTACACTCTGGATCAATTTTCTTCTTTTGCATTCAAGTGGGTATAAAAAGAGGAAATCACTATGTGTTTTTCCAGGACATTTCCTTTTCCTAGAGCAGAAAACTCTTGTCCCATGAGAGCTGGACAACATCCAAGGTGAAGAGCGATGATGGGGTCTCTACCTTGGAATCCTCTTTAAACTTCTGTGTCTGCCACTGACTTTCTTCATGAGATACACGGTCTTTAACACTGGGCACTAGTGTCCTGCCTCCCACCTGCCTCTACGGAGGACCTCTCCCAACAGCACACGACCTTTGAGAGCCTCTCTGGAGGGTAAACTGAGTAGCCACCCACCTCAGCGGCTGGACATCGGGGCTTCCTACAGCATCACCGGGGCAGCACACGCTGCATTCTCCCAGGGCAGAAGCCAGAAGCGTCAGATCAAACTTGGGGTGAATTAAGAATTTTCTTAACCTACTTTGACAAAAGTGGTCCACCAATGGGAAGTCAAGGCCTGCACCCTGGGCTGGGCAAACAGCATGATCTGGAAGGCCAGGGTTTCCTCTAAGCATGTATGCAATCCAATACAGAACATTTCTCTGTCTACTAAATAGAAAGCATAAAAATGCAGTTAGATGTGTTCCTATCCATCCATGTCAGCTACAATACCGACCACTCCAAGGTCCCCACTGCCTCTCTAGCCTGCCAACCTCACGTTCTAAAACTCGGAACTACTGCTGCCTGATATCTGTTATCTTGGATCAACACACGAATGAAAAGAAAACGGGAGGAGGGTGCCCAGGAAGCCGAGAGTTGAGATGAAGACGAACTCAGTCCTATATCTTGTGTGTGTTCTAATTTCTCAACTAGACTAGAAGCTTTTGGAGGTGCCTTGGAAGAAAAGGGCAAGCATCTACTTCCCTAAAAATCAGCCACTGACAATCCTGTGGCGCATAGTTCTCTGACACACACAAGGTGGCCATGATTCAGAGTTGACTCTATGACACCTGGTGATTCCCAAAAGAACGAAATCTTATTCAGAATGATAGACAGAAAACCAGTTTTTGAGACATTAACAGAAAAAATGAATTCTTCCATTCCTTTTTCTTAGGCATTCTTTCCATTTCCACTAGGCTTGTTTGTCTATTAGCCTCAGAAGTGAACTCCCCACTTCTAGATTCTTTCTCTTTAATTCATCCTAGTAGCTCTGCCAGCTGTCCTTTCTCAAGTTCAACTGTGATATTATCCTGGCCACACAGCTTTATGGTGTATGTTATTTATTCAATGAGACAGGCAACAGGGTTCTCTAGTCTGGGCTTACCCTCCCTTTTAGCTCCAGGCCTACTCTAAACTGTAGGCTGAATCCCTGCTGTGGTTTCCTCCTTCACAATGGAGCCATTCTGTTCTCTGTATACTTAACCTTTCCTCCCAATTTCACTGATAAAAACACTATGTTGTTGTTAAGTCGGTTCCAACCCATAGTGACCCTGTATAGGGTTTCCAGGGAGCAGCTGGTGAGGTTGAACTGCCGACTTTGTAGTTCAAACACCTTTGCAGCCTGGCGCATTAACCCACAGCGCCACACCAGGATGAAAACACCATCCCTCCCTAACTGAGTTAGTTCATGTAAACCTACAACCCTAAATGTTTAAGGTGTGATCCTGATGTGAATTAGTGCTTAAAACACTGGCACTTCCTAAGTGCATGGAAAAAGTTCGATTCCATTATTTATTTAGTAAGTCCTTTCACAGGACAAGGGGAAAAAAAAAAAAAAAAAGCTCCTCTTTCATGGCATTCTACCTCTCAGCTTGCAGGAAGAGGGCAGCCCCCGTCAGGCATTCCTGAACACTTACTTTGTACCACCTGCATTGCATTTGCCACAAACACCTTTGGCACTTGACAATTTGCATACGCCTCTCACTTCTTTTCCTGTACTCTAAAATCTTTAAGGAGTACTGGTGTGGCGCTGTGGGTTAATGCGTCAGACTGCAAAGCCATTTTTGAACTGCAAGGTCAGTGGTTCAAGCTCACCAGCTGCTCCTCAGAAACCCTACCTATACAGGGTTGCTATGGGTCAGAATCGATTCGACAGCACTTAACAACAAAATGTTTAAAGGAGTCCTGGTGTGTCTCGCTGTGGGCTCCTGCGCCAGACCACAAAATCGTTTGAACGGCAAGGTCGGTGGTTCAAGCTCACCAGCTGCACCTTGGAAACCCTATACAGGGTTGTTATGGGTCAGAATTGACTCGATGGCACTTAACAAGATCTTAAAAAAAGTTGCAGAAAGAGGGAGCCGAGACTGCATAGAGTCTGTTCTGACTCATAGTACCCTGTATAGGGTTTCTGAGGAGCGGCTGGTGTGCTTGAACCATTGACAATGAGGTTCACAAAAGGACCTTGCAGGCCAGCGCATGAACCCACAGCGCCACACAGCCTTAATAGCAAGGCTTCCCCAATGAAGGCAGCTATTCGTTACTGGCTGCATTATTCCTTCCTCCTTTCTGTCGCATCTCCCATCCATGTTTCCAACTCACCAGTGCTGATCCTTTCGGGCATCATGGACTCTGTGACAACCAAAGTTCAGTCTTTGATTCAGTTCCAGCCCCCATTTCTCCTATTCCTTTCTAACATTTTCTAGTTCCTGGGCTAAGAGTGGCTCCTCTCCTAAGACATTGCAAATTCTGCATTAGCTTCCTGCTCCCCAGTCCTCCAGCCCCACTCACCAGCTGACCCGATTACTGAAAGCAGCGCAGTGTGCTTTCACTCAATACCTTGTGAAGACTTTCACAGACAAGCACAAAGACGAGGGAGAAGCTCTTATTTTACTGGCTGGGAAGCGAATCTTTTTGAGGAGATCCTTCTACCTCAGGCACATATGCATTTGGACCAACACCCAAGCACCCTAATACGCACTTCACCTGATGAAATGATCCTTCTTGAATTCTCTTATATGGTGACCTTCGCCCCTCCCTACTCACTTTCACTGTGTTCTCTCTTCTGTTCCTCTTTCTCTTTGCTCCAACAACCCTAACCCCCTGCTTTCCTGCCTCTTTCTTCTCTCTGTCTGAGAAGACGACTAGATTACAAGAACTGGAGATGCTCTAGAAAGAGCAAAAGGGGCCAGGTTGCCCAAAGATGCCTGGCATCAGTCACAGTCTAAACTGGTGCAGACCCAGGGCTGAGGTCCTGCCTGGCCTATGCCCAACAAAGAGATGACAGAGAACTAGGATGAACTACAGAGCTAAGTTCTAATAGCAGATACCAGCTCCCACTGTCCACAACGCACAGACATTTCATTTTCTGCTGGTAAAACCTTCTAAGACAAAATCATCAAATTTCCACCCGAGTTTCAGGTAAACAAAAGAACTATAAGGAGTGATGGAAACATAATCGACTGCTCTGTAAGCAGGGAATCTGAGAGCTTATTTGCCAGCCACTGTGTGTGTGTGTATGAATGCAGATGGCCAGGCACTGGTTGAGGATACAGCTTAGTGAGGAAATGCATGTATGTGTACAGGGCCTCTTGGGTTTGGTTTCTCTGGGCCCTTGGGGTGGTCTGAAGAAGATGGGTAGTTCTCTAAAGCCCTGGGCCTAGGATGTTTCCCTTTCCCCGCAAGCACATGACCTAAAATGCAAATGTTTTGTTATCTATTTCTTAACCTAAGTATTATTAAAATGGATAAACTCCAATAATGGCAGCCCTGCTCTAGGGAAAGAGAGTTTTAAAGTAAAAACATATATATGTGCACACACATAAAAAAAGAACCAGACATAAACTTTAATTGTATAAGGAGTCCAGCCAAGTTTAATGACAAACACTTTCTTACCATCCTTCCACAGTTCTGCCACGAATCTGTCTGAGGACTGGTGCAAAAGGGTGGCCACGTTGTCATTCAGAGGGTCCATGTTCTTCATCAACCACTCGTCTGCCTTGTAGTCCACCTACACGAGACCCACACCACAAGTGGTGTATTGGGGGAAAACAAATAATAAAATAATATTCTTAGCTTTAACCAGAAACTTTCACCTACCAACCCAGAAAATGGCATCTCCAAGGCCATACGTAAACAGTTCTAAACCTTTGGTTAGACATTTTTAAAACACAGTAACAGTTCAAACGTAACCATTTTACTCCAGTTCTTTCACACAAGGACTCTTACCTTCCCTGCATAATGTATAATGCAAAAGTCGGCTTTGTCTTTCAGCTGCCGAGGCTTCTGAAACTTGGAGTGGGAACCTTGCTCTTGAACCAGCTTTTCAACAAATGTTTTATCAGTGGCTTTGGGGAACCAGCACTCTTCATCCAAAAGGGCCAGCACACCAGGAGGATTAGCCTGACAATGGGAGGTGAGAGGAAGTAACATGCTTTACTGTGGAAGCAGGCTAGATGGAGCTGAAGCTCAAGCCCTACGCCAGGTGCTGGGGGTGATGGTACACACAACTGACACCAACCCAGCCATGAGTACAGTGTCCTGTGCCCTCCCACAAGCCAGGCTGTATGAAAGACAACTGTTGCCTACGCCTAGTTTTCAAATAGGTATTTTATCCAGAGCATCAGCCTCCTAGAATGTTTAGATTAAAACATTATCTTAACACTGACTAGACAAGGTCATTTCTATATCGGATTATGCCAAGAACCCAATTTAAGGCAGTGCTTGAACATGAACTGGAAGCCAAATATCAAGTGAAGGGTCTTACGGGTCGCTCTATCAAGTCAATACACGGCTGCAGATCTAATCCAAAATCGATGAAGTTCCACTCAATGCCTTCCCGCTGGTATTCCTCTTGCTCCAGGATAAACATGGTGTGGTTGAACAGCTGCTGCAGTTTCTCATTGGTGTAGTTGATACAAAGTTGTTCAAAAGAGTTCAGCTAGAAAATGGCGGAGGTGGGAAGAAACAATCAGCCATCTCATTACCAAAAAAGTCCATTAAAAATTATCACTTAGGTGTCTTATGACAGCATCTAAACCAAGGGTCAGAGTCTCCCTGTCTCTCTCATACAGTAAGCTTTTTGAAAAGGTAAATAGAAGAATCCATGGCTGTATCATGTTACTGACTTGCTAAAATCAGAATATAATGAACTTAGGATAATTTAATAGTCTACAAACACAACATTATTCAGTTCTTACTAAGGATCGGCTAAGGAATAGAAATGAGGAATACATGAGAAGAAGGAAGGCAAGTCCAGAGGCCAGGTGAGGCTACTCTGGAAGGTCTGGAGGCCAAGTTTGGGACATGCCATTCTGTTGTTCTGGAGTCCTGGAGTGGCGCTACAGGATAAGCACTGGACCACAACGTCGGCATGAATTGCAAGGATGGTGGCTGAAATTAACCAGCCGCTCCTCGGAATCCCTAGGCAGGGTTGCTATGAGTCGGAACCGACTCGGTGGCATTTAATAACAGCACCAGCACTCTGCTCTTTACTTTGGCTGAGGCTCTAGGCTGAGTTAAGAAATCAATCATCTTTATTTGTTGTTGAGCACTTAACCAGCCGGACACACAGCGTGCATTCCTGGCTTCTCTTAGCAATTTTTGACTTTGGCACTATCTCGTGACGGGAACTTGGGCATCTCTGCATGTTATAGCCGTTTCTGTGAAGTCTAGTTCTTCTATCATGTTGTTGACTGGGATGGGAGCATGGATGGATGAATAGGCATAATTTCTTAAAGCAACCATCCAATACATTCCAGGTATTCAACTTTTTTTTTTTTTTTTTTTAGCATTCACAATGTTCACATGACTAGCACATGCCCACAAATAATCTCTTTCATGACAAAAAGTTATTTTCAATTAGGGAGCATATGTTTCATCAACCAAGTAGGAGATTTGTATTCTGAAAAAGCCACTCCGATCTGCCACCCTTCTTGGAGATGCAATACTCACTATTTTAAACTGAGATCATCTGAGGAGGGTAAGGGCAGTGTTTGCCCTTGTTGAAACTACATTCCATATAAATATGTCTCAATTGTGCTTATTCATGTTTATATAAACAGATTCTACATTGCCTTAAGATGATGAGATCACATCTATTTAGCCATCTAAGAACAGGGTGTGTCTTCTGATGCTTTTCTCAGTAGCATTTTCTTCACTGTAATCTTGTCTTTTATTCCCTTAAATTTATCCCTAGGTATCATGTCTGTTCTAATGCAGTTAAAAACACGTCTTTTCTTTCACCATGTCTTCTGATACTTACAGAAAGGCAACAGATTTTTTAAATGTAATTTATATCTATCCACCTTTCATGATTTCTCATTATTCACAAATCAATTACATTTTAAAGCAATCTCTTCCTGCAGCAGTGGCTGCTCAGTAGAAGGACATGTTTATAACGGCAGCAGTTCTGATTTCACATCTACAGACTTGCAATTTTCAACAGGTCCATTTTAAAAAACAGACAAGTCATTCTATAATACCAGCTACAGCAGCATGCTGATCTCAGGAAGTACTACTGAACTTAGTATTTACTCTTTATGACATACTCAGTCTATTAAAGGAGAGATGAAAATATACATTCAAATGTTCTCTGCAAAACCACAGCAAGTGTGTGGCCACAAACCTTTGCTGTCATTTGTATTGGTGGCAAGTAAATGTTTGAAGAAAGCTAGTCAAATGAACAACGAAGCAAAGTAAACTGATACATCGGATCCTGTTGGTTCTATATTTAGCATATAGATCTCTAACCTTCCACATTTCTCCATCTCACGCTGTGACACCCCAAATTCTCCAGACTACCCCTAAAACCAAGCCAACTGCCATTAAGTTGATTCTGACTCATAGGGTTTCCAGGATTATAAATCTTTATGGGAGCAGACAGCTTCATCTTTCTCTCAAGGAGTGGATTGGTGGGTTGGAATTGCCTTTGTGATTAGCAGCCCAATGCCTGATCTATTGCACCATCCGGGATCCTTGATTCTCTATCCTAGCCATCATCATTTTGCCAATGGTCTCCCACTTCTACTGTTGCCTCATTACACTTCATAATTCAGTGCTTCCCTCCCTGTGTTCAGCCATCTCTAGTCAGATTGGTGTGCGAGCAGTGTCTCCCACACACAGGTTGCTAAGCTTGCTGTCTTTTCATACTTCAAGTATGCCTAACTGATAGCTTGCAGAGATGCGTCCCCGAATCATCTGCCAAAAGGTGCCCTCCCCAATTATTGTTATCACAGCATCTCATTGATTGCCTCCGATTCCCAAAGCTGTGGATTAAGCAGCTGTTTGTCATCTACTGCAGGGTAGGAACCACTTCTGTCCCGCTTATTACTGTATCCCTGGGTCCTGTCCACAATGAGCTTTAATTAATGAATATGCATAAAAAGAATAAATGAAAGGAAAGAAGAAGAAGAGGGAGGAAAGGAGAGGGGAATAAGGAAATAATACCTCAAATATTTCAAATCCAGCAATATCCAGGATTCCAATGAAAGATGCTCCCTGGCGTTTGGTCCTATCTAGAGCTTTATTAATGCGGTGAACGAGCCAGCGAAAGAGACGCTCATAGGTAGCTTTTGCCAGTGCTTCTACTGCAAAGTCTGCCTAAAATTAGACAACATCAATGGTTTATTATGGAGAGTATCTCAATAAAGCATTAACAGCATGTCATATAGAGCTTACTATTATACTTAAAAATCCCTGAAGTAAGACTGCTTAATTATGTCTCCATTTTACGCATCCTCAGAGGGCAGTTTTAGTAGAATTAAATGCGAACTGGGGATAATCAGTTTGAAGTGAGGAAAAGAAACTCCTCTCGGGTCTCTGGGGTTCCAGGAGCATATCTGTCTAGAGTGAGCTCGGTCAGATGACATTTCCTCACGGAAGAACCACTTTCCAACTTTCTGAGTGGAAGCTATGATGTATTTTTCAAAGTAGCAGCACAATAAATGGATAACTAAGATTCCACCACAGGGAAAGGCAGCAGGGCCTCCCTCTACTGGACCGGCTCATAAAGTACAGAAACTTGTCACACTAGGTCATCTATCCACCTAGGGAGGACGGGAGAAAAGTAGTTCAAATTTACTTAAAACAACAACAACAACAAAAAAACCAAATCACCTCTGAGGATTTTTCTGCTTAAGAGAAAAAGTAAAATATATCACAGAAAATAAACTCTATGGCTACCAAGATACCATATCATGAGGTTTCTATTGATGCAATTCCTTACATGCCAATCAGACCACAACATGTCATTAAAACAAATCTGCAATAACAATTAATAGTAAACGTACTTGTTCTTTGGTCTGGGCTTTCTGCACGTAGTCTCGGCCGACCTTGATCCGAGGGGTAAGTATCGCCCGGGTAAACTCCATCACATTCATCCCAAGCAGATGGCAGAGTTTCTGAGCAACTGAATTTTAAAACTTTGTCAGTCAACAACATATCTGCCTTCTACTTATGAGCTAGGCAAAATACACTCAGTAGACACCTTGAAAATCTCAGTAATTATTAAAAATAAGACTCTCTTTAGGAGATAAAGAGAGGGTGAGTGGGCATTTACTTATCTGGAGAGTTTAATGCAAATTATTGCATCTTAGAGTCCAAAGACAACGGGCAGAATAAGAAAAATGATGTATAAAATTATTTAAAGCATAAAATGAGTCCCCCCCCCAAAGAGTCTGAAACATGGATGACCCTGGAGGGCACTATGTTGAGCAAAATAAGTTAATTAAAATAAAAGAACAAAACAAATATTTTATGAAAGGGCATGCACAAACATGTATAACGAAACTAATGTTCATTAGTGGTTACCAGGGAATGGGGAGGAGGGGGAGGGACTCAGACATTTGCTTTTTGGTGATGGGAAAGCTAACACTGAATTTTTAGTGTTTTAGGGTGAGGTTTGCACAATTTAACGAAGGCAAATGCTTTCACTGAAATGTACACAAGAAAAAAGGACACATATAATTTTGGAACAATAGCAACCAAAAACTGTGTGTGGTACACACACACATATGTATGTATGTAAACATTTATGTGTATATGCATATGCGAGTACATGTTTATGTGTATGCACATATACAGCACTTACAGGACATAATTATGGAGACTTCTTAGCCATAACCAAACACTTTTGAAGGATTGATTTCCTGGTCTTGAGGGATCAGCACCATAGTCTCATGGTACATCTTGGTCAGTTGGCATAACATAGTCCATAAAGTTTATGTTCTATATCCTATTTTGGTGAGTGGCATCTGGGGTATTAAAAGCTTGCAAATAGCCATCTAAGAAACAACTAATGGTCTTCACTTATCCAGAGGAAAAGAGAAAGCAGGAAACCAAAGACTTGCAGAAGAAAGTCATCTATAGGATTAATAATCCACACAAACAACAGCCTAATCTAGCAGGCCAGAAGTCGGTGGTCACTGATGGGGTACCAACAAAGTAGCGGTTAGGGCAGTATAATACAGGTCCTTGTAAGAAGAACTTGGGTAGGTTATACATCTAAATTAATTTTAAATGAGCTCATCCTTATAGAATTGTTATTGGGATCTTAAAAAGCTGAATCAAAATTTCATTCTAATAATTGTGCACACTCGCTGTTGGATCTTGAAGATACTCAACAGTGAAGTGTGCGTGTGTGTGCCCGATGCTGATGAGCATCCAGCGAGGAAATCATAAAATTAGCTATTGACGGAGCACTTTCTGTAGACACACAATGACTCTCCTCACTGTCCTGGTTGCCTGGCTTTTACCAACAGCTCTGCTTCAACTTTTAGGTTCTGGCTCCTTTTAAAAAACATTTGTATGCATGCATGTATGTTATGTATTTGGAGTCCTGGTGTGGTGTTGTAAGATAAGGACTGGACTGTGAACAGCAAGGTTAGCAGTTCAAATCCACCGGCTACTCTTCGGAAAGCATATACAGTGTTCCTATGAGTTCAAATCAACTCGGTGGCACTAACAGTTTAGCAACGTATGTGTTTATGTCATGGGAAGCTAAAGACACAAAGAAACAGAAGATGCAGATAATCCACACTCCTGTGCTTTTCATCACGATCAGCATCGTCTTAGCTAAAAACCACTTATGTCTTGGCTCACTCTGCCACATGGTGTCACTCTGAGTCAAAATGGACTTGACAGCACCTAACAACAACCTTGCAGTGGAGACACCTGGCAGACACCACCTTCACCAAGTGGTCAAAGTCAGCATTGCCAATAACAGGACAAACGGACATCAAAGGCTCCTGACAGGATGCACCAAGGACACACCATCACTTCTGTGAGATTCTTATCCTCAAACTCAAAAGCTAACTTAATCAGGGGGAAACAAGACAAATTCAAATTGAAGGACAGTTACAAAACAACTGACCAGTATTCTAAAAACGTATCAAGGCCATGAAAGCCAGAAAGATTTGAGGAACTGGTCAACACGAAAGGAAATTAAGAAGCCATCAAAACTGAACACAATGAAATCCTGGACCAGAGAAAGGGCACTGGTGGAAGAGCTGATGACATCTGAACAAGATCTGTAGAACAGACAAGAGCCAGCTGTCTAGGAATCAATTCGGACTCATGGCGAGCCCCGTGCTCCACAGGTTTTCAGCGGTTTGCCTTTGTGGAAGCAGACCATTAGGCCTTGCTTCTCGGGTACCTCTGAGTGGACAGGAACCTTTGGGTTGACAGTTGAGTGCATGAGCCACTTACACCACCCAGGGAGAGATAACAGTATTTATGTAATATAGGTAACCACAACCATGTTAACAATCAAAATAATTTCCTGATCATTCAACTGTGGTTATGCAAGATGTCAATATTTGGGGATGTAAATGAAAGATGCATGGGAAAATTTTTCACTAACATTTTGTACCAACCTTTCTCTAAGTCTGAATTAAAAAAAAAAAATATATATATATATTGCTACTCTAAAGCCATTGGTGTGGCACTGAACTGCAAGGATTCAAGCTCACCAGCTGCTCCTTAGAAACCCTATACAAGGTCACTGAGTCAGAACTGACTTGATGACAACAATCCTCTTATTTGCCATATAAGTTGGAAAAAAACAAGTCCATCTTAAAAGACCCTAATTGGTCAAAGAAACGCTGAAGGAAAAGCTTGAAGATGGTTCAGCGTTACTGAAACACAGGCCACACCACGTAGCCTGCCGCCCCTCCAGACTCCTCACAGTCTACATACTGGAGCCTGGATTCGAGAGGTTTCTTTCTTTTTTTTTTTTAATTTAAGGTTTTTATTGTGGATTGAATGAAAGTTTACAGGGCACATCATCAGTTTTACATCCAACAAATCATATACCTTGTTTCATTACATTGATTATAATCCCCCACCATGTACCATCAGTTAACAGTATTTCTCTCTATCCACTTTAGCTTTTTTTAAAAAACACACAATCAAAAAAAAAGCCACTCAGACATAAATAATGATTTACATCTCCAAAAGGCACATTCTGCAAGTCGGTTCCCGGCCACCAGGCCACCAGCTCTTAGTCCCTCTCTTCTTAGTCCATGAATCTAGAGTCCTCAGTTGCTCCCCCTTCTCCATGCCCCCATCTCTGTTTCCATCTCTGGCGCTGCTCCTTCTCTGGATAAAGTCCCGCATTCTATCATTCTATTTGTGCGTTCCTCTCCTGATGGTCCTAGGGTCCTCTGTTTCTGGACTATAAGATTAACCACACCTTTTTTTTTTTTTTTTT
>NW_006408572.1:10379700-10381894 GCF_000296735.1 Chrysochloris asiatica
CGTGGTCTCACCCAAGATGGCGGCTCCTGGAGCAGCTGAGCGTTCCGGACTAGAAAGCAATGGATTTCTTGCTTCTGCCACAAATTTCCCAGTGGTAAGTCTTCCAACCTTCTAAATACTCCTTTATATGTGGTTCAGAGTTCTGGGACCATCCCCTGAGCCTGCTTGGTCCTGTATTTTGTGTGGTTGTTGGCGGAACTTTTCACTGCACTTCCACCCGATCTGCCATCTTGTTTGCTCCTTCTTGAGAGGCTTCTTATGTTGGGCTTTTATTTTTGTTTTAAGCATTAACAATGACTCTACTCTCCCAATGCTCAATTGGTTTCTTTGGGATTTATTTTCAGACCTTATCTACTTTTAAACTGCCTTATTATCTGAAAGTTCAATACAGAAAATGTGCTTTTACCCTGGTGTGTGATAAATTTGTGAGTTGGTATAATTTTCTCCTCAGAGTTTGTAGTGCTCTTGGTACTACCCAGTTAGCAGTTATTTGCTATATTTACTTCATAATTTCTTTGTTGTGCATGTACGTGTGTGTAAGGGTAGGGGCTGATAATAACGTAATAAGAAAGGTAATTTGTTACAAACTATGGTTTTTATATGTAAAATCTTTGTTTGAAAATGCCATGTCAGCGCTGACATAGTGAAGGCCATAGAAAATAATGGTATACTAAAATATTAATAACCTGAGAAACTCTGGTAAGAGTTGTTGTTAGGTGCGATCAAATTGGCTCCAACTCGTAACGACCCTATAGACAACCGAACGAAACACTGCCTCATTTTACACCGTCCTCACCATTGTTATAGCACTGTTGCCGCTACTTGACAATTCAGATCACTGAAGACCTTCCTTCCACTTTACCAAGCAGGATGGCCTTCTCCAGGGACGGGTCCCTCCTGACAACATGCCCAAAGTATGAGAGATTTAGCAGTGCCACCCGCGCGTCTACAGAGCATTCTATTCTGGCCGCACCTCTTTAAAACACATTTGTTTGTGCTTATGACAGTCCATGGTACTTTCAATATTTTTGCCAACACCAAAATTCAAATGCATCAATTCTTCTGTGGTCTTCCTTATTTACTGTCTAACTTTCACATACATATGAGGCGAATACAAATACTATGAATTGGGTCAGTGCACCTTATTCCTCAAACTGTCTTCACTCTTGAATACTTTTGCAGCAGGTTTGCCGACTGCAATTCATCTTCTGATTTCTTGACCAGCTGCTTCCATGTGTGTTGATTGTTGATCCAAGCAAAGTGAAATCTTTGACAACTTCAGTCGTTTCTCCATTGATGACGATGTTACTTATTGGTCTAGTTGTGGGGATTTTCATTTTGTTCACATTGAGGTGCAATCCATACTGAAGGCTGTATTCTCTGATTTTCATCAGTAAGTATTTTTCTTTTCTTTTTTTTTTAAGTATTTCTTTTTGATACCAGCAAGCCAGGTGTCATTTGTGTATTGCAAATGAGTTAATGAGTCTTCTTAAAATCCTGATACCATATAATCTAGCTTCTCAGATTATTTTCTTAGCATTCAGATTGAATAAGTATGGTGAAAGAATACAATGCTGGCACACACCTTTCCTGATTTTAAACCATTCAGTGACCTCATGTTCTGTTCGAATGACTGCCTCTTGGTCTACGTACAGGTTCCTCATGGCATAAACAAGTGAGTGCTTCTAGCACTGTTTCAGTTTATTTAAACATTTTAATTTGTATTCCATCAATACCTGGGCCGTGTTTTTTGATAATGGCTTCAGTGCAGTTTGGACTTTTTCCTTTACTACCACGTTATCTCTTGAAATGGTTTGACATCAACCAATTCTTTTTAGTACAGAGACTCTGTATTCCTTCCATCTTCTTTTGTTGGTTCCTGTATTGTTCACTATTTTGCCCATGTTGTTGTTGGTAAGTGCGTGGAGTCAGTTCTGATTTACAGCGACCCAGTGCAGGGTTTCTGAGGAACAGCTTGTGGGTTAGAACTACCAACCTTGTCGTTAGCAGTCCAGTGCATATCCTACAGCACCACACCAGGACTCCCATGGAATTCTTCAATTTTGCCTATGTTGCTGTTATTAGGTGTCGTTGTCCAGTTGGTGCCGACTCAGAGACCCTATGCACAACAGAATGAAACACTGCCAGTCCTGCACCAGCCTCACAATTTGGCCCATAGAATCCTTAAATAGTG
>NW_006408572.1:10381994-10403164 GCF_000296735.1 Chrysochloris asiatica
AGTCCAAGAACTATGACGTTAAAAAAGTTCATAGGGACCCACTTCAAGCCTTTATTTTGATCTTGCTTAAAGCAATCAGACTGAAACATTTACAAATGTTGGTATTTCCCTCTGGGAGGCAGTGTAAGTGAAGTTTATGGGCTCAAATTAGGAGATGAATATACTGATATGCTTTGTTATGATTCTTTCCTCTCTTGTGTTTACATTGTTCTGTAAAATTAAAAAGCAAAAACTTAAGGCAATGAAAGCAAATGTTAAATGACTGTTCTTAATAAAGGTAATAATTTGAGAAGAATTATCTATCGACAGCTATGATATTTAAACGGTTGCCCACAATTAAGCAGCAACAGAGTTTTCTATTGTTACTGCCCACGCCTTGAACGGGGATAATGAAGTAATGACACTGGAGCAATTTTAATCGATTCCTTTAGACAACTGTTCCTTTAAACTGGACCTTAATGCAATTTAATAAGCAGAGAAATGACAGGAATAGCTTTCAATTTATGTTTTTCTTCCCTTTTTGGAATGTTTTTCTTAAAAAGATAAAAGAACAGGGAACAACCCACATCATTATTAGACATCTAGATTTTCAGAGAAATTTTAACAGGCCATAGTCTAAAAAATGTATGAAAAAGTAATAAATTAAGGGCATTAAAAAGAAAAAACAAAACCAACCGCTTCAAGGATTGTTGTTGTCAAGTGCCATCAAGTTGGTTTTGACCCATCGTGACCCTGTATAGGGTTTCCAAGGAGCGGTTTTGGTGAGCCTGAACTGCCGACCTTGCAGCTCAAACCGACTTCACAGACCAATGCATTAACCCACAGGGCCACACCAAGCAGGACACAAAAGTAGAGACACCTTTGCCCGCTTTGTCTTAGAAGAGTGGCCAGATTCCTTTCCACCTATGGGTCATTTTAAGATTTCAAAGCAAAGCTACACGAACACATGTCTAGCTTTGTGGTTTAAATTCGCCGATTTTAAGTCCTATTTAACAATATGAGAGCTAGGGAGCAGGCAGGCCCAGGTGTCAGCCACACTACTTTGACTGAATGGAACGTATCATGGTCCTGGAAATAAAAGCTCTAAGATCCTGAGTGAAGACTTCATTAGGAAAGAGACCTGGTACCACGTCCCGAGAGGCACAGGTCCCACAGTTATACTGAAGGAAGTGCTAATCAACCTCAAATTGGTTACAAAAGAGTTCTTTTCAAGTACAGAGAAACTATGCAACCTTCACTGGTGCTTGTGTGTTATATCAAGGTAATTTTTTCAGGTCACTTAGCATTCCAGAGATCTACTCTTTGACTCCATGCATCAAAGCAAATTGACAGCTCACAAGGCCTACAAATATGTTTTGTGGAATCATCAATCTTGTTTCTGTTGTTGTTAAGTGCCATCGAGTTGGTTCTGACTCACAGCAACCCTGTATAGGGTTTCTAAGGAATGGCTTAGAATCATTTACCTTGGGGTTACCAGTCCAGTGCTTGTCTTACAGCGCCACACCAGTACTCCTGTTCCTGACTAGTATATATTTAAACCCACTTCCAACATTTACAAATGTAAGACTTCATATTAGAATCTAGATTTTCATCTTCTTTTGAAAATCAATTATCACTAGCAACACTGGTATAAGTTGTTACGCTGTTAAGTGCCACTGGGTCAGTCCCAACTCAGAGCAACGCTATATCGTTGCCAAGGAGCAGCTGGTTAATTTCAACTGTTGACTTTGCAGTTCAACCTCAACTTGTGTTCCAGTGCTAATCCTGCAGCGCCACACCAGGACTCCATATTCCCAGTAAAATCTGGCTAGAGTTCAGCAGACATTTGTGGCTCCCCTTTCAGTCAGATGAGCCAGGTGGTCTCCTGGGGCCCAAGTTCCCTCCAGCTGCTACCAGCTGAGTATCCACTGCTACCATACCTAGTCCCCTTCTCTCAGTTACAGATTCAGCCTGACCCTTAAGGCAGTTGAGATGCCTCTTGGCCTATTAAACACTTGGGAAGTGCCTTGGTGGTGGTGGTGTGCCATGGAATCGGTTCCGACTCATAGCGATCCTGTACAAGGTAGTTTCGAACTGCTGACCTTGAGGTTAGTAGCCCAGTTTGTACCCACTAAACTACCAGAGCTCCTTTGGGAAGTACCTTGGTGGTGGTGGTGGTTATGTGCCGTGGAGTCGGTTCCAACTCATAGCGACCCTGTACAGGGTTTCTGAGGCTGTAAATCTTTACGGGAGCAGAAAGCCTCATCCTTCTCCTGCGGAACAGCTGGTAGTTTCAAACTGCTGACCTTGCGGTTCGCAGTCTGAATCATAACCACTACGCTACCAAAGCTCCTTAGGAGAGCATTTATGCTAGTACTGAAATGTATGCTTGGAGAACATAATAGCAAATCATCTAAATAGAAAGACAACCAGTATTTGTCAGCTTACCTGTATTTTCCGGCATGGATGCTTGGTCAGTATTCCTCTCTTTTTTGAAAGAAATATTTCCAAATTGCAGCACTGAAGACACAACTTTAAGCATTGCTTTATTTTGATGCAAAGAAGAAAAAAAACATTACATCAGTATGTAGCACACACATACCCTCAGGGACTTTGTGCTATGTAAATTAATTACACAAAGCTTTTTTTTTTGTAAAGCACATCTCTAATTTCATAAATTTAGAGGCAGTTCTTACTAGTTTCTCAATTGTTTCAAATTTAGTTTACTTACACCAAATCCATAAATCGTATGAAAATGATTATCAGAATCTTAGAGAAATCACACATACACAGAATTTCTTCATGAGAGAAGCCCATTATATGCATCGCTTCCATTGTCTCCTGGAAGTTATCCTTGTCTTGCTGTCCCGGAATTGGGATATAGCCATTGGAGAGAAATCTGTAGTTGTTAAATCCTTCAAGAAGCAAATCGGCTGAAAGGAAATATAATGGGATACAATGTCATTCACCCACATTCAAACTGCACTGACATCCCAGAAGAACAGGGATCTGCATCCAACACATCACCACCAGGTTTTTCTTTCCTTATATTGTCATGTAAACACACACATGTATACAATTTTCCATTATCTGTACCAGTGAAAGAACAAGATGATGCAAACAATGCAAAAGCCTCATTTTGGGGTTGGTGGTGTGTACAAATATTTAAATTTAAATGGTACCACTGGGAAGTGAAGTAAATTCTCCAGCTAACTGAACTTTTTTGTTTCCAGACTGAACTATTATAATCACCGGTTGAGGGCATCTTTAACAGTCATATTCTACATTCCTATACTAGCAAGCGGGCTAACGGTATACATTACGGGGCCAATAAGAAGATTGCCAAGGGCCTAAGATAAACACGCAGATACTCAGAAGGCATACAGCAGGGTACCAGGTAAACACCTTGACACATCCTGTGGTAAATTTATCTTTCAGAGTGACGTTACCTCTCTCCTCTGACAGACTATAACGCACTCCCACATTGGCTACTAATACTTTAGGGACTAATGAATCAAAGAGAACTTAATTGACTCTTTCAGTAAATGTGCTCTTGACAGCAGAAGGATGTTCTTCCCAGCAATCAAAACGATAGGGCTGTTCACCCTTGTAGCAGAGGTTATGATGGGCTCCCTTATTCTCCTGCAGAGAATTTCTGTCTATCACCCCATCACCACCTCCTATCTACATCACCTTAACATCTACAGAATGCTGCCTGCTTTCTTTTTCTATCTCCGCTTAGCACACTGATCATGGAGTTTTGTGTTTCGTTATCAGTCAGGAAGCCTGAGGGTTTTCTTCTCTTCAGTACCTGATATTGCCAAATTTTGAATTTTTCAGTCTCTCGCTGGTAACAGTTACTCTATTTATTTAGCTGTTGCTTCCTTGCAGGTCTTTCTCGAATTAATTTCTGGGTTAAATGCTTTCACAGTTTGCCTGCAGTTAGCAAAAGCCAAGACTTCAGAGGAGCAAAGTGTTACTGTGTGTAAACAGAGGAGTGTTTAGGCTGGTTTCATGGCGCCTCACCTTTTCTCACTCATAAAGCACTAACCAGAGCTCTACTTTGTGCTTGGCCTAACCCAGAGAGTCTAGTCTTTATGATTCGTACCCCAAAAAACAACCAACCAACCACAGACTATGCCAAAGGCTCTTATGTGGATTCATACAGATTGAGTTCAGTGTATGAAAAAAAAAAAAATTGTCACTTAGGCACTTAACAACAATAATTTTATTAAGCAAATGTATGCTTTCTTTTATATTTATGGATGTTGAGACAGAACTGGATAAAGATCTATCTTCATTTATTTTATAATTTTAAAAATTCATAAAAAGAAACAAGTAGAAAAGATAATATAACAACATCCTCATATACATGGCACTCAAAACACAGCGCCTGCTACTCCTTGACCGGAGGTTCATTTTCCTGTTCCACCCAGTCAGAAGTAGGGTGGGCAGGGGCATAAAATTATTGTTCCCCAAAATTTCTCTTAAAAATTTTATCTGAATTTAAAAAAATCAAATTCACGTGAGCATGAAGCAGCAAAAAGCTTTATAACTTACACTTCAGGTGTTCCCCTGCTCCAGATAACAACTGGTAGAAGATATGAAAAGTCCGCTCATCTTTTGCTTGACGAACAGCACGAGACTTTTCCAGAAGGTCTGAGCAATGATGGTTAAGGGTTAAATAATGTAAAAGGTGGTTCTCTTTTAGTGTTTACACAAATTTAAATGAATAAAACAGCCTGTCTCTGATACATATTAACGATCCTGAAACGAACCAATCACACTTTGTCAATATTGGGGTAGAAACAAAAAAGAAAATAAATGCATTGAACTGAAAGGGAATTGAATGGTTATTGAGTGCTTTCCCACTCTGCCCCAACTCCAATGTGATGGATTTACATCCAAAGAACACAGAATTACAGTCAGAACTTTCAGAAGCTATTAAAAATCAAGAAGAATTGCTTAGGAGTCCTAGTGTGACTCAAAGGATAAGGACTTGACCTCAAGGTTAGTTTGAAAGGTCGGCGGTTCAAACTCACCAGCTGCTCCTCAGAAACCCTATACAGGGTCATGATAAGTTGGAACCCACTCAACGGCACTTAACAACAACAATGTGGTTGTTTAAGAGAGAAAATTCTGAAAAATATCTGAATCATTGCCAGAAATTTATAAATAAGAAAAACAAGGCAAAAAGAAATCAAATAACTAAATAAAAATAAAATAATACGTGGTAGAGCTAGAAATAAAAATTTAGTCTGACTCCCAAAAGTATGTGCTATGAGTCACCTTACTTGCAATGCCTCGTTTAAACTTTTCAAATGATGTCACAATTAGTAACCCCTTGATGCTCTGGAGAACCACTCACGGTCCTTAAGTAAGCCAAGGACCTGCTGCCAGGACTTAAAAGTGTGCTGCCTACACTGGCCTTTCCCTATGGCAGTAGGTAAGTCTTTAGTTGGCTCCCAAGTCTCAGGTGCCTGAGTTTATCTCTGAGACCTGTTTGTGTGCTGCCTGTCAAATAAGGAGTTCATGGAATCGTGGTCATATTGCATTAGAAGATCACTGCCTCTTTTCTAGTAATCCTGCAAACACCGAAGTGAATGAATTCTGTTTGTGCTGGACACCTGCATTTTAGATCACATACCCCAAACACACCCTCCACACATTTGGGGGACAATACATTCATGAGTGATGCTGTAACAGACCATTATAAAGGAATTTACACTTTACATTTATTCCTCTGTCATTTTGCAAGTATTTCTGGTGCTCTCGAGTTCTGAGAGTTTTAAGGACAAGACAGAACCTTTGCTGTCAATCTACTCTATGCCTCATCTGAGTTGATTTAGCTTTCTGAGAAATAAACAGTGTATTTCTGTCACTGGAGATTTTTTTTATCAAGTATCAGAATTACCATCTGTATCCCTTTCTCTTTGGCACCCTATTGTTCAGAATCATTTCTATTTTATGGCCTCTCTGATCACATTTATTTGATATATTCCCACACAAGGTCACTATTCATCAAAGTCAATTTGACCACAGGTTTGGATTTTGGGTGGTGGGTTCATTTCTTGAGAGTATTCTACATATATGATATTTCTTAAGACTATTTCCATATTTGACATTTTATATTTTCCTCTAGCTTTATTCTGCTTAAAAGTAACTAAAACTATTTTAACTCTGTACTTTCATAAGGTTTGTTTCAATGGGTATATGTCTACTCTAATCTTAAAAGTAGATGGAAAAACTAAAAAAAAAAAAAAAAGTGGGGCTTTTTAACGTAGTATAAGATAAAAGTATAATTGGATGTTAAGTGCCATCAAGTTGGTTCTGATCCATAGCAACCCCGCATAGGTTTCCAAGGAGTGGCCTGTGGATTTGAACTGCCAACCTTACAGTTCAAACTGACATTTCAGTCCAGCACATTATCCCTCTTCAAGTAATAGTACACTAGAGCATAACTGAAGAATAGCTACTATAATAGTATGTTAACAGCTGTATTATAAGGCAGTATAATTATAATAGCGTAAGTGATGGATACGTTCCCAGTGATAGTATCTATTTAGATGAGTGCTCCACATGCACACTGTCGTCCCACACAAACACATTCTGAGAGTGATGGACAGGATGATTCTGGCTGCAGCGAAACTCTCCATGTCCCCAGCCAGTGCATACACATTATGACACAGTTTTAAGACAAACAACAAAGAGAAATCCCATAGTTTCGGAGTTAACATTCAGTACATGAACATCTATGAACAAGTCACACCATGTCTGAGCTTCAATTTTGTCATCTGGCTAATGGGAGGGGTATCACCTGTCAGAATGTTGCCAGGAAGATTTAGGAGATGAAATCATCTTCATTTTGGATTTACACTGTTATCATAATATATACTCGTATCAGAAAAGGATACATGTTTCAATGTTGGCCCCAACGATATAGCCAGTTACATCAAAGTTGATCCGAATAAACTTTCCCTGAAAAACAAATCAAAAAGAGAAAATTAGAAGTAAATAAGGGCA
Source organism: Chrysochloris asiatica (assembly GCF_000296735.1). NCBI lineage: Eukaryota > Metazoa > Chordata > Mammalia > Afrosoricida > Chrysochloridae > Chrysochloris > Chrysochloris asiatica. The sequence goes on from NW_006408572.1 coordinate 10,388,997, forward strand.
TTATCTGAACATTAAAATAGAGTAGCAAAACAATGTTCCCTGCCAAGTATCCATGAATTAGTTACAAACATGGAATTTACATTTGTCCTCCAAATAAAAAAAAGTCTCAAGAAATTTCAAAAAGCAGCAATAGGCTAGGTTACAGCCTGAACTATGCATAATAAGCACTGGACTACAAAGTCAGTTTGAATCACAAGGCCAATGGTTCAAATTCACTAGCCGCTCCTTGGAAATCCTATACAGGGCCACTATGAGTTGGAACTGACTAGACAGCACTTAAGAAACAACATGGTGGTGGTGGTAGTTCTATACCATGGAGTCGGTTCCGACTCATAGTGACCCTGTACAGGGTTTCCAAGGCTATACATTTTTATAGAAGCAGAAAGCCTCATCTTTCACCTGCGAAACTTCGACTGGTGGTTTTGAACTACTAACTTTGAGGTTAGCAGCCCTACTCGTAACCACTATGCTACCAGAGCTCCTTACAAACAACATAGTAATACTGCATTTAGCCCCATACTACTAATAGAGTTGAAAATCTGAACATCAGACGATTTCCTAGAAAGCTAGAAATCAATTCAAGAAAAACTTGAATAAATCATGATCATAAAAAAATGATGAAATAGAATTACTTTTAAAATGCTGAATTGAAGTTTTGTAAGTTTCTACTGTAGAAACTGTTCATTGTTATAGTTGAGTGCCATGAAGTCAGTTCTGACTCTCAGTGTCCCTGTATAGGTTTTCTAAGGAGCGGCTGGTGAACTTTGAACCACCGACCTTGTGGTTCACACCAACCTTGCGGTCCAGTGCATTATCCTACAGCACCACACCAGGACTCCATAGAAACTGTTGAGGGAAACAGAAAAATGTGCTTCTTTCCTAACTCATTTTATAAAGTTATCATAGCTGTTGTTGGGGAACTGATGAGCAAATACTTGTTTACTATACAAGTATGTGACCACTTGTCTAAATTACTTTGGGATATTTCTTTTTCAATGACCTATTCAGAAGACAGTTGAGAAAGTGATAGCTTCAGTAGTTATAGTGGCAGTGTATCCTCTGCAGCTTAATAAAACAATATCTTTTGGCTATCATCTCCTAGAATAGCAATTTTTATTCATTAGTGAGGTATTGTTAATAGGTAATCTAGTTGTTTAAGTTTTATAAAGGTATTTAATCTTTAGGATAACATCAGAGCCTTAGCGGTGCACTGATTAAGAACGTGGCTACTAACTGAAAAGGTTGGTGGTTCAAACCCACCAGAGGCACCCCAGGAGAAAAGACCTGGTGATCTGCTCCTGTAAAGATTACAGCCTAGGAAAGCCCCTGGGGCAGTTCCACTCTGTCACGTGGACTCACTAGTATGAGTCAGTATCAATCTGACAGCTACAACAACGTAACATCAAGACCTGACTAGGTTTTGAGTTTCTATTTTGAGCAGTTCTATCTGTTTTAAGGAGCTCTGGTAGCATAGTGATTATGAATTGGGCTGCGAACCTTAAGGTCAGCAGTTCAAAACTACCAGCTGTCCCGCGGGAGAAAGATGAGGCTTTCTGCTCCCGTAAAGATTTACCGTCTCAGAAACCCCGTACAGGGTCACTATGAGTTGGAACCAAGTCCATGGCTCATAACAACAACAACATCTGTTTTTATGAGTCCTGGTACAGTGCTATAGGATAAGCACTGGACTGCTAACTGTAAGGTTGGCAGTTCTCACCTACCAGCTGCTCAGGAAATCCTACACAGGGTCACTATGAGTTGGCATCAACTCAATGACACTTAACAAGTCCTTACAAGGACTGATATTTTTAAAGTTTTTATTTATTTTTAGAGGTCTTCCAAAGAGAAAGGATACAATTTACTTATTTTAAAACTAGAATAAAACTCATTCTCTCTAGTAATTACCATGAGTCCATTGGACCTTTCCTATATTTTGAAACAATTTGCTGTTTTATCATCCTGGAATTATTTCATCATTACTCACTGTTTTTTGTTTTTTTTCAACTTTAAAAAAAACAACAAAAGTCAGAATGATGCAGTTGCCTAAAAGGATGCCCCAGTGGTGAATAAACTGCCACTGTTGTATCATTCTTTAGTTTTTCTCATTTTATTGATCAAAATATGTTATCTTTCAAGAAGATACAAAAAAAGAATCGAGACATCATCTTTGCAATCTTGTCTTTAGCTTTTAAATGAACATAGTTGAGAAGTCTAAAGTTTTTGTCCGTAATAGCATAGAAAAGAAAATTATCAAGGGAAAACATTTCACAAATACTAGACAAATCAGAAAATAAGTGTGAGGAGACCGAGAACAGCAATCTAGACAGTGAAATAGATTCTATAAGCAAAATCCCAGACTCAATTTTCAGATGACAAGCCAAGAATTTTGTCCAACTCAGTAACAAGGTATTTCTAAGGACAGAACAGAGTTGTGATCCTAGCATCCACTCAGTGGTTCAATAGGGAGGACTACCTCAGAATTTTGCAACAGGAACCTGGACCATCTGTTTTACTAAAAGGCTAGGTGACAGTATTCTTTCATGTTGGCTAATGTTTGCATACCAAAATTCACTTGCTACACAAATGCTGAGGGCAGCTGTATGTACAAAAGTTATGGCCAAGAAATAAATGATACATAATTTTAAAAAAAATTATTAGGTTGATAATTTTAATTGGTGTTTAGAAATCTAAGAATGAAAATGTTTTACCATTATGGAGTAAAAGAGAAGACCTTAATTTTTCTTTCTTTCTTTAATCTTTGATTGTGAATTAACAAGATCATGGGTTTACATTCAATATCACACACTCTGTTTCATCTCAATGATTTCATCTAGTGGTTTCTTATTGTACCCAATTTGCGTTTTTCCTAATGGCTGATGATATTGAGCATCTTTTCATTTACTTATTATCTTCTATATATTTTCTTTGGTGAGGTATCTATTTTTTTTACCCAGTTTTTAAGAACTGGGTTGTTATTAGTCTATAAAAGTTTATATATAAAGCAACAACATATATATATATAGCTAAGTACTGTCAAGTCGATTTCGACCCATAGCGACCCTGTATAGTTTCCAAGAAGCAGCTAGTGAGCTTATCTCTTCTTCTTCTACACATACCTAAAAGAAACTAGTATCTCTGAAAACAACATATTTAATTCTGAATGTTATTAAGTGCTGTGGAGTTAGTTCTGACTCATAGTGACCCTGTATAGGGTTTATGAGGAGTAGCTGGTGGATTTGAACTGCCCCATCTTGTGATTAGCAGTCAAGTGTTTATCCTACAGCATCACACCACGACTCCCAATAATGAGTGTTGTTGTTGTTGTTAAGTGTTGCTGAGTTGGTTCTGACCCATAGTGACCCTGTTCAGGGTTTCTGAGGAGCAGCTGGTGGGTTTGAACTGCTGACCTTGCAGTTCAAACTGATCTTGTGGTCCAGCTCATTATCCTGCAGCGCCACAAGCCAAAACTTTAAAAATGTACGCTACTCAGTAATCATTTTCTCCTTTCTAATCTGGTATTTAAGGAGCTCTGGTGACACAGTGGTTAAGTGTGTGGTAACTAATAGAAAGGTCGGTGGTTCAAACGCACCAGGTGGTTCATGGAAGAAACATGTGGGAGTCTCCTGGTAGCGTAGTGGTTATGAATTAGGCTGCTAACCTCAAGGTCAGCAGTTCAAAATTACCAGCCATTCGACGGCAGAAAATGAGGCTTTCTGCTCCTGTAAAGATTCACAGCCTCAGAAACCCTATGCAGGTCGCTATGAATCACAATCGACTCCGCAGCACACCACCACCACTTCTTTAAGGATTTGTTATTGTTACGTGTCTCTGAGTCAGTTCCAACACATAGCAACCCTGTATAGGGTTCCTGAGGAGCAGCTGGTGGGTCTGAATAGTTAACCTCGTGGTTCCCAGTCTGGTGCTGATCTTACAGCGCCACACCAGGAGGATTACAGCCTTGGAAACCCCATGGGGTAGTTCTAATGTGTTCTACCAGTCAGAATCAACCCCATGGCAAAACAAGAGCAATTTGGTATGTACAATTATGTGGTCTATAATTTACTTTGAAACACTTGAGCATAGATATTACACAATATGAGTGTTGTCCTTGTTACCAGGTACCATTGAGTCAGTTCTAACTGATAACAACCCTGTGTACAACAGAACAAAACACCACCCGGTCCCGCACCATCCTCACAATTGTTGCAACACTTGCACACATTGCTGCTGCCACTGTGCCAATCCATCTGATTAGGGGACTCTTTCTTTTTCGCTGACCCTCCATTTTACCAAGTCTTTTGCCAGGGACTGGTCCCTGCTGATGTTATATGTCAGAAGCAAGAGAGATGAAGTCTAGTCATCTTGGGTTCTGATTATGCTTCTTCCAACCCAGAGTTGTTTATTTTGCTGGCAGTTCATGGTACCTTTAATATTCTCCTCCAACACCATAACGCAAATGTATCAATTCTTCTACGGTCTTCCTTATTCACTGACCAACTTTCACATGTATATTGCTGTTGTTGTGAAGTACTGTCAAGTCAGTTCTGACCCATAGCAACCCTGTGTAGGGTTTTTGAGGAGTAGCTGGTGAGCTTGAAGCACCAACCTTGCAGTTCAAATGGATTTGCAGTCTGGTGCATTAACCCACAGCGCCACACCAGAACTCCTTCACATGCATATGAGGCGGCTGCAAATACCGTGACTTAGGTCAGGCACACTTTAGTGCTCAAACTGACATCTTTGCTCTTGAACACTTTCAAGAGGTCTTGTGCAGATTTACCTAAAGCAATATGTTGCTTGATTTCTTGACAGTTGCTTCCATAAGTATTGATGGTAGGTCCAAGCAAAATGAAGTCTTTGACAACTTTAATCTTTCCTCCTTTTACCATGTATTTATTTTATTGTTCCAGTGGTGAGGATTTTTGCTTTCTTTACACTGAGGTATAATTCATACTGAAGGCTGAGGTATTTGATCATCATCAGTATTTTAAGTTTTCTATGCTTTCAGCAAGCAAAGTTGTATCATCTTCATATTGCAGGTTGTTACTGAGTCTTCCCCCAATCCTGAAGCCACGTTCTTTTTCATATAATCTAACTTCTTGAATTATTTGCTCATCATAGAGATTGATTAAGTATGGTTAAAAAAAAAAAAAAAAAATACAACCCTGGCACACACCTTTCCTGATTTTAAACCATTCGATATCCTCATTCTGTTTGAATGACTGTCTCTTGATCTATGCGCAGGTTCCTCATGAGCACAATTAAGTGTTCCATAATATTCATTTTCGGCAATGTTGTCTATAGCCTGCCATGACCCACACAGTCTTTGTATCGTCAACAAAGCACAGGTAAACATATGTCTGGTATTCTTTGCTTCAAGCCACAATCCATATCTGACATCAGCAATAAGCCTTGTTCCACATCCTAGTCTGAATCTAGCTTGAACCTATCATGAGGACACATATGGAGTTATGCTTTGCGGACCATCATTGACTGCTAGGGCACAACTCAAAATAAGGAGAAACAGCTGGAAACATCCATTCGTAATGGGAATATGGAATCTCATAAAATTTGAAGTTGTCAAAAATGAAATGGAACACATAAACACTGAGTTCCTAGGCACTAATGAGTGACATATTGGCCATTTTTAATGACAATTACATGGCATACTATGTTGGGAATGACAAATTGAAGAGAAATGGAATCACATACATCATCAAAAAGACCATTTCAAGATCTATCTTGAAGTACAACACTGTCTGTGATAGGATAATATCCATACATTTACAAGGAAGACCAGTTAATACCATTATCATTCAAATTTATGCACTAACCACTAAAGCCAGTGATGACATAATTGAAGAATTCTACCAACTTCTTCAGTCTGAAATTAATCAAACATGCCATCAAGAGGAGACAAAAGGAAGGATCAATAGTTGGAAAAATATGGCCTTGTTGATAGAAATGATGCTGAAGATCATATGGTAGAATGAAAAAAAAAACCACAACAGTGTCTTTTTTTTTTTTAAGTTTTTATTTCGAACTGAGTGATAGTTAAATGGGAGAACATCGACTGTACACCATCGTTTCATTGCAATGATTACAATCTCCTCTGTGCACCACCATTCAACACTATTTGCTTCCATTCCCTGTTTGTTTGTTTTTTTTTTTTTGGGGGGGGGGATGCACACAGAAACACTCAGGAATATATAATTATTTAAACAACCAAAGGGCACATTCTGCAAGCCTACCTCCTGGCCTCCGGCACCCGGCACCCGGTCCCTCTCTTTCCATGAGCCCAGAGTCCTCAGCTGCTCCCTTTCTCCATGTCCTCATCTCTGCCTCCATCTGTGGTGTCTCTGGATAAGGTCTCACATTTCACCTGTGTTCTTCTCCCTTGATAGTCCTAGGGTCCTCTGTTTCTGGACTGAAAGATTAACTACTCCCCCATTTTTGTTACAAAATTTCTACCATTACAGTTATGACAGTAGCAATTAGTCATGATAACAATTACTCACTATTGAATCATAAGAATCTTAACTCCATCTCTTTTCACCAGACCCGTCTAGACAAGGTGAAAGCTGAGGACTCTGCCTTCCCCAGCACACTCTTAAACTAAACTTCCTGTTGAAGACTTGTAAGCCAGACACTTCGTGCCTTTATCAACCCTCCTCATTTTAGGTAGCCAATGTCTAAGTCCCTATCTACACTGTATACAGAGGGGATAGGATTGATAACTTGATATGAAGACTCCTTCCCTCTCAGTTGGTATTTTGAGCTACTACATCCATAAGTATAGGTCAAGTTCATCAAATTGGAGCAATTTACACTCATTTCCATTATCAAAAATTGTTTTTATTTTTCATCTTTCTCTAGTCGAGTTCTGACTATCAAGCCATTGAGACTAGGTCCAATGGGTACTACATATAATAGAATTTTATAAGACCAATGACTTGTTCACTGCAAATACGTTTTTTAAGGTGGCATACACAGAAATCAAACTGACTACATCTGTGGGAAAAAAAAGCTCCATATCATCAGTCAAATGTAGGCCAGGGGCAGACTGTGGAACAATCAATTGCTCATATACAAATTCAGGCTGAAGCTGAAGAAAATTAAAACCAGTCCATGAGAGGCAGAATATGACCTTGAACATATCCCACATGAATTTAGAGACCATCTGAAGAACAAATTTGATGCATTAGACACTAAAGACTAAAGCTCAGAAGAGTTGTGGGATGACATCAAGAGCATATATGAGTGTTAGTTTAAGTTATACTTTCCATTCTGGAGGCAGCTGTTTGCCCAAAATGGAGAACATGTTCTAAGAGTAATTAGCTCACATTTAATACAAAAGGTTAGGTATCTGATTGTTGTTAAATGCTGTTGAGTCACTTCTGACTTGAAGCGACCCTGTATAGTGTTTCCAAGGAGCAGCTGGTGCATTTGAACCTCCAACCTTGAAGACAAACCGGCCTTGCAGTCCAGTGCATTAACCCGCAGTGCCACACAAATGCTTCCTTCAAATTTCTTAATCTCTAAACTACACCATAGATTTTTAGTAAAATGAATTTACACTGCTGAAATACAGTATAATGGGTATTAGTGATCAGTCGGGTAAAACGGAATGGTAGTAAGATACATGGACTGAGATTGTCATCTTTAGTCATCACCAACTCCGTTCCAACTCATGGTTACCCTAGGTATAAAAGGTCCTGTCTGCCTTCAGGATTGTATGTTTGAGCTTTCTGTTGTAGCTATTGTGTTCATTCATCTCATTAGGAATACTAGAGAGGGATTTCTGCTTTAGTGTGAACAAGGTGGTGAGAATCTAATGGCCCAGGAGGCAATTCTGTTGGGAATACCTCCTCCTTAGGCTGGTTATCCACCAAAAGGCATATAATAATCAAGAAGGGCCAAACTGGCTCAAGTCAGTTTGCAGAGAAAGAGGAAATGGATTTGCACAAATACCAAAAGTGATTCTTACTGAAACTTTTTGAGAGACGATGAATCTGCTGATATAAACAATCATTTTGAAATTGAAGCCCCTGTTTTAAAGTTTCATTATAAGAGATTCATTTTATATAAATCGCTTCCATCTGGAATGTATTTTATTTCTCCATAAACAGAGAACCAGACTAACTGTGAACGATTATTTTCATAAGGGTAATGCTCTTCTAAAGAATCTCCCCCCAACACACACACACCCACCCTTTAATACAAACCATATGCAAGTATCTTTGAAAGAAAAGGTATTTTTTTCAGGAAGTTAGTCATCTGTATCAGACCCGAGAAACAGAATCAAATGGATTCCAAAGTTTACGGAGTTTATATTTTCATAGTAAGCATGTTGCTTGCAAATGACTGCTTGAAATTCTACTGTCTACACAACATTTTTAACATTTTATTTTAAACGCATTATTCCTTTGGTATGATTTACAAACCAATCCCAACACAAAACCTGGCCTACCTGTAGAGCCTCACACATCTATGCCTGCTTCTAGTAGCAGGGCATGCACACTCCTGGTGGGCATGCACACGGAGTCCCTTTCCCAAGCTCAACTGTACATCATATGAGTCATGGGAAACTACAAACGTCACACCAAATGAAGATGGGCACTACAAGGCCAAGGACTTCTGTCTTGTCTGTTATTCTATTTCCAAGGCCTGGAAGATTAGCTGGCACTTTGTGGGCAAACACATTTTAGTAAATTCCATCAATATACCTACTATCTACTTAATTTTGTAAGGCATGGTGCTAGGAGCTAAGGACACCCAAGGGTACAAGCCAGGCCAAGTTTCTACAGCCAAAGTGCTTAACATCCTAGCAGGAGAACAAGATTAATAGATAAGCAAAGTAATTAACTACACATTGTGATAAGTGCTAAGCGGGGAAATAACGAGGGAATTTAACAGGAGGAAACCCTTCAGATATGGCTTCAGTGACAGCCAGGAGAGGGAGAAATATGGATGTGAAATTCACTCCCGAAGTTTTACCAACTGCCAACCTCATTACGGGCCATCAGAAAAAAGGCTGAAAAGGTTGAATCAAGGATCATTCACAGTCAAATGTTTAGTAAGCAAAAATAGGCATTTAATAAAAAATTTATGGAAATGTTCAAAAGATTTAAAACCAAAAAATGAAAGCTAATAAACAATGAATCTAAACTGGCTACTTTCTAACCCTTCTACAAACCGAAATGGAGATACCCACTGAACTATTAAAAGGGATATTTTAACTGAACATTATTCAATCAATGGAACAAACTACTTAATTTTTTAAAAATGGAAACCCTCAAATCCACTCTGTTTTAGCACTATGTAGCTAACATTGTATGGTACTAGTAGCTGCTGTTGTTACTAAGTGCCATTGAGTTGGTTCTGGCTCACAGCGATCCTGTATAAGATTTCCGAGGAGCAGCTGGTGGTTTGAACTGCCTACTTTGTGGTTAGCAGCCTAGTGCCTATCCTATAGGACCACACAAAAAGTGAGTAAGAAAATATTCTACACATCAACAGATCAAAAGTTGATTTTTCAAAAATCAATGCCCAAAGCCAGCGATTTAAAAATAACTCACTTTGAGGACTAGGGCTCACCTGACCTAAATCATGGTGTTTTCAATGGCCTCATTCGGATGTGAAAGTTGGCCAGTAAATATGGAGGGCAGTAGAATAGAAGCATTTGAACTGTGATGTTGGAGAAGAATATTCAAAGTACCGCGGACTGTCGGAAGAACAAACAGTCTTAGAAGAAGTGCAGTCAGAATGCTCCTTAGACGTGAGAATGACGCAACTCCACCTCTCGTATTTCAGACATATTATCAGGAAGGACAAGTCCCTGGTGAAGGACGTCATGGTTGGTAAAGTGGAGGCTTAGCAAAAGAGAGGCAAGCTCTGAATGAAACTGGACTGACACCGTGGCAGCAACACTGGGCTCAAACGAAACAACGGTGAGACTGGCATAGGCTGGGGCGGTGTTTCATTCTGTTATGCACAGGGTCAGTATGAGTCAGAGCCAACTTGACAGCACGTAGCAACAACAATTACAGCATTAATTTAAAAAATCCTTTTCCTATGGAAAGATGAGCTTTCGGTACATTAGAATGACTGCACTTAAGGGCTGTCATATGAAAGGTCTTCAAAAAGTTCATGAAAAAAATTCTATTACCTTTCATTACATTTTCCCATAAGCTTTTTTAAGCTCCCCTGCTGTACACAGTACTTGTGAAGATGGCACCTCTGCTAAAATAGGGCTTGCTGGAGCTCTGGTAGCGTAGTGGTTATGAATCGAGCTGCAAACCTCAAGGTCAGCAGTTTGAAACTACTAGCTGCTCCGCGGGAGAAAGATGAGGCGTTCTACTCCGGTAAAGATTAATAGCCTCAGAAACCCTGTGCAGGGTCGCTATGAGTCGGAACCGACTCCACGGCACATAACAACAACAACAATCCAAGCTCCTCTTCCTATGAAGTGCTTCAAGCAAGCTAGAAAACAATCTAAGAAATTCTTCGTTCCAGTCCATTGTAAAACAAGTTTCTACCAGATTTATATCAACCTTCATAATGGGATGTCTAAGTAAGAAGCCTTCAGGAGGCTTGTATATAACAATTACCTTGCAAATAAATTTTAGCAAATGATCACCTTAACTAACAGTGTAAAGGAACAATCTAGAGCAGGTTTCTCAGACTCAGCACTACGGACATCATGGACAGGATCAGGATAATTCTTTGTTGGGGAAGGACACTGTAGGATGTTTAGCAGCACAGCGCCTGTGGCCTCTACCCACCGGATGTCAGCAGCACATCCACCTGGCTTCTGCTCAACCAAAAAGGTCTCCAGAAGCTAGGCCACATGTCCCTGGGAGGACGCCTGATTACGAACCACTGATCTACAATAACGCACATTGCAGATTAAACTCTACATACGTCATAGTATGGGAATCCCTCTAACCTCCAAGTAGGCCCCAGCGGTCCCCACCTTCTGGTATTCAGTCCCTATGTAGTCCCCTTTCATGTTGTACAAAGGTTGGTCTGAGTGGACCAATAAAAGACAACAAATGGGTTGTATGTAACTTCTAAGGAAAGCTTATCAACTGTATAGTGTGATTTCTGCCTGGTCCTTTCTTACCTCACCCACCCTGGGAGAAGACAGCTGCAATGGTGTGAGGATACTCAGCAGAACTAGAAGGAGGTCCGCAACGGGAGGAACTGAGGCCTCTTGCCAACAACCACTTGCGTAGCTTGGAAGCAGGTCCTCCAGCCTCAGTCAAGCTTTCAGATGACTGCAGTCTCAGCCAACACAATCTTAATAAAGACCACCTGCGAGACGCAGCTGGAGGGGCTCCCAAATTCCTAACACCAAGCACCGTGAAATCAGTATCGTAAGCCACTTAAGTTCTTAAATACTAATTATGTATGCATCAACTAATACAGAATTATGCCTATGTCTGTCCCAAACATAATAACGAGTGGATACATATCCTTGCAGGTAGAAAAACTCTTACCATTCAGTAACAGAATGACTACATCTTTACCAGAGGAAACAGATAACTGCTTAGAAGCAATTTATTTATTTTTTTTTTTCTAGACAAATGGGCACAAAACGCTTTCTCCTGAAATTAGTATTTTTGTTTTGTTTTTAAGGGAGGACAGGAGATCAGAATGATTGGTAACTTGATTTTTGTGGCACAATACAGCATTTCCCATGACCAAATCCTTGAAAAATCTTCAGGAAAAGGCGCATACCAAAGCTGAAAGCTCATTGTTTCTCCTATTCCATGATACAGCCACTAAACCTAGGGCTTTTGGAAGGAAGAAGTTCAGATTTAATTGTGGCTCAGGCTCAGTGCTAATGAGCTAGGGACCGAGTACAACTCTAAAAGCAGCAGTTTCCCCAGATCTTTTTGTAACTCCCAAAGTCACAGGCATACTTCCTACTGACAAAAGCACATACGTACAAAAAAAGCTAAAATAGTTAATATCTTCACATTGTCTGGAAGTCCTGAGTCTGGTCCCTTTCATTCATCTCAGGCATGATACCATGTCATCAGAACCTTGCAGTTCAAACCAACCATGCAGTCCAATGCATTAACCAGCAGCACCACACCAGGACATTTCTCTAAGAGTAGATGTTTAGTAAATGTTGAGCGCTGTGCTAAGTGTTCAAATGCATCACATTTAATCTCCACCCCAACCCTAAAACACAGGTTTTATCATTATCCCCAAAGCTGAATAAATAAGCTCAGACAGGTTCTTTAACTATATTTCTCTAAATAGCAATATAGAGATCGGGTGTTGTTGCCAAGTACCGTCGAGATGGTTCTGACTCATAGCGTCCCTGTGTAGGACTTCCTAGGAGTAGCTGGTGAGTTTGAACCACCGACCTTGTGGTTCAAACCGACCTTGCGGTCTGGTGCATTATCCTGCAGTGATACAGCAGGACTCAACAGAGATCATAATGGTATCTTTAGGGTCCTGGTGTGGTGCTGTAGGATAAACACTAGACTGCTAACCACAAGGTCGGCAATTCAAACCCACCAGCTGCTCCTCAGAAACCCTATACCGGGTGACTATGATTCAGGACTAACTCAACAGCACTTAACAACAATAATATTTATATAAAATATACTATAAAAATTACTTTCACATTTCTCTGTTTATCTTCCTCTTTTTAAAATGTGGCTACTAGAAAACTTAAAACAACATATGTCATCTCTATTGTTTTTCTCTGAGAAAAATAATACTATCCCAAATGTGCAGATAGTACTCATTTGACCTAGCTTCAACGGCTTCATGATCAGCACTCGACTAGAGGAAGATAAAAAAAAAATGTTGATAAAGGAAACAAGCATAAATTGATACAATTTGATAAACTTGACCTATACTTATGGATGCAGTAGCTCAAAATACCAACTGAGAAGGAAGGAGTCTTCACATCAAGGATCAATCCTAGTCCCTCTGTACATAGGGTTGACAGGACAGGCAATTTAAGTAAGACATTGGGTACCTAAAATAGGGGGGCTATAAATGCAAACCAAATGACTGGCTTACAAGTTTTCAAGCAGGAGTTTAGTTTTACAGAGTGTGGGGGAAAGTAGAATCCCCACTGAATAGTTTTCATCTTGTCTAGATGGGCCTGGTGAAAGGAGATGGAGATAAGATTCTTATGATTCAATAAAGTAATTGTTATCATGACTAATCGCAATTGTCACAACTGTAAAGGTAGTTTTGTAACAAAAAGGAGGGAGTAGTTTAGTTAATCTTATATTTCAGGAACCAGAGGACCCTAGGACCATCACGAGTGGAATATGGGACCCTATCCATAGAAGCAGCGACTCCAGAGTTGGAGGCAGAGATGGGGACATGGACAGATAGAGCATCTGAGGACTCTAGACTCATGGGAAGAGAAAGGCTGTGTGTTGACGGCCAGGAATCGGGCTTTTAGAATGTGCCCTTTGGTTGTTTAAATATTTGTATATTCCTGGGTGTTTTTGTGTATATCCAAAAAACAAAACAGGAAATAGAAGCAAATACTATTGAACGATGATGCACGGAGGGGACTGTAATCATTGCAATGAAATGAAACGTGATAGGATGAGTGTAAAACCAATGTTCCCCCAAGTAAACTATTACCCACTTCACAATAAAAACTTTAAATAAATGAATAATACTACATCTATTACTTTCTTAAAATCTAAGAAAAGTAAGACTGCATAACCATAGTCAGAATTTAACAAGAAATCTGAGGAATTAAAAAGTGTCTGGTGCTTTCAAACTTACAAAGCGAGATGAGTTATCGTTTTTCACAGTCTTCGCATTTCCAAATGATTCCAGAATTGGATTTGCTTGCAAAAGCTGCCGTTCAAGTTCCCCCTAAAAGACATTACAGACACACATAAATAAAAGCAGATGCAAATTAATCTAATGTCTACTCCAGTTCTCAGGGACAAAAATTTAACAAGAAAGCAGTGCATCTTTCCCCCAGTTCTTTCAAGGTTGCTGCCATCCAGCAACCTTGGTTGGCTTCTTCTTTCTGGTTATGCTAAAGGGCTCTGCTAACGTAAAAAGAATTAGCATATTTACAACAATCACCAGAAAGTAATGTCACATTGAACAGAGAAGATAAATTTTAAGGACAGAAGCACAAGAATTAGGCAAAATATTATGGGGGG
>NW_006408572.1:10403264-10417375 GCF_000296735.1 Chrysochloris asiatica
GGGGGGAAAGAGAGAGAGAGAAATCAATGGATTTCCATGAAATGAAGTTTAGCATGACATTTCAATGAAACAAGTAAGAATACTTCCATTTCTGTTTACTTATTGTGTTAAATGCTGTTGAGTCATTTCCAACTTATAGCAAACCTGTATAGGGTTCTAAGAAGCAGCTGGTGGTGAGTTTGAACCACCAACTTTGCCGTTCAAACTGACCTTACAGTCCAGTGCTTATCCTACAGCACCACACCAGGACTTCTGATTCACAGATTACAGCAGTTCATTCTAATACATGTATCTCCTGCTTTTGAAAGTTTGCTTTATGCCACTTTGTTTTTAAGACTGTTGTTAAGTGACATCTAGTAGATTCCGACTCATAGAGACTCATAGGGTTTCCAAGCAGTGGATGGTGGGTTTGAACCACCAACCTTGTAGTTAAAAGTGCAGTGTTTTTCCTACAGCACCCTACCAAGACTACTGTTTTTAAGATTGTTGTTAAGTGTTGCTGAGATGGTTTTGACTCACAGTGACCCTGTACAGAGTTTCCAAGGAACAGCTGGTGGTTTTGAACTGCCACCACCTTGCAGTTGAAATCAACCTTGCGGTCCAGTGCTTATCCAATAGTGCCACACTAAGACAAACCTACATCAATATCTGTTTTCACTAACTCACAGAAATCCAAAGAGGATTTTCTCTTTTAGGAAGAAAGTCAAAAAGTGCAACTAGTGTTTCACATTTGTTTTGCAGAGAGTGTGGCCTCTTGTCATAGCTTTGAATTGTGTCTCTGAGCATGGGATGTTATGGTATCTTTAGGTTTTATGAGTTATTTGGTATGGTTTGGGGGTTATTTTTTGGGTCTGGGAACGCTCAAAAATGTTTCCATATAAATTAATGGTAACTGCTTCTTAGCTGTATGCCGTATTGGCTTACAAAGGTTTCATAGGAACGCAGTACTTCTGGATAGCATAGGGAACCTATAATTACCACTGACATGAGAAATGTGGTACAAAGGGCATATGTCCCCATCTCTCCTGTCAGAGGATGACAACGATGACAATGCAACCATCTTCTTACTCAAATTTAAAAGGTCACGTACACAGAATAGTTGACATAACATATTTATATGCGAACTAGGCTATAAAGCAGGCATTACAAACAGAAGTCATAGGCGTACTAACAAGTGTGTTAACTGAGAAGGCATGAGGTTATCCTGGCCACGAGAGACACTAGAAAGTGACGCTGTGTTTCTGGAATCAGATTTTATGACGGAAAAAGAAACCTGCTTTTTCCAAACACAAATCTTCCCTCTGTATTCTAAATTACCTGTGGTATTCTATATCTATAGAAAGAAAGAAACACCACGAGTGCATGTGATTACCTAAGCAAAATAGGAGCAGAAAGCACCTCACATAAGAGTTCCAAATTAGTGGCTGGTTGCTTTGTGGTGCACTGCCCTGGCATCAAATCCAAAGACAGGAGGAAACACATGCTATACAGACAACTTCGGCATCCGAGCCTGCGTTGGACTCCTTGACTCAGCTGAAGGGTGGCGGAGTCATCATGAGGCACATCCAACAGTGAGGGGGGCACATTCCTCACACATTAAGTCTATTGCATTTTATAGGGGTTGTGCAGATTTTCACAAGTCTCAATATAATTGCAAGGAGCCCTGGTGGTGCACTGGGTTTAGGCATTGGGCTTTAACCAAAAGGTCAGCGGTTTGAACCCAGCAGCTGCTCCGTGGGAGAAGGACAAAGCAGATTACTTCATTATACGATTTACAGCTCCAGAAACCCCATGACACAGCTCTACTCTGTCCTATGGGGTCATTATGAGTCCGAATCCACTCGAAGGCAGTGGGTAACTACAACTAAATGGTGCTAAACAAACGTGTTAAGAGCCCCATGTTTTGAGAATTTCAGGACACAGCATCACTTCACATTCTCGGCATGAGATCAATTGCTCCCTGTAGCAAAACTTCCAGTTGATTGACTTTAAAATATGAGATTATTTCGGATATAAACCTGTCTAAAATATTAGAGCTGTCAGATTTCTTAAGCAAGGCATCTTAAGCCTGAAGACCTCTGAGTTGTCATTAAGAATGTGCGCTGTCATCCTGTGATGTGGTGCAATGAATGCCTTCACCCTTGGCACACCATGGTCACTTCCACCACTGTGCCTGGGACTAATGGCCTGTCCTCATTCCAATTTGCTGCTGTTCTGGATACACCCATCTGTGTTAAGAATCTAGATAATGAAGTTTATTAAAACTGTTCTTTAAACAAACAAGCTCTTTGTTTTCCAAGGAATAAAATGCAAGAGCTTTGGTGCACTGGCTTGTTTTGGCACACCACAACAACGATATGGGTTTTTGAGATCAGAGTAGAAACCGACCTTCTGATAAATAAGAAATTACTTTTAGATGAAACATCTATTGTTAGATCAAGATATAAGAATACAAGTGGCGCTATGGGTTAATGCACTGCGAAGCTGGTTTGAACCACAAGGTCTGCGGTTCAGGCTCACCAGTTGCTCCTTGGAAATCCTCTACAGGGTCGCAACAGACTCTAAGGCACTTAACAACAACAACAAATCCTGCCAAATCATAATAAAACCCATTGCCACCAAGATTAATTCTGACTCATCGTGACTTTATAAGGCAGAGTAAACTGCCCCATAAAATTCCCAAGGCTGTAATCAATCAGTTCAATGGACTAATGGAGGACATGAACATCATTCTCCATGACTCGAGAGACCAGAAGACTTGGTTGGTGCCTGGATACCGCTTCTAACTGCTCCAAAAGGGATCGCATTACCAGAGCCCGGAGAGAATGGGAGACAATGGGGATTAGAATTGAACTCAAAATGAACTCAGGCTTGCTGGTCAGAAAGAGACTGGAGAATTTCAGGACACGCAACTATGGCCCCAGAGCACCCTTCCGGTCTAGAATGGAGCTTACCCTCATGGCCCAGGTTTTAGCCAACCAGTCAACAGGTATACAGGGCAACAGCAACACTAGTAAGGTATGTTCCCCAGGGAGTGGTCAGCTATTCAAACTCAAAAGGGCCACCCTTACCTTAAAGACAACATTCAGCAGGGTTGGGAAGAAGAGTAGAATGGAAGTAAGACCCACAGGGAGGAAGTGGGGTAACTGTTGTTGCACGGAGGGGACTGCAATCACTGAGATGAAACGAAGTGTAGGAATTGCTGAATGTGAAAGTGATGATCTTGTCTATAAACTTTCACTCACTTCACAATAAAAAGTTAAAAAAAAAACCCACAGAACTTTCAAGGCTGCAAATATCTACTGAAGTAGACAGTCACATCTTTTATCTTTCTCCCACGAATCAACAGGTGGGTTCTAACCACCCACTTTTTGGTTAGCAACCAAGCATCTAACCATGGCACCACTCAAAACCCATTGCCTTCTAGTTGGTTCTGACTCACGGTGACCATAAAGAACAGAGCAGAGCTGCACCACATGCTTCCTAAGGCCGCACGTCTTTATGGAAGCAGATTGCTGCAGCAGAAAGGACCATCAATGCAGTGAAGCACCTTAGCTGCTGAGCCACAGGGTTCCCTTACTGTACCACTCGTTGGCTAGCTGTGTGCTACTGCATGGGTTCCAACTTACAGCAACCCTGTACAGGGTCCCCAAGGCCAAAGGCCTCATCCTTTTCTCATGAAGCACGTGGTGGCCTCAAACTGTTGACTCTGAGGTTAGCAGTCCAACACCTTAATCCACTACAGCACAAGGGTTCCTTTAGTGTGCCATTGTTGTTGGTGTTGTTAAGTGCCATAGTCAGTTCTGACCCACAGTGACCCTGTACACGGTTTCCAAGGAGCAGCTTGTGAACTTGAACCGACAACCCAGTGGCTCAAGTCGACTTTACAGTTCAGTGCATTAACCCACATCACCACACCAGGAGGGCTCCAAATCATAACAAAAGTACTTTTTTAACAGTCCTTCATGCTGTGGGTTAATGCTAATGCACTGGTCTGCAAGGTCAGTTCGAACCACAAGGTCGGTGAGTCAATCTCACCAGGGTCTTCTTGGAAACCCTATCCGGGGTCACTATAAGTTGAAACCGACCTGGAGGCACTGCACAACAACAACAAATGCGGCTATGGAGTCCTGGTATGGCGCTGTGGGTTAATGTGCTGGACTGCAAGGTCAGTTTGAATCGCAGGGTCGGTGGTTCAAGCTCACCAATTGCTCCTCAGAAACCCTATATAGGGTCACCATAAGTTGGAACCGACTCGATGGGGTGGAGGGGACTATAATCATTGCAATGAAACAAAATACGATTGGTTGAGTGCAGAACTGATGATCTGCCCTGTAAACTATCACCCAATTCACAAGAAGAGTTAAAAAAAAAGGCAGTCTGCTTCCATAACGATTGTTGCTGTTGGTAAGTGCCATGGAGTCGGTTCTGACTCATAGCGACCCTGAACAGGGTTTCCGAGGCTGTAAATCTTTACGGGAGCAGAAAGCCTCATCTTTCTCCCATGGAACAGCTGGTAGTTTCCAACTGCTGACCTTGCGGTTCGCAGCCCAATTCGTAACCACTACGTTACCAGAGCTCCATATAGATTATAGCCTCAGAAATCTCCTTATAGATTACAGCCTCAGAAATCCTCTGGGGGGCAGTTCCACTCTGTTCTATAGGGTCACTAAGAGTTGGAATCCACTTGCTAACAATGGGTTGGCTATGGGTTATGTTGTTTTTGTTAAGTGCTGTCAGGTAAGTTCCAACTCATAGAGAATCTGTATAGGGTTTCTGAGGTTAAGTGGCTGGTGAGTTTGAACCGCAGACCTTGCAGTTCAACCAACCTTGTGGGACAGTGCTTATCCTACAACACCACACCAGGAGGTTCCTTATATTCAAATTTCTTCACTGATTCTTCTCTATAGTTCATTAGTATGTATGTGTCTCTGTGTGTGTGATCTACTGATTTTAGTCTTTCTTCTGTTGGCTTACAGTGACTTGGTTGTACCTAGCCCAGTTGGTACTGAGTCCAAACAATACTCAGAAATTTGCAGAATGAATATCCCCAAATCCTAATACTTTCCTATTTTAAAAAAGTGGTGTTTAGGTAGGGGATGGTGGTGGCAGGTTTGGGTTAAAAGGTCATCATGATCACCATCCTAATGCCACACTGCCTCAGGCACTCCTGGGTCTCTGTCACCAGGACTACTATACTCATAAAAGCGTGGAATCACTTCTTACCTTTGTGACCCCAAGGAGACCACACCAAGACCTCAAAAACTCAGAAATGAATCACAGAAAGCTCAACACACAAAACTGGTATCATAAAACATGCCAAAATGATCTTGAACTTTGATCACTTCTGTTTTGAGCAATTTCACATTTAGATACATGGTGCTGATATGTCTTGGCCAAACTATCAAGCCAAGGAAAAACCATAGGGAGGCAGCCCGGACGTGCTCATCTTCCACTGGGACTGGAACCTGGAACGTCAGTTAAGTTGGCAGGGGAGCTCAGGCCTGAGGGGCAAAGCTGCAGGGGCCTCACTGACCACAAGGGGCAGGGAAAAAGCAGGTGCAGCACCCAATCACCATGTGGGACCCAGACATGAACCCTAACTGGCAGGCTAATTTCTGTAGCTGGCACTTGCCACCATTTTTTTCTCTTGGGAGCAGTTTAGGCCAGGCTATGTCAGATTCAAGTCATCAGACAGTGGCTGTCTACATGTGAATATGACAGGCAAGGTGGCGAGGAAGGTGGGTTGGCTCTCAGGTATCTCTTTTAGGGGATGGTCACATTTTAGAAACTCCCAGTACCAGCTGCCATGGAGTTCATCCCAACACATGGTGACGCTGTGTTTCAGAAACTAGTCATGAAATCAACTTTGCTCTGAAACAGCACTATCTTCGGGGGCGAGGAGAAGGGTTCACACGGGAGGATGACAATTGAGCCATGCTTTGAGTATCCTCAAATGCAACCTATGCTAAGGGCAGACACCTGATGCACACCCAGAGGGTCAAGTTAACTCAGACATTGATGAAGATTATGTTTTAAACACAAAAATGAAAGACTACTTGACTCCCAGAGTCCTAGGTGGCACTGCAGGACAAGCACTGGACTGCTAACCACAAGGTCGGCAGTTCAAACTCACCAACTGTTCCATGGAAACACTATACAGGGTCGCTATGAGTCAAAACCGACCTGACTGCACTTAACAACAATATTAACTTTATACCTAGTAGGATGAAGGCTATAAAAAAGTTAGAAAATCAGTGTTGGTGAAGCTGTGGAAATATCAGAACCCCCAGCCATTACTGGTGGGAAGGTGAAACAGTGCAGATGGTTTAAAAAATCATCGGGCAGTTTCTCAAAATGTTAAACTGAATGATTTAACCCTATGAGTCCACTAGTCCCTATAGTTCCACTCCTTGGCACATCCTAAGAGAATTGAAGATATATGCTCACATAAAAACTTGTACATTAATGTTCACAACATCATTACTCTTAATAGCCAAAAAGTGAAAACAACTGAAACATCCATCAACTGATGAACAGACATGTACTCTATGCATCCAAGAACCAGCTTGATGACGGGACTGCATCCATACAAATGGAATATTATTTGGCCATAACACATGCTACAATATGAATGAACTATGAAAACACTATGCTAAGTGAAAGAAGGACTACATATTATATGATTCCACTTAGATGAAATGCACAGAACAGCAAATCCAGACACAGAAAGTAGATTAGCAGTACTCTAGGGCTGTCCTGGTATGGCGCTGTGGGCTAAGGCGTCAGACTGCAAAATCATTTGAACTGCAAGGTCGGTGGTTAAAGCTCACCAGCTGCTGCTCCTTGGAAACCCTATATAGGGTCGCTATGGGTCGGAACCGACTTGATGGCACTTCACAACAACAACAAAGTGCTGGGGGTGGGGTGTGGAAAGTGACTGCTAATGGGTACAGGGTTTCTTTGGGGATGATGAAAATGTCCTAAAATTGACTGTGGTGATGACTGCCTATCTGTGAATATCCTAAAACCAGTAAATTGTACACTTCAAATGGATGAATTGTATAGCATGTGAATTATAGCTCAATAAAGCTATCTTTTTTTAAAAAAAGAATGAGAGAATAGACAAATAAGAATAAATCAATAAAAGGCTGACAAAACTTAAGATATTAGAAAAATCTTACCTTTGGTTTTTACCATCGATATTGCTGTCTAGTGATAAAATTCTAGACATTTTCCCAAAACTCTACAAATGGTTCCTGGGAATCTGAGTGGGTTGTGCCTATAAAGTTCAATGTAAATTCACATGCCAGCGATATCAAACCAAAGAAATAGTGACCAGCCAAAATACAGGCTTCAACACTGCTGTTCTGACTTCCAGGCACTCATTTTGAAGCAGGAACAGGAGTAGCCCCGGGAGGGGAAGGAGTGTGAGGAAAGAGGCACTGTGTTTCCTACCATGACCCTCTCCAGGTGTGACCATTCCCTTCATAGCATTGAGTAGTTCACCTCACCTTCCTCCGGGGTGTTGAGGAAGAAAATTTCATTCAGAACCAGTGCTCTCAAAATGTTTCTAGAAACATTCCATAGCTACTACTTGACTTCACTACAAAGTTGAAATCAAACTTAGAAAAAAGCACCACTGACGACACTGAAGCGGGCACACATGCAGGAAGACGTGCGGAGCAACATGCCAGTGCCACGCAGCCCAGAGAAGCCTCTGGTGGGAGCACTTGCTTCCTGGGGATACCAGTCTCGGGGCGGCATGCTGCTCACACATGCCAGGACCCACTCTGTAGTCTAACATGACACAGAAACAAAACGCTAACATGGGGGTTTATATGCTCCACTGAGGGCTGGAAAACATTAACGTTATTACTAATGATTTAACTACAAACTCCATGTATCTCTGAACCACAAAGAACAGCTGCTGTCTGGTCCAGAGATCGCTTCTTTAACTGACAGAGAAGTCATTAAATACACCACAGGGCAGTGATGATTTCATCAACCCGCCCACAGTTGGCATCGCCGGTCTGGTCTGCAGCTAAAGAAGCAGACCAGCGTATGAAGGTCCTTCTCACAGGTGTAGAAGAGCTTTGGTGTCTGAGGATTATGTAAGCATCTTCAGAAAGTCTCAGCGTCTAGGATAATTCCTTTAGATACTGTGATCACTTCTCTATATTAATAGATTGTTTCTGTGACACAATGTTATTGCTTCTCGTCTTACATTAGCTTTATATCATCATGCCTGTGGAAGGCAGACACACTAAAACCAATCCAGTGCTAGGGAAAGGATGAAGTCCAAGGATAAACGTCCCATTCTACCCAAGGAATCCGGCCCGGTTCTTTCTGCCTTCACCCACTTCCCAGTAGCAGAGAAATGTTTTTGTTCATTGCTGAGCTCGGTGAGGCTAAAAAGTTAGGCATAGGAAGAGACACATTCCTCTGCTTCTTGCCCCGAATAAAAACAATTAATTTTATATATTAAGTACATGGCTTTTAGGTTATCACACATATAGGCACAAATTCTCTAAAGCACAAAATCTTAAACTCAAAATTCGCTAACCCAAAAAGTCCAACTTTTAAAGCTATAGCACAGAGCTAAGTTTCTATGCATTTAGGACATGTTAAAGTAATTCCACCTAGTAGGTGACATATGAAACTACAAGCCTATAAGCTTTATAAGCATGCAATTGAACAGTATGATAAAAGGGCAAATAAATATCAAATTTTATCTAGAAAACAAACTGAAAGCAAAATGGCATGCGTTTTCATTTGAAAGAGTAAGGCTCTACACAAGAAAATTTCCACAAGATATAGTTTGCTTTTACTAACAGATTACACTGAGAATGCTCGGCATTTGTTTCGAGTAGAGACTCAATCTAAAGACAGGAATTAGTGCACACACTCAAGATGAACAAGCATAAAGAAAAGCACTTGCCTGATGTCTCACTGGTTTAGGCGATTCCTGCTATTTGTTACAAACACATAAATGCAAATGTTAGCAAGTTTGGGTCTTTTCCTAGCAATAAGTCACATCCAAAGCATTCACGTCAACGTGCAGTTTAGGGCTATGAAAGCTGATATATGGTTAGCAACAACTCAGCCTGCATGAACTGTCACCTCTGCGTCTCTATAACTCACTGGCATATATATTGTCACCCCCTTTTTCTGCCACACATTTTCCCACTATTTCTACTCTCCCTGTTAAGTTGCTATGGACAAGCAGCCACAGGTTGCTCTGAAAGTTCAGGAAGAACAGAGGACAAGGTTTGAGGGTCATCTTTTGATAGGAAATGACACAAGTCTTCATAAAACATTGCTCTCCAACTTTTCAGTTTTCACCAAATCTTTGTAAGAAATCAGGCTTCAAGCTGCAACTGTAGTGGTAGTAGTACTCTGTAAGCAAGAACTACTGAATAGGCATTTTCTTCCATCCCTGGCTCCCTTGAGCTGCTGGAGGGGAGAGGTGAAGACAAGGGAGCTGCTAATATTAGCAGTATACAGAGTAAAAGTCGGCTTCCTTATTCTTGCTTCTGAAATTGGACAAGAATAAACCAAGAATTTACAAATAACAACCAAACATAAACTTACAGGAATATTGTGGTCCTTTCTTCCTTTATGTGAAGAAGCAACATGAGCAAGATACTGAATGACTTTCTTAGTATTTTCTGTCTTCCCAGCCCCTGATTCACCCCTGGAAAAAAACAGTAACATCAGCGGCATTAAAGAAAGCACTGCATACACATTCTAAAATTATAATTGATAACCTTAAACTGAAGTGGAAAGAAGAACATAAAACAACTGGAAAGGAGGGGGAAATACTATTGGCATTAGCTAGAAAATGACTTAAATTTAAAAAAAGATTTTAAATAAACTCTAATATTTCTTGGTACATGACATTAAGAAGACACAAGAAATTTTTCACAACTTTTTTCTCCCCACAGTAACAGAAGGTTCTGACAGAAAGGTAAAATGTTTTAGAATGTTGACAAAGAACTGCTTTGAACCAGGTCAGCACCAGAAATAAGGAAGTCCCAAATTAACCTAATTTAAATCAAATCACTGAAGAAACCCAACTCTGGAATGCCTGCTGGTTACTGGTGTTGTTACGTGCTGTCGAGTTGGTTCCTATTCATAGTGACCCTGTATAGGGTTTCCGAGGAGTGGCTTGTGAGCTTGAACCGCCGACCTTGCAGTCCAGCGCATTAACCCACAGTGCCATAGCAGGATAATCATCTTCAAAGCCATCAAAAGAAAACCTTCTCAGACCATGGTTTTTTCCTTTGTACCAATGTTGTAGCTCTAACCTACCTCACTGATGTGGTGCTGAAGGATGAGCAGTGGATGACTACCCACAAGAACGGTGGTTCAAACCCACCAGCCAGTCCTTGGAAACCCTACACAGGGTCACAACAGCATTGAACAACAGCAACAATCTATCTCATTAAAAACCTTCACACTGACTGCTGGCCTGGCATGCTGATGACATGGACTACAGTTGCGGGGCTTTGTGTTTGTCCTTTTTAATCCACATACCTTGCACAGTGTCATACACAGAGCTAGTATGTAGATATTTGTGGAGGGAAAAAAACAGAAAGTCATGATTTGTGGAGGGAAAAAAACAGAAAGTCATGACTCCTATACATTTTATAAACTAGAACAAATGCCATTCACACAGGATCCATATTGACAAACAAGGCTAGTGCGTTTCAGAGGTAGCTTTTTATTTCTACTTAGGGCTAACCCTAAAATTTGGGGAAGGTGATGTGCATGGCAGTACCTGAAATACGACTTCTTTCTTCTACCTTTATAAGCAATAAGAAATATTACATTAAAACATTAACATGCAATTGTTGTTATGGACCACTGAGCCTTTTCTAGCCCATAGCAACCCTGTGTAGGGTTTCCAAGGAGCAGCTGGTGAGTCTGAACCACCAACCTTATAGTTAAAAGTCCAGTGCTTATCAGACAGTGCCACACCAGATGCATTTAAAATAAATCCAAATAAAAACACAAATTGTTATTACACACATGCAAACTAATATTTATTACCCATCATCACTAATTTTCCTAACAAACCTTGACCTTTTCTTGGAATTGAATTACACTGTTTGACTCTGTCCACAACTAAAATTTTTTCAGTAAATCGGTAGGGTAGTGGATACAAATCGGGCTGCAAACCTTCAGGTCAGCAGTTTGAAACTACCAGATATTCCACATTAGAAAGATGAGGCTTTCTGCTCCCGTAAAGATTTACAGCCTCGGAAACCCGGCACAGGGTCGCTATGAGTCAGAACTTACAGATTGCTTTACTAACTCCTTGCACCTAGATTCCTATAATATCATTCACAGGCAGGTGGGGTGAAAGGATCCTATTAGCTTGTTATGTGGTCTTCGGTATGAAAATTATCTTCTCTGGACCTCAAAACCCCCATCTATAAAGTACAGAATTTGGATTTTGCCCTCCCTAGTTCTAAGATTTGCTTATTCCATATAAAACCCACTTATTGGTTTACTGGAGTCCTGGTGTGGTGCCGTAGGATCAGCACTGGACTAACCACATGGTTGGTGGTTCAAACTCACCAGCTGATGCTTGGAAACAGGGATGCTATTAGTCAGAACTGACTCAACAGAATATGACAGCAACAGGTTTATGAAAGGAGCCCTGGTGATGCAGTGGTTAAGCACTCAGATGCTAACTGAAAGGTCAGCAGTTTGAAACCACCAGTCACTCTGCGTGAGAAAGCTGCGACAGTCTGTGTCCAATCAGAGACTGACAGACAGACAGCCTTTGAAACCCTACCAGAGATTTCTACTTTGTCCTAGAGGGTTTCTTGAAGTCAGAGTACTATAGGGCCTCTATGAGTCAGAATCGACTCTCTGGCAACTGGTTTTCATTGATTTATTTTTAACTTCTATATATTAAAGAGTCCTGGTATGGTGCTGTAGGGTAAAGCAGTGGACCAAAAGGTCAGTCTGAATCATAAAGTCGGTGGTTCAAACCCACCAGCCACTTCTTGGAAACCCTTAACAGGGTCACTATGAGTTAGAACCGGCTCAATGGCAACTACCAATAACAGCATATATTATTAACCTTATTAGCCAGTGTGGCACTATAGGAAAAGCACTGGGGTGCAAACCACAAATTCGGCAGTTCAAACCCATTCATCACTTCTCAGAAACCCTATACAGGGTCGCAATGAGTTGGAACCAAGTCAATGGCACTTAACAACAACAATAACAATCATTACATTTTAAAGATTCCTGTTCTTTGCTTTGCCATCAAGGACTTTTATTGTAAAGTCTCTGCCTGTTATTCATGTTTAGGAAGGCTTTTCCTGCACCAATCTATATCACAAAATCCATCAATGTCATCTTCTAAAACTATGAAGAGTTCATTTTTACAATGAAATCTTCAGTCTGCAAAAGAAAACAATTTATGGCTAAAGGTAAGGTCTTAGCCTAATTTCTCCAAAACTTATAATACCTATGTCCCAATAACAATGGACAAGGATGCTCAGTCCCCAGTGATTGGAAGCACCAGGGCACCTTCTACTTAATCCTTGAACAGGCGGCTCTACTTGTAGACATTCACATCTGTTCCAAGGTCAGGACCAAATTACTATTGTAGCACTTTTGAAACATGACTCATCAGAGCGTCCATCATTGCGGTCCATTGGGAAAAATACACTGACTGGTCTATGTTGTTCATTTTTATCAAATAATTTTGTTCCACCACCATTCACATAGTCTATATATCCCCCCTCCCCCCCCATCCCACTCCCAAATAAAATCACAATTGGGAGGATTTTTAATTTAATGGCAACCAAGAATGGCAATGTTTAAGAGAAACGATGTTTTCATCCCCATCTCTCACAGGGACATTTTGAATTTGTGTCAATTCAGTATAAGAAAGGATTGTGTTGATCTAAAATCAGCTTAGAAACCACGCTACTGTTACTAGCCATTTCTGACCTGTGGCAACTTCATGTGTGCAGAGAAAAACTGCTCCTCGGGGCTTTGCAGGCTGTGACCTTTCACAAGCAATCACCAGATCTTTCCTCTGAGATGTCTTTGAGTGGGTGTGAATCGCCAACCTTTCTGCTAGTAGATGAGCTCTTAACCATGTCACCTAGGACATTTCTAACTTAGAAATCACAGTGGCTAGATGTTGGAGTAGCACTGGACTGCTACCTCAAGCCGGCAGTCCAAACCCACTAGTTGCTCCTCAGAAACCCTATACAGGGTCCTTATGAGTCAGAACCAACTTGAAGGCACTTAAAACAGACTAGCATTAACAGGTGCTCAATAAATACTTGTTGAATAAAGAATATGTTGTTGTTGTTGTTGTGAAGTGCTGTTGAGTTGATTCCAGCTCATATCGACCTTGTATAGGGTTTCTGAGGAGCAGCTGGTGAGCTTGAACCGTCAATCTTGCAGTTCAAACAGCTTTGCAGCCTGATGCATTAACCCACAGTGCTACACCAGGACTCCAATAAAGAATATAGATCCTATGAATTTTTATTGAATCCAAGGTTCTTTGATATAGTTTTTGTTTCTGCCATGAATGGAATGGGATTTCTTTTATACCTCTTGTTTTCCAACTGGCCACCCCTGGTACAGTCTGGCTCAGTTGCTAATCTAAACAATGGAGGCTTCAGTCCACCAAGAGGTGCCTCTGAAGACAGTCCTGAAGATCTACTTCCCCAAAATCAGTCACTGACCACCCTAGAGCACCGTTCTCCTCTGACACACATGACACCATGAGTCAGAGTTGGTCAGTGGCAACTTATTTTAGCCCTTGGTACACAGTAAGATAATGACAGTCATTCATCCATCCACCAAATACAAGGGTGAGTCAGAAAGTATTCTACAGACTCACAGAAACCTTTATTCAACAAGACTATCAAAAGGTGAAGCTGTTGTTTCTCAACACATCCTCCCATCTAGGTCTATACGCTTCTAAAGGCAGTATTTCCATCTCTCTAATCCTTCACTGGAGAATCTGGCGCCCTTCGATATACATCATGTCAAAACAGCAGTTTTGGTGTACTCGAAGGATATAAATCATGGTCCTTTCCAAAGCTCTTTGAGTTGAGGGAACAAAA
>NW_006408572.1:10417905-10419559 GCF_000296735.1 Chrysochloris asiatica
AACAACAACAACAACAACAAGACCTGGTATGGCACCATAGGATAAGCACTTGACCTCAAGGTCTGTTTGAACTGCAAGGTCGGTGGTTCAAACTCACCAGCTGCTCCTCGGAAATCCTATACAGGGTTGCTATGAGTCAGAACCGACTCGATGGCACTAAACAACAACAAACAAGAAAGACTAAAACAAATGCATTACTGAGAGAACTTGTCTGCAGCCATCTGCTGATCAGAGACGCGTTTAAACACATTTTGTTTGGAATAAGCCCGTGCATTCATTAGACCCCTAGTAGCAATTCTTTTTGACTTACCCTCCTATTTACAAATTAACTTTGATGCACCAGACATTCTAACTGCTAGGAACATAGCTATGATCAAAGTCTGTGTCACTATGGATCTCTAGTTTAGGAGAGGAGAAAGAAATAAGATGATTATAAGATTGAAGAATGCTACAAGGAAAACACTGAGAGATAAAAACCCAGGCTGGGGAAAGACAGCCTCCTTCAGATATGGTGGATTTCATGCAAGAGCCTCCTGGCAAGTGGGACAAGAGCTGCCGAGTGAAGAGCCAGGCAAAGTATTCAGACAGAGGGGAAGTGAGCACAGAGGGCCTGGCACCTCCCAGCAACCACCAGGCCAGTGTGGTGGGATGTGATATGAATAATGAGCCAGGAAGAGAGCAGCAAGGGATACAGTGCGTGAGTGGACACAATGTACCCTGGAGGTCATGATAAAGAATTTGGAGCTAATTCAAAGTAGAATTTCTTAATAGCTATGATAGTGGCTTTCTCTGTTTTGTTCTTCAGTGCTGTTGGTCCCAAATAATATAATTTTGTATTATGCTGTGGAAGAAGCCACTCACTTAGACCAACATCTTGTCTCAAAAACGGTTATGATTGTTATTTTTTCTGCTAAGCCGTCCTCTGTGGTTTCCCACTAACCTCTCTCGTCTGACATGCTTCAGTGGGTCCTTAATGCATCTCTTGCCATGCCTGTCATATGGCAGCAACATACCTGCGCATGAACTCTGCAGCATTCTACAGATTCCAGGTCCAAGGCAACTTTGCTACAGAAAATACTGTTTTCAAAGGTAGATGTATCCCTTTATATGCCTTACTGCTGCTGACTCTCAACAGAGAAGATTGTTGGTGTTAGTTCCCGGCAAGCCAGCTCAGACTCCTGGCAATACCACGTCTAGCACAGCGGAGATTCTGCATCGTCCATCTTCTTCATGTAGCACCATCTTCATGATCACAAGCATACTTGAGTCCAAGGGCTGTGAACACTTGTGTATTCTGAGTGCCTTCCAAACTAGGGGGCTCATCTCTTTCACTACTCTAACAGTATTCTGTGATCCAGAAGGTTTTCATTGACTACTTTTCAGAAGTAGGTCACCAGGCCTTTCTTAGTAGTCTCTCAGTCTGGAATCTCCATGGAAACCAGTCCACCATGGAAACCCTGCTAATATTTGAAATACCAGCAACACAGCTTCCAGCATCATGATAACATATAAGCCGCCCTGTCACAACAAATTGACAGATGGTGACAGATTGTTGTTGTTAAGTGCTATCAAGTCAGTTCCAACTCCTAGCGATCTTGTATAGGGTTTTCCAGGCTGATAACAGTCCTGAAGATCTACTTCCCCAAAATCAGTC
>NW_006408572.1:10419659-10437440 GCF_000296735.1 Chrysochloris asiatica
CAGATTGTTGTTGTTAAGTGCTATCAAGTCAGTTCCAACTCCTAGCGATCTTGTATAGGGTTTTCCAGGCTGTTAATCTGTATGGTAGCAGGAAGCCTTATCTTTCTCCTGCAGAGCAACCCATGGGCTTGAACTGTAAACCTTGTGGTTAGCAGTCCAGTGGTTAGTCTACAGAACCACTGTGCTCCTGGAAGAAAATTATGAGCCTCATATTCTTCATCTTAATATGAGGATAGACATTTCTAGCACATTAGGTTGCTGAAAGGTGAAAATAAAATACATCTACAGTATAATTAAGGAGCTCTGGTAGTGTAGTGATTACGAGTCTACTAATCTCAAGGTCAGCAGTTCGAAACTACCAGCTGTTCCATGGGAGAAAGATGAGGCTTTCTGCTCCCATAAAGATTTACAGCCTCGGAAACCCTATAGGGTCGCCATGAGTCAAAACCATCTCCACAGCACACCACTAACCACCATCGAAGTATAATTTGAACCACAAGGCCAGTGGTTCAACCCCACCAGTCACTCCTCAGAAACCCTATACAGGGTTGCTATGAGTCGGAACCAACTTGACGGCACTTCACAACAACAACAAAGCATACAATCAGTGTTCTATAACATTACATACATTGTCCATTCAAGTATTGACCTAACTAACATACGAAAGGTCAAGTTGAATGACTAAACTCTACAACATTATGACTCTATAGTGTTAACACGGTGGTTTTAGTGGTTTAAGAACATGAGCAATTGAGTCAAAAATGACCTGTTCAGACTCAAATTCTTTCTACTGTTTTCTAGTCATGGGGCTTTGGGCAAGGTACTTAGATCTGTCAGCTCCAGGCCCCAACTACTTTACATAGGACTGAGATAGTGTACATACAGGGCCTTACACTGTGCCTGGCCAAAGGCCCTGGATAAGATGATAATGAAAAAGGTACCTGCTGAAAGTACTTGTGACTTGAATATGAAGGAGGTGGAAGGATCAAAGTAACAAGACACATTTGAATGCAAATGGCATACCTGTGCCACTGGAAGTACAAGTAGCTAAAAGAAAGGAGTTCAGGGACGAAAAATAAAGCTCAGCAGACTGTTCTAGTAGAAAGTTAAGTTAGGAGATTGCTCAGGGAGAGGAACAAGTCAAGACCTCCAACTGTCTGGAGTACACAGGGAAGTCTGACTTCATTTCCGCCAGCACAATAAGATCTAACTATAAAGTAGCTCTAAATGAGAAGAAACAGCTGCAGAGCCATCCATTAATAACTGGAACATGGAATGTACAAAGCATGAATCTAGGAAAACTGAAAGCCATCACAAATTAAATGGTATGCATAAAGATCGATACCATAGGCATTAGTAGGCAGAACTGGACAGATATTGGCCATTTTGGATCAGACAATCATATGGCTTACTGTTGTAAATGACAAACTGAAGAGAAAAGTATCACATTCATCATCAAAAACTTTTCAAGATCTATCTTGAAATGCAATGCTGTTATAGGATATTATAGGATAATATATTATAGGATAATATCATACAGCTACACACAAGGTCAGTGGTTCACCAGCCGCTCCTTGGAAACCCTATACAGGCTCACTATGAGTTGGAATCAACTCAGTGGCACTAAACAACAAAAACAAAGAAGATCCATTAATACAACCATTATTCAAATTTATGCACCAACAACCAAAAAAAGTGTTTTAAAAACTGAAGAATTTTACCAGTTTCTGCAGTCTGAAATTGATCAAACATGCTATCAAGATGCATTGATAATTGTTGGTGACTGGAATGTAAAAGCTAGAAACAAAGAGGAAGTATTGGAAGTTGGAAAATATGGCCTTGGTGATAGAAATGACGCTGGACATAGCATGACAGACTTTTGCAATACTGACTTACTCACTGAAAATACCTTTTTTCAGCAACACACACGGCAAATGTACACATGGACCTCACCAAATGGAATACACAGGATTCAAATAAACAATATTTGTAAGAAGAAAAATGGAGAAGCTCAGTTTCATCTGTCAAAACAAGGTCAGGGGCTAATTGTGGAACTACCAATTCTTCATATGTATAAGTTCAAGACGAAACTGAAGAAAATTCAAAACAAGTCACGAGAGCCAAAATACAGCCTTGAGTACAACCTTTTTGAATTTAGACACCATATCAAGACTGAAGATCAGAGGAGTTGTAAGACAACAGCAAGAATACCAGGCACGAAGATAGCAAAATGTCATAAAAAGACTAGAAGGAAAGAAAAGACCCGATGTCAGAAGAGACTCTGAAACTTGCTCTTGAACGTGCTCTGGAGTAGAAAAGCTAAAGCAACTGGAAGAAACAAGGACGTAAAAGAGCTGAACAGAGCATTTTAAGAGGCAGCTCAAGAAGAAAAAGTATTGTAGCGAAATGTGCAATAATGAATGAAGGATTCTATGGCAAAATATCTCACAATTCAGAAAGCCTCAAAAGAAGACAGGAGGAATACATAAAGTCACTGTACCAAAAAGAACTGGTTGACATTCAACCATTTCAGGAGATAGGATACAATCAAGAATCAATGCTATTGAAGGAAGACATCCAGTCTACACTGAAGGCATTAGTGTATAACAAAGCTCCAGGAATTGAAGGAGTACCAATTGAAATGTTTCAAACAAACTGATACAATACTGGAAGCACTCACTAGTCTATGCCAAGAAATTTGGAAGACAGCTATCTAATTAACCAACAAACTGGAATGTGCCCATTCCAAAAAAAAGCCCAACAGAATGCATAAATCATCAGGCAATATCATTACTATCACACACAAGTAAAATTTTGCTGAAGATATTTAAAAAATTAGCAAGGAGCTGCCAGAAATTCAATCTAGATTCAGAAAAGGATGTGAAATGAGAGATATCATTGCTGATATCAGATATATCTTAACTGAAAGTAGAGAATACCAGAAAGATGTTTACTTGTGTTTTACTGACCATGCTAAGGCATATTCGACTGTGTGGCTCATAACAAATTATGGAAAATACTGCAAAGAAAAGGAATTCTAGAACACTTAGTCGTGTTCATGCAAAACCAGTACACAGAACAGAACACAGGGATACTGCATGGTTTAAAATCAGGAAAGGTGTGTGACAAGGTTGTATTCTTTCACCATATTTATTCAATGATCTAAGAAACTGGACTATATGAAGAAGAACAATATGAAGAGGAACAAGGCATCGGCATTCAAGGAAGCCTCATTAACAAGCTGTAATATGCAGATGACACAACCTTGCTTGCTGAAAGCAAAGAGGAGTTGAGGCACCCGCTGATGAAGATCAAAGAATACAGTTTTCAGTATGGATAACAACTCAATGTAAAAAAAAAAAAATCATAATAAATGGAAAAAAAGACTGCAGTTGTTAGGGATTTCATTGTACTTGGATTCATAATCAATGCTCCTGGAAGCAGCAATCAAGATCTCAAATGACACACTGTTGTTAAGTGCCATCGAGTCGGTTCCGACCCATAGTGATCCTGTAGAGGCTTTCCAAAGAGCGAATGGTGAGCTTGAACCACCAACCTTGCAGTTCAAACCGACTTTGCAGTCTAGCACATTAACCCACAGCGCCACACCAGGACTTGCATTGGGCAAATCTGCTGCACATAACCTCTCTATAAAGTGTCAAAGAGCAAAGATGTCACTTTAGAGGATTAGCATGCACCTGACCCAAACTAGGTATTTTTAATCGCCTCATATGCGTGTAAAAGCTGGACAACGAATAAGGAAGAAATGATACACTTAAAGTACAGTGTTAGCAAAGAATATTCAAAGTACCATGGACTGCCAAAAGAACAAACAAATTTGTCTTGGAAGAAATACAGTCAGAGTTTGTTGGAAGCAAGGGTGGTGAGATTTTGTTACACGGACTTTATACACGCTATCAGGAGGGACTTGGTACAGTGGAGAGTCAGCAAAAACGAGGAAGCCCCAACCAGGTGGATGGACACACTGGCTGCAATAATGAGCTCAAACATGACAACAATTGTGAGGAGGTCGCAGGACGTGGCAATGTTTTGTTCTGTTATCACTATGAATTGAAGCCAAAGGCACTTAACAACAACAACAAAACAGTTTTATATTTTAAGTGGCTGATTGTTCCATTGTTGGCCTATGGAAGAATTGTATCATGCTCTTTTGGATAAGAAACCCTTAAATTGAGAGCAGTAGAAATCCAAAATCAACAGAAAAACAGACAAAGGAGTCTTCTGGTAAGGGTGCTTTGTGCCTGTTACAGCACATTCTGAAACAAAATCCTTAGGAGTTTCTATGTTTCTATGGAGGTATCTATGTTTTCTAAAGCCATCTGTAGCTTCCACTGGATTCTCAAGGGGTGTACAATTGAAAACAAAACACACACCAAAAAAAAAAACCAAAAAAACAATAGTGTTAGGAATCAGTAAAGCAGTAATTTTCTTGGAAATGTATGATCAATTCTGGGACATTCCTCTGCATCCCTCCCATGACCACAAGAATCTGTCGAATGAGAAGTCTCTCTCATATCTTTATTGGCTTTTTTTATTCTTTCTGAATATGTGTCATATTGAATACAGTTGAGCTTCAAAAACACACTTTGCCTGAAGTTCTTGCTCTATCAAGAAACAAAAACAAATCCACTGCTGCCAAGTCAATTCTGCCTCACACTGACCCTGTAAGGACAGCATAGAACTGTTCTATAGGGTTCCTGAGGTTATAAATCTTTATAGAAGCTTCATCTCTCTACTGCAGAGGTGAATGTCAACCTTTCAGTTAAAAGTGTAATACTTAACCCACTGATACAGGTTTCCCTTGCCTACTATTGCAAAACAGACATATGAGTGGGATAGAAAGGAATATCAGGAAACATGATTACAGAAAGCTTATAAGCCCGTCCTTTAGCCTAGAGCTGATTGAAATACCTGAAAGGGGTTCTAGAATTTGCCCAGTGAAATAGGCTTCTTGTGGAGCCTTTGTAGTGTACAGGACTTTAGGCAGAATCCTGATCCCCAACCAGACTTTGAGGTGGGACATTCCCACTTGAAAGGACATGCAGACCAACCCAGAGCAGCTAGAGAAATAGAAGATACTTCATGAAAGAACGACCAGCAGGGGAGAAAAAAAGGCAGACTGGCGATTACAAGAACAAGCAAGCTGTTTGCCTAGGAGCCATCAAGACAAGCTATCAAATCCCTTCAAGACAACACCTTTCCAAGAATGAAACTCAAAGGGGAAACACGAGTTTACAGCAGGCTTGTAAACTTGCTGGTGACTGCGTTGGTCTACATGTGAGTGGAAGTGGGGGAAAGGCAGTAATGAAGATATGGACTGAGTTCAACCATGTTCCATAGACTCCTGTCAATCTTGAGATGAGAGAGAAGAGGAAGGGTTGGTTGGATGGACATTTGAGGAGACTTGGGAACTCACGAGCTCATGGGCACTAACCTAGTCACTGGGGGGCTAGCGCTGAGAATGAACCGTCCAGCTGATATGAAATGTCCAGCTGCCATGAAGTGGGGTTAGGTGTGCAAGAATGCCCAAACTTGCATATAGTACCCATGTGACCTAGCTTGGATGGCTAGATGATCAGAACTTGACTAGAGGAAGATAAAGAAGTTTGATATAGGAAGCAAGTGTAAATTGCTACAATTTGATGAACTTGACCATTGCTTATGGATGTAGTTGCTCAATACCAACCTATCCCCTCAGTAAACAGGGTTGATTGGGCAACTTAGATATCGGCTACCTAAAATGGGGTTCTATAAAGGCATGAGGAATCCTGCTGTGCTGCTGTGGGCTAATGCTCTGGACTGCAAAGTCATGTGAACCACAAGATAGGTGGTTCAAGCTCTACAGTAGCGCCTTGGAAACTCTATGCAGGGTCACTATGGGTCAGAACAGACTGGATGGCACTTAACAACATCAACAACATAAAGGCACGAAGTGGCTAGTTTGGAAGTTTTTCAAGAGGGAGTTCAGTTTCAGAGGAGGCGGGGAAGGTAGAATCCCCACTGACTACTTTTCATCTTGCCCAGATGGGTATGGTGAAAGGAGATGGGGATAAGATTATTTTGATTCCATAGTGAGTAATTGCTATCATGACTATATTGTCACAAGTGTAAAGGTAGAAGATGTGTAACAAAAAGTGGGGAGTAGTTAATCTTACATTCTAAAACAGAGGACCCTAGGACCATCAAGAGGGAATAGCATGAGTGGAACGTGGGATCCTAACTAGACAAGCAGTGACACCAGAGATGGAGGCAGAAGTGATGGCATGGAGAGATAGAGCAGCTGAGGACTCCAGACTCATGGAAAGAGAAAGGTTGTTTGCTGGCAGCCAGGAGGCAGGCTTGTAAAATGTGCCCCTTGGTTGTTTAAAGGATTATATGTTTTTGAGTATATCAAACAAAAAAAAGACGGAAGAGAGGCAAATACTGTTCACCGATGGCACATGGAGTGGATTGTAATCATTGCAATGAAACAAAATATTATTGGTTGAGTGCAAAAAAAAAAGCTTATATGAGTTTTCATTAATAAGAAAATGCTCCTAAGAGAAAAAGCAAATAAAGGCAAAATACTAATAATTAGTGAACCTAATTGAAACACATATGGAAGGTCTTATTCTTAAAATTTTCTGTACGTTTCCCAATTAATAAGTTGTTTAAAAAACAACAACAGACAACCCACTGCCCCCCCCAAAGCTCCTTACAACATCATTATAGATATGTTGCTGTTGTGAAGTACTGTCGAGTCAGTTCTGACCCATAGCGACCCTATATAGGGTTTCCAAGGAGCAGCTGGTGAGCTTGAACCACCAATCTTGCAGTTCAAATGGCTTTGCAGTCTGGTGCATTAAACCCAAAGCACCACACTACAACTCCATTATACATATAGCACCATTATTAAATATTTAACAAAAATCTACATTAGTAGATGATTTCAAAACCTGTTCCTTTACAAAGCATTTTGTTATGAAGTGCAGGCTCTGATTAACAGACTGGGATCCAACTCTATTCTAACACATTAATCCTAGCTTTCATCACACCTTGGATAATGTGATATCTGAACAAGGACTAAAGGAGAATTGCAAAAATTAATGAAGTTAATATTTGCATAGATGTTCTCTTTCCAATCATCTTTGTTTAGAATACTTAAAATTTCTATTTACAAGTTTATCTGCATACTTCTCTTTCCACCCAAAACATACTTATTGAAAATGAGACATAAGTACAGCAATTTTTAAAAATCCCAAAGCCGGAGACCTCTAAAACAAACCAAAGAACCATTTGAAACGCAAACTGAAGTCCAGATCCAGTCACAGAGCTAGGACACAAGAGAAGGTCAAAGTTCTGTCTGACAACACAAGGCCTTTTTTATTATACCAGTTACCTTACATATTCAGTCCTGGTGGGGCACTGTAGGATAAGCACTGGACTACTAATCAGTCAGCAATTCAAATCCCATCAGGGTGGTTATGAGTCAGAACTGACTCCACTGCACTTCGCAACAACACTAAGTACCTGAGAAGGACACAAGTGGGAAACCTAAGGGAATAGTGACAGAAAGCAGGTTAGAAGTTCGGGTGACTGGAGGCAGGGGGCATGTGACTGACATCCTGAAGGAGTAGAGGAAAATCTCAACTCTGTAACCAGCAAGTCAGAAGTGAGGATGTGGTGTAGACTCCCAAAACTTTGGGTTGACATTGGTGTATTTGATAGTCTGAAGGGCAGTGTCATTTTAACATCAAATACAGAAGTGCCTCATAGACAGCTAGTGTCAAAACAGAACAAAGAAGCAAACAGTGGGTTTGCTACCTCCTCAGAGGACTGTCATGAAAAATGTGATGTAGCCTAGTGATTACGAGTCGGGCTGCTAACCTCAAGGTCAGCAGTTCAAATCTACCAGTCACTCTGAGGGAGACAGAAGAAGTTTTCTGGCCCTGTAAAGATTTACAGTCTGGGAAACCCTATACAGGGTCACTGTGAGTCAGGGTCACATTTGGGGCCATTACTGCCACCATTCCACCCGAAAGGGGTTGGAATGACTCCGCAGCACAAAACCATCACCACTATCAAAAAAATAAAGCTTGAAGAAGCGCTATTAAACTACTTAAGTACTGATCTAAAAAAAAAATGTTGCTTCAAACTAATTTCCTCTCTGTGACGTTACATAAACATAGGTACTTCAAGGAAAATAACTGCCCTAAAACTAAACTGACTGCCATCAAGCTGATTCAGACTTCTAGTAATCCTGTAACAGGTTTCCTAAGCTATCAATCTTTAAGAAAGCAGAATGCCTTATCTAACTCCTGCAGAGCCACAGGTGGGTTTGAACTACTGACCTTGGGGTTTTATCAGTCCAGTGCTTACCCCATAGCACCACCAAGTAACTGCTACATAAAACTGACTAAAGAGTTATTCTAGAGAAAACTTAATTAGATCAACTGTACTAAATGTAGTAAGACCCAGTTACATACTCATAGTCATTTATTTTCTAGATCCTCAAAGGCACCACGGAACATACCAATTTTCTTAAATCTAGGACACACGGTTGCACATTTTAGTATTTCTGAAGTCACAATGTAGCTTATAATAGAAATGACTACAAAACGCTGTTATTAAATATCCTATTCACAGTGGTCTCTAAGAATCCTATTGCTTCATGTTCTCCAGAACATCTAATTGCAAAACACTGTGATTGCTTCACCTTCTGCATTCCAACCCCTTTCGGGTGGAATGGTGGCAGTAATGGCCCCAAATGTTCCATGCCTCGCTGTGTCTACCCACTTGAACAGTGTTGCCCATGCTGACGCTGGCCTTGGCCATGTGACTTGATTTGGGGAATGAGTTAGCAGCAAACATCCCCAATAGGAGAAACTGGAATAGGACTAACGTATGAACATTTGCCCTCTTGCTCTTCTTGGAACCCTGCCACAGGATTAACAAGCCAAGGCTAGCCTGCTGGAGAATGAGAGAATGGGGAGAAGAATCAAGGTCCCCCCCACCAATAAGGCAGTCAGCACCGGCAACTGACTGCAGGTATAAGAGGGGGTCTCAGGTGAGATCAGCTGGGCCTGACCCAGATCACAGAGCCACCAGCCAGGCCTAATTCTACTGCTGGGAAGGCTGCAAAACTATGCTGTTTCCAGTTGCTACGTTTCAGTGTGGTTTGCTATGTAGGAAAAGCTGATTCACATAACCCAGTAAGCTAAACAATGCTAGAATAAAACGCATACAGTAAAGCACATCACATTGTTGTTGTTGTTCAGTACCATCGAGTTGTTTCCGACCCATAGCGACCCATACAGGGTTTCCGAGGAGAGACTGGTGAGCTTGAATTGCCAACCTTGCAGTTGAAACGGTTTTGCAGTCTGGCGCATTAACCCACAGCGCCACAGCAGCACATCACATTAGTGTTCCTTTTTTCTGCTGTTGTTAAGTGTTGTCAAGTCAAATCTCCTCCCTACAACTATTCCTCCTTATTAGTAATAATCACATTTTCTACTTCCTTGAGAAACTAGAAACCACTAGATAAGGTTTTTGTTGTTGTTACAATTTCGACCCTCCTTTCCCCAACTTGTCCCCATCAGTATCTATCTATCTATCACCATGACCTCATCACTGCAAAACAGTGACAGTTTCCCCACATGACAGACCCCTGTACACTGGATCTCATCTCATCTCTTGCCTCCTCAGTTTTCATTCTGTTCTGTCCTGTCCCCATCTTCAGCAACTACCAGAATACTGCCTCCCTCTTCTCAGCAGTGGAGTCCTGGTGTGACACTGTGGGTTAATGAGCTGGACTGCAAAGTCAAGTTGAACCACAAAGTCGGCGGTTCAAGTTCACCAGTTACTCCTTGGAAACCCTATATAGGGTTGCTAGGGGTCAGAGCTGACTCAGTGGCACTTAACAACAATGTTAACAGTACCAATAACAACAAAGTCTCTGCTAATCTCTTTCCACTAGCCAACTTTTTCACTTTTTTATACAATTTGAACTTTGGGATGTGTTGTACCTCAATGTAAAGGAATTTTAAAAAATCCTCTTTAAAGTGTTCAAGAGCAAAGATACCAGTTTGAAGATTAAGATGCACCTGACCCAAGTCATGCTATTTTCAATAACATCATACGCGTGTGAAAAAAGACAAAGCAGACCAGAGAAGAATTGATTCATTTGAGTTATGGTGTTGGAGGTGAATATTAAAAGTACCATGCAAATAATCAAGTCCCTTCAGGACAAACCCCCCTCCAAGACTAACACTCAAAGAGAACACAAGAGCAGGCATATAAGCTTGCTGGCGACCATGTTGGCTGCCTGCTGAGTGGAACGCAGGGAAAGGAAGCAATGAAGAAATGGGCTGAGTTCAACCATGTTCCATAGACTCCCATCGACCTGGAGATGAGAGAGAGAAGAGAAGGGCTGCTTGGTCCAAGCCACAGAGGGCTGGAGCTGAGAGAGAAGTGCCTAGCTGATGTGAAGTGAAAGGAGATGCATAAGAACACCTAAACTTTTACACAGTACCCATCTGACCTAGTTTCGATTTCTTGATGATCAGAACGCAACTAGAGGATGATTTAAAAAAAAAAAAAAATTTTTTTTTTTTTTAATAAAGGAAACAAGTGTAAATTGCTACAAATTCATGAACTTGATCTATACTTATTGATGTAATATCTCAAAATACCAACTGAGAGGGGAAGGAGTTTCCACATCAAGGATCAATGAAATGCTATCCCCTCTGTGTACAGGATAGATAGGGACAGGTACTTTAGACATTGGCTACCTAAAATGTGAGGAGTTATAAAGGCACAAAGTGACTGGCTTACAAGTTTTCAAGAAGGAGTTTAGTTTCAGAGTGTGTGGGGTAAGGTAGAATTCCCACTGAATAGTTTTCATCTTGTCTAGATGGGTCTGGTGAAAGGAGATGGGGATAAGATTCTTATGATTCAATAGTGAGTAATTGTTCTCATAACTAATTGCGACTGTCACAACTGAAAAGGTAGAAGTTTTGTAACAAAAAGAGGGGAATAGTTAATCTCAAAGTCCAGAAACAGAGAACCCTAGGACCATCAAGGGAGAGAAGAGCACAAACAGAATGTGGTACCCTATCCAGAGAAGCAGTGACATTAGAGATGAGGACATGGAGAGAGCGAGCAGCTGAGGACTCTAGACTTATGGAAAGAGAAAGGCTGTGTGCTGGCAGCCAGGTGCTGGTGGCCAGGAGGCAGTTTTGCAGAATGTGTCCTTTGGTTGTTTAAATGATTACATATTCCTGAGTGTTTTTGTGCACACACACCCCCCACCCAAAACAAACAAACAAAAAAACCCAGAGGAGTGGGGAGTACCATGGACTGCCAAAAGAATGAACCAATATGAGTCGGAAGAAGTACAGCTAGAGGGCTCCTTGGGAGCCAGGATGGCCAGACTTCATCTCTTGTACTTTAGACATATTTTCAAGAGGGACCAGTCCCTGGAGAAGGACAAGTTGAGGGTCAGTGACAAAGAGGAAGATCCTCAAAGAGATGGATTGGCACAGTGACATAACAGCAGCAATGGGCTCAAACACAGCAACAATTGTGAGGTTGGCACAGGACCGGGCACTGCTTCATTCTGTTGTGCATAGGGTTGCTATGAGTCAAAACCAACTCAATGGCACCTAACAACAAACTGTTTGAAAGTAGTCCTAAACATATTTTCTGTACTTTTTCATCTTATCATCATTCCATAACTGATGGCAATCACCAACTCCTACCACCTTCTCTTTACTGCTAAATCCAATGGACATGTTTCCATATGTCAGTTTCTCGAAGTAGCCTTTGATATGATGACTGTTCCCTTTCCTGAAATGCCTCTTTCCCTATGGTTGCTGTGTCAACACTCTTGGGTGGGCCCTCTTAGCCTTGTTTGCAAGCTGCTCTAGCTCTGACTATCCTTTAAATGTTGGTTTTCCCCAGGATTTTATAGTCCATCTTCTCTTTCAGCAGGTTCTTCTAAGGCAATCCCATTCACCAGTCCTGCTTCCGTTACTACCAGGCGACTGACCCCTCACTTCTGCATCCCTAGCATAGATCTCTCTCTCCCAAGCTCCAAGTCCACAGAGCAAACAGTTAGTGGACAGCTCCACTTAGATGAGCCAAGAGCACCTCAAACTCAACACGTTCTGAAACACACTTACTCTCTTCCATTCCAAACCTGTTCTTCCTCCCATGCTCCCCATGTCAGGTGATACCCTGGTCATTTAGTATATATCATCCTCAACTCAGTCCTTCTCTCTCAGCTCTTCTTCCTTGGTCCATAAATTACCAAGTGCCGCTATGTCTGTCTCTTTAGTTAAATAGCACTTACTCTCATTCACTTCTCCCTAGGCTCACGGGCACTATGCTACGCCATCTCTTGCCTTGATTACTCAACAGCCTCTTAACTGCTTTTTCTGCTACGACTCTTCCTCCAACCCATTTTTCACACTGCAGTCAAAACCATTTTTCTAATGGGCACATCTAAATCATATGCTGTCATGGCTATCATTTTATTCAATGATCAATCTCTAGCATTAGCACACAGTTTATCAGCCACAAGACTGATATCAATAATCAATACACGCTTACTGAGTAAACTGAATACATTATTAAGTGTCCAGCAGGGCCAACATTTGGAAATACAAACTAAAGATGTTAAGTTTTCCAAATTCACAACGTTACAAAATATGTACACAGTTCAGCTTAAGAACCTGAGTTAACACTGTATTTTAGCAATTAAGATAACATTAGTCTTAAAATAACAACTACAAGGTTTATATCAAACTCTTAAAAATGATGGTCTACTCGTCTCCCACCCCCACAGAAAATAATTTG
Source organism: Chrysochloris asiatica (assembly GCF_000296735.1). NCBI lineage: Eukaryota > Metazoa > Chordata > Mammalia > Afrosoricida > Chrysochloridae > Chrysochloris > Chrysochloris asiatica. The sequence continues at coordinate 10,432,518 of NW_006408572.1, forward strand.
CTCTACGTTCTAACAGAATCAAAACCAATTCTGGACCTTCAACATTACTTACGTGCAAAGAATTGACTGGTCCTCACGATCTGTAAAACAAAACAAAGCAAGAAAGTGACCATTTGCCTGGTTTTGACATATTCAATGTAATAAGAAGTTACAGTAATAGCCTATAAAAATATTAGTAACTCTATTGGTCTCAAGCCAAGCTTACTCCTCTCCAAACCTACTATTATTGCTGTTGTTGTTAAGTGGGTTCTGACTCTAAGCAACCCAGGGTATGGGTTTCTGAGGAGCGGCTGGTGAGTTTGAACTGCAGACCTTGTGGTTCAAACCAACCTTTTGTACCAGTATGTATCCTACTATGTTACGCCAGGACTTCAATCTTACTCTAATAGCCCTAAACCTAATAAAGTTCAGTCATTAACTCCTATTACTCTGTCAGATCCTGTGGAGATAAATAAAAATAACTCAAGACTTTATATTCTTAGTCAGCTGGATTCTCAGACCCTCCTACATATCAAATTCAACTGAGAAGTTTTACAAAGTACATTTTCTTGGGCCCCACCCTAGCTTAAGAAATCATCCTCTGGGAGGTGAGGAGATGGTGCAAGTGGTGGTGGTGTGCTGTGGAGTAGGTTCTGAATCACAGCAACCCTGTATAGGGTTTCTGAGGCTGTAAATCTTTATGGGAGTACAAAGCCTCATCATTCTTCCTTAGAGCAGCTGGTAGATTTAAACTGCTGACCTTGCAGTTTGCAGCCTCATAACCCACTATGCTACCAGGGATGGATATTTCTATAAAATCTTCCCAGCTGATTCTACACACAGCCAGGTGTGTGTCACTGCCCTTCATATTGGCTTCTCAAGAATACCTCTAACTGATGAATGTAAAGTTAATGTTCTCCCATGTAAACTATCACGTAACTGTTCATTTTCCTTAAAGGAGGGGCAAAAAAATGTATCAAACATTGAGTGGAGAGGAAGGTTGAATAAGGATAAGCACCCAAATGAAGCTGAACCACTGTCTAAAGTCAAAGTGTTATATATACATTAAAAACTACAAAGGATGTATAACAACAAAAGCTAACAAGGTTTTAAACAATGATTAATAAGCTTTTATGAAAGATGAAATTCAAACTTGACATCTAGCCCTTAGAAAAGAGCACCTTGCAAGGCATACACTTGTCATTCACTTATCTACACTATGAACCCAATTTTATAGATGAAAAGATGTTCTTTAGGGACCTGGACAATCTTCTGTAGCCACAAAGCTACTGCAGGACAAGGGCACTGGAATGAAAAAAAGCCCAGTGCTTCTAATGCTTGTGTTCTAAACACCACTAAACAAGCTTGTCATTGCTTCAAAAGAAGCCTGACCCAAGTAGGTAGCTCCATTTTATCACTGCCAAAGCTGTCAGACACCCAGTGAGAAGCTCATGGGAGTTCAAAATCCAAAACCACACCCAAAGCCATCAAGTCGATTCGGACTCATAGTGACCCTACAGGACAAAGCAGCACTGCTCTACGGGGTTTAAGTAGCCCAGTATTTATGGAAGCAGACTGCCCATCTTTCTCCTATAAAGCAGAGTGGGTTCAAACTGTTTTGGCTAATAGCCCAACAACTTAACCCCCTGTGCCACCAGAATCCTTTCATGTTAATTCAGGCCACATAATTTAAGAGCAATTGCCATACTCTTTAATATACAATCGAAACAAATTCATTTAGATATTCCATATATAAACTGTCATACAAACAGCATGCTACTGCTTGACCCCTAAGTCTAATCTACTTCTTTATAATTTTTAAATACTGTTTTATCTTTCCTTCTGAGACTGCTAAAGGCAACATTCATAGTACATAGTTGATGTCCTCCTCCTTTATTCACCTTCCCAGGTTATGCCATCTCCTTTCCCATGACATGTTCATCCTAGACTCCCATCTACTCAGCAATCTCCTGCATGTCCTCTCAGGCTCAATCTGGCTTGATCTCCTCTGGGAAAACTCTACCAGCTACTCTCCTACATGTTCCTCAGTGCTCCTTCTTTAATCCATATTTTAGAATAGAGTTTTGGTATTCCAAATGAGATGAGTTCTCCAACAGTCCCTACGTGGTTTTATTTTATAGCTTCTCAGGGTGAAGAGTAATTATCATCTTCTGTTTATATAAGATTCAATATACAGATCAAATTCATTATAAAACAATTCTCCTGATAAAAGATAATGTTCTTTGTCCTAGGTTTTATTTTGTTTTTCAAGTTTGCTGTATGACTTAAGACTGGTGCTTCCTTTCTGTTGTACTTGGGTAAGGTATCTTTGCCCACCCTTGTGTTCTTATTCGTTTATTACTTTGAGATGTCTCTCTTACCAATATGTACCTCGCTCATTTACTAAGGGTGGTGAAGAGGAGTTCTAGAGCTGTTGTATTCTGTCTTACATGTTTTCTGATTGTTTTATTAAGGTGGCTTGTTTTCCTTGCTTTTATTTCTTCTAATGTATGAAGTTTATATTAGATTCCAAAAGAAATTTTTAAGTGAAAATAATAATTATTTAACCTATAATTTCAAGGTTAATATATCAATTGTGTCCTGGTGTGGTGCTGTAGGATAAGCACTGGACCACAAGGTCGGTTTGAATTGCAAGGTTGGTGGTTCAAAGTCACCAGTCACTGCTCAGAAACGCTATACAGAATCGCTATGAATCAGCACTTAATAACAACATATTAATTGTGCATCAAGCTCCTACCACCAATCCTATCTACCCACCCACCTCCAGACACTTTCCAAAAGTCTGGCTGTAAAGGGAAGTGGAGATATGGAAAGGAGTGATTTCTTTCTTTTTCTTCTTCTTCTTTTTTAAACAAGAAAAAAATGACCACAATATATTAAGACAAACTAATAATAATAAAAAGTCCAACTGGGTTCGTTTTTATGGAGGGTGAGGGGTTTTCAACGTTACTTATATTTTCTGGATATTAAACTCTTACCAAGTGTATAGTTCTCAAATATTTTGTCACATTTTGTAGGTTGCCTCTTCATTTTGTTGAACCACATTTAAAATTTATTTATTTTGTCTTTTGTTGCTCATGATTTTAGTGTCACATCCAAGAATACCTTATCCAAAACTAGGTCCCAAAGTATTATTACTCCTTTGCTTTGTTATAAGAGACTTATAGTCTAGGTTTTACATTTACATCTTTGATATATTTTGAATTCATTTTCTTTCATCTACGGTGTGAGGTATGGGTCTAGCTTCATTCTCTTGCATACGGAGATGCATTTGTCTCAGTACCATTTAGTAAAGAGACCACCTTTCTCCTCATATGAATTTAGCACCCCTGTCAAAACTCAGTTGGTCATAGATGTATAAGCTTATTTTTGGTCTCTCAATTCTATTCCATTGACCTATGTGTCATTATTGCATCTCTCAATTCTATCCCATTGACCTATGATATTATTTTATCAGTACCCGTACTGTTTTGAAATCCAGAAGTATGACTCCTCTTACTTTATCAAGACTGCTTTGGCTGTATGAGGCTCATTGCAATTCCAAATAAATTTGATTGGCTTTACCATTAACATTTTGATAAGGATTACACTGAATCCATAGAAGATGAATGCCCTTCCATTTATTTATTCTTCAATTTCTTTCAGTGTTTTATAGTTTTCAGAGTGTTAAGCCTTCACCTCTCTGGTTAAATATACTCTTAAATATTTTATTCTCTTAGATGCTCTTGTCAATGGAATGCTTTCTTAATTATCTTTTCAGATTGCTCATTGCTAGTTTATAGAAACCTACCTAGTTTTCATGTGCTTTCCTTGAATACTGCATATCACTGTTAAGTGTTTTATTACAATTCAGTTCATTTCAACCTCTCAAGATCCTTTAAAATTCTGTTTCTTCTCATCAAATGTGCTTAGTATCCCTCCCAGTTTCCTATCATCCACAAAATGCTAAGGGCATGCACCCAACATCTTCAAATATAAAAAAATTGAGAAGGGCACACACCCTTTTGTGCACACACTGCCAAACCTAATTAACCTCAATCACTACTAAGTGCCTCAAGTCCAATGTTTCATCATACAATCATGAGGAAGCTCTGCGAACATGGTCTACTCTATTTCCCTTCCTACAAAACCTAAAGTAACGGTGAATATTCATGTTGTTCTTAGGCTCTTCTTATAACTACAGGTTCTAGAATCTCTCCTGGCATACAGACTAATAAGCTCAGAGGTCTGGAGCTTTGTCCCCGTTTTGAAAAATGAGAATTTCATTAGGGCTGTCCCCAGCATTCTACAAACTCTCCTCCTATCTAATACATTAAATTACAGAGGGCCAGCAATCTCAATGAGACTGTCATTTGTTTGGTCTATGGATTCAACTAGAAACTGAAGGTGCTTTCTACAATTACTTCTCCCATATAAGGCAGAGTTTGTGCACTCATAACAACGCATTTACTTCTGAATCTAAAGGTCATTTCTCTTAACAGGCACATAACAAACACAAAGCTAATAATTCTTCCTTCTCTACCATCTGGCGATTTATCTGCAGCAATAGCCATTTCTTAATATTCTTTGGCTTTGAATCTAAGAAAAAGTTATTAAATGTAACCTTTTTTAAAAAAAAGTCTAAGATCATTCTGGGTTCTGAAACTGTCCCTACAGATTTACCACGTTTCTAATCTTAAAGCCCGTCCTGTTTACTTCAGAGGACCTAGTCTACAATAGGTATGCAAACAAAACTTGAAGTAGGAAATGGCTACTGTATTAGTACCTACACACGCACCTCTCTCAGACCCAATCACCAAGTGGGCCTTTTCATGACCTGAACTTTGATATAAAGTAGATGCAACTTATATCTTACAAGTTTTCTGAAGAAGATCATGGAAATACCTATCCTAAAGGAACTCTGGTAGCGTAGTGGTTACGAAT
>NW_006408572.1:10437540-10442681 GCF_000296735.1 Chrysochloris asiatica
AAACCCTGTACAGGGTCGCTATGGGTCGGAACTGACTCGATAGCACTTAACAACAACAACAACAACATAAGACCTTAGTAAAAAAAAGAGGCAGAGAGGGGGAGCCATTATAGAAGGTTGGGGTTTCATATCACATCAGGAACTTCCATATTTAAATGCAGTCTTGAGAAACAGTAAAGCCAAAAACATTCAAAACCATTGTATTTGCGTTAAAAAAAAAAAAAAATCTCTCCATCTTGTGCCTAAGGCCATGATTCAAATAAAGAACATCAAATATATATTTCATGGGAATCTAAAAGAAAACTTGTTATCGCCTTTTATATGCATTTATATTATAATTGTTAAGTGGCGTTGAATTGTTTAGGACTCATAGAGACCGTGTATAGAGTTTCCAAGGAGCAGCTGGTGTTTTTGAACCACCAACCTTGTGGTTTAAATTGACATTACAGTCGAGCGCTTATCCTATAGCGCCACAACCAGGACTCCAAATCACAATTAACGTTCTATAATCTTTCTTTCTCAAAGGAAATACCCTCCTTTTATCTACAGCTATGCCACCCTGAATAACATACCCAATCTCATCTGACCTGGGAAGCTAAGTAGGGCCAGGCCTGGTTAAGAGTTGTATGGGAAATATCCACCTTTCCTATTCTTCTACCTCATAGTTCTTCCTTTCATTTTTGAATCTACTGGAACGGAGCTTAGATTATATACTGCCTGCATATAGAAACTAGATGCTTTTTAACACCATTATTAACATGTATTGTTAGTAATCAACAAACATATTCACCAGCTTCCTATGTAAAATGGCAACACTATCTACCCTAATTTTAAGAACTCACAATTTTCAACAACGAACATTACGTTTCCTTTTTTATTCTTTCTTAAAAAAGAAACCTATAGCCCTTTGCACAGAAAGACACTAAGGAAGCACTATATTACAGTTTAGAAATTCAGAGTGTTTTGCTTTCTAGCATCTCCAGTTACCTTGAAGCATGCATCTGTAAGCAGATTCAGATATGGCATAGATGTGTGGAGGCATCTCATGACGCTTCTTCCCTCTGTACATTTCAATAATGTTTTCAGAGTAAATTGGAAGATTCTTGTAAGGATTTATGACTACACAGAAGAGTCCAGAATAAGTCTAGAATAAAAATAAAATACAGTATTACCAAAAAATACATAAAATAAAAAAAATGCATTTATCAGTCAGACTCCAATCAGGAGACAATGATGTGAATGGGAATTTATTCATAGATAAGTCATTCATCCCCCAAATTAAGACGAGCTCATCATAGGGGTAATTCTCCTATGAATCACAAGCAATTCTCCCACAGGTAGGTCACAGGTAAGCAGTACTCTCCTGAACTCCATTCTATCACCTGTTAAATAGAAAAAACAGCGTGTTACATGACTACTTCCTAGATTTACGCCAAGCTCCAGACAATGGAACTTGCCCTTTTACGGTCTTCATTCTCTCGCAAGTACACGAGGTATAAAGTCCATTAGTGTACTGGCAGAGTCCACATTGCAGAGAACCTTTAAGAACTATCATTTGTTGAGTTTCAGCACAGTATCAAAGAAGAATATTCATAATTATCTGACAAGGCTATAAAACATTCCTCCCTTTGTAAACCTTCACTCAGTTCCCAATAAAAAATATAACAGTTTAAAAAGAAATATTCCTCTGTTTTCTCACTAAATTATCTGCAGTAAGACTGGGTTCTCTTTATATTTACCACCAAATAACATATTGTATTAATTTAAATGCATACACAAATATGAAAAACAAGCTATCTTTTGTTAAGATATTGAGGAAATTTATAAAAATATGAAACTTTTCACTATTCTAATCTGTTTTGGAAAATCCCCCCACCCCTAAAAAATTTACTTATGTTACTTGTTATGGGTTTAACAAATATTTAAATGATAAAATATTTAAAATTTTTGTTTTAATTTCTAATATGTTGCTGTTGTTGTTGTTAAGTGCCACTGAGTCGATTCCAACCCATAGCGACCCTTATAGAGTTTCCGAGGAGCTGGTGAGCTTGAACTGCTGACCTTGCAATTCAAACGGCTTTGCAGTCTGGTGCATTAATCCATAGCACCACACCATAGAAAATAGGAAATATTGATAGATACAATCCATATAAACAAAAGCTCTTTGGGCTGTTCAATATTTTTAAAGAACTAGTTGAGAAGAAAGGAACCCTGTTAGTGTAATGGTTAAATGCTTGGCTGCTAACCAAAAGACCGAAAGTTCAAGCTCATGAGCAGCAGCTCTCTGGGAGAAAAGACCTGGTGATCTGCTTCCTTACGAGAAAGGGGGAGGGGGTTACAGATGAATGATGGGAGATGGATAGGTGAAGAAGACATAGGGAGGTATACATGGGCTAAAGGGGAGAGAGGCAAATAGTGACATACAAACAACCTTGGAATAGTGTTCTGTGTACAGTTACATGGAAAGATATAGGCTAAGGGAGGAAGAGTGGGATATACAGATATATATTTATACATCCCACAAGTATGTTAAGAGTTTGAAAAAGGGTATTAGTACATGGGTACTATGAATGCAGGGAAGCCTACAGCAGGCAAAGTGATGAAAACTTGTTAAGAAATTATCAAGCATCTTAAGGCAATGAGTTGCTGAGCCTGGGGGCTCAGGACCACAGTCTCAGGGGACCCCCACGGTAAATTAGTATCAGTTGGTATAACATAGTCCACAAAGTATCCTACTTTGGTTGAGTAGTGGGGCTGGGATTTAAAAGCTCATGAGTTGTCATCTAAGGGGCAGCTATTGGTCTCTTCATGTGCAGAAGAAAGAGTGATGAAAACTGAAGAGACTTGGAATCAATTAATCCAATGGACCACTGGAACATACAAGTATCAGTCTCAACTCTGAGGCCAGAAGAATTAGACGGTGCTCAGTTACCCTATCACTAAAAGGGATGGCATTAGAGGGTCCTGGACAGAGTAGGAGAAAATGTAGAACAAAACCCCACATTAAAAAAAAAAACACCGGGCTTACTGGTCAGAAAGAGGCTGGGAGAACCTGTGACTGAGGCCCTCAGCCACCCTTCAGGTCTGGAAAGGAACCCCACCTCGTGGTCCAATTTTCAGTCAAGCAGTAGATGGGTATATAGGGGGACAACAATACTAGGAAGGTCTGCTCACCATGGACTGGTCAATCATTTTCCTAAGGACGATGTTGAGAAGGGATGGGAAGACAGGAGGAGTAGAAATAGGACAACTGTTGTTGTATGGAAGGGATTACAGTCATTGAGATGACACAAAGTGTAAGATTTGTTGAGTGTAAAACTTAGGATTTTGTCTGTAAAACTTCACTCAATTCACAATAAAAATGTTTTTTAAAAAAAGAAAAGATGTTGTTGCTAAGTGCCATCGAGTCACTTCCAACAGCTCAGGAAATCCTAGGCAGCGAGTCTACTCTGCCCTATAAAGACACTAATAATTGGCAATCGACTCACTAGCATACAACAACAAAAACGTGGAGAAGACATAAACTTTCCTAACCTGTGTATTAGTCATTACTCAGGACTGATGCTATGAATACGGTAACTTTTGAGATTTTAAATTGACATAGATTGATTGCTGGGAATAATCTGTAAACTGTGGAAAAGCAAGAGCTGGTAGGTGGCTGCCAGATGTTCCAGCCCTCTTAGGGACTGAAGGAGTTATGTAATAGAACTTTTATGTAAGGTGACTTGGATAGACCAAAATCTAAAGCCAGAGGACACTAAGGACGGCTGGAAGGCTGACAGTGTTCAGCTCCATGGCCAGCTTCCCCAGTGAACACTCTGGAGGTGTCTAACAGCTAGCCTCAGCCGGACTGGAACCCTTGGCATTTGCCACCAGAAGGCAAATACTTGTTAGTTACTATAGTAACTATAGTAATGCAGTGACTGCAAGACAATGAACGCCAGGCAAAAAAAAATTTTTTTTTAACCAAAAGGTTAAGTAACCATAACCATCTCTCTCTGCTGTTCTCCCTGTACCTTTATTTCCCGAACCACTGCAGGTTCAGATAAATGCGCTTCATACCTAGATTAGAGGTATGACCTACCAAAGGGACAAAAGGCAGAATGAGCCTCTGCCCTAAGCTAACTAACTTGAGCTGTCTGCTAATGTCTTACTTCTGAAGTGGACCAGCTGAACATCTGCCCTTGTTTGCCCCTCTCTTGAGGACTGCTTAAGTCTTCAGGCTCTTGGCTGTCTCAAACATAACAGTATATGTGGCTATTTCTTGAGATCCCTAAACCATCTTAAGCTTTCCCCCAATCAAGTGTCTCTGCCTCCCATAGGACAAAAAGGCAATCAGCAACTATAAAAACAAAGACTTACATTAAAAGCTATGGAGTAGCAATCTCAATTAAAAAAAAAATGATTTATACATAGTAAAGTTAACAAATGACAATTCTGCACTGTGACACATTTTACATATAGGATCTGACATTTTCACTCAAAAATTAGATCATTTTTAAAAATGAGATCATAGACAATCATGAAGCTACTCTTCACGTTTGTAAGAGGCAAATAATTTACAGACTGGTAAAAAGGGGTAGGGAAACTTCAAGAGAGTCAAATACGCTAGTTTAGTCTTAACATTCCATACCATGTACAGCACAGTAAGATCAAAACAATGACATTTTTAATAGGAAACAATTCCGTTGTGCATCTACCATGTATAAAGCACTTGCCTAAGGACTAGGATTACAAAGATGAGTAAGATTTACAAATATGAGTATGACATAAAAAAACCAAAGATTAAATAATCATCCTGTGCTTGCGGAAAAGATCTCAGAGTGGATTAGGAGTTCCTGGATGGTGTAAACAATGGTCAATGTGCTCAAGCTGACCCCCAACAGGATAGTGGTTCAAGTCCACCAAGAGAGACCTTGGAAGAAAAGCCTGGCAACCCACTACCAAAATCTCAGGCACTGAAAATTCAGTGAAGCACAGTTCCACAAATAAATACGCATGGAAAGGTGGCAAGAAATCACCGGAAATAATAAAATTTTAAAAAGGCCAGAATGCACAGGATATGTACAGACACTTCACTAAGGAAGAGATCAGGGCAGCCAACAAACACATGAAGAAATGCTCACGATCATTAGCCATTA
>NW_006408572.1:10444198-10445517 GCF_000296735.1 Chrysochloris asiatica
AGAGGAGAGTGGAGCTACCAGCTGACGGGAAGACAGGACATATGCACAGGAGTACCCATACTTGCAGATGGGTAACTCATGATACTGTAGTGAATAATGCTTATCAGGACGGACTACGAGAGTTGGAAATGCAGGGGTAGAAGTTTTGTAGCAAGGAAGGGAGTGACTGATTCTCCAGGATAGGAGCGGAGGCCTCTGGGACCATCAATGGAGAGGAGCCGAGACCAGGACCCTACCCAGAGAAACAGAGAAGCCTGAGATAGAGACAGAGATGATGATGTGGAGTGATGAAGCGACTGGGGACTTTGGACCCAGAGAGGGAAAGAGACTGTGGGTAGAAAACTGGGGGGAGGAGGGGGAAGTGTAGAGGGCAGGTTTCTGGGATATACCCTTTGGGTGGTTGATGATGCATGGAGGGGATTGGAACCATGGCAATGAGATGTTATACGATGGAATGAATGCAAAACTAAAGTTCTCCCATGTAAACCATCATATAATTCACAATTGTTGTTGTTGTTGTTGTTAAGTGCCATCGAGTCGGTTCCATAATTCACAATAAAACATAAAAAAAAAGGCCAGAATGGACAACTCAGGAAATCAAAGGATAGAATGGACACAATTACTTGGTAATAGCTTTCTTCTTAAAGAAAACAGCACAAAGGTGACATAATAAGAGAGAAATAAGGTACAAAGATAAAAACAATTTAAAAATAATCTTAATTAAAGCACAGATGAGGAACACAGAAGACACAAAAAAGTTGGGAAAAAAACCTGAAATAGTATTGCTCCTTGTTATTGTTGTTGTTATGTGCCGAGGAGTCGGTTCCGACTCATAGCGATCCTGTACAGGGTTTCTGAGGCTGTAAATCTTTACGGGAGCCCGATTCATAACCACTACGCTACCAGAGCTCCTTTGGAAGAACAGAAAAAATCTATTAAAAAATGATACAAAAAAGTTAATAATAATAATAAACTTGATGTGTAAATTGAGTTTAAAATAACTCACTAAGCTAATAAGCACAGAAAGAGTGACTGCACCATTTTGTAACACTTAGTGTGGCATTATAGGGTAAGCATTGGATTGCTAACCTCGAAGTTGGCAGTTCAAACCCATTGGCTGCTCCTTGGAAACCCTAAACAGGGTCTCTATGAGTTGGAACCAAATCAACAGCACTTAACAACAACAGTAAGAAATAGGACTCCACAGGAGCGGAAGTCCTTGGGACCATCAAGGGAAAAGAGCAGTGAGCAGGACCCTACCCAGAGAAGCAGTGACACAAGAGATGGAGGCAGAGACGATGACGTGGAGAGATAGAGCA
>NW_006408572.1:10465473-10530377 GCF_000296735.1 Chrysochloris asiatica
AAGTCTCACCATCCTGGCTTCTAAGAAGCATTTTGGGTATGCTTCTCCCAACACAGATTTGTTTGCTCTTCTGAAAGCCCATGGGACTTTAAATTTTCTTCTCCAACACCATAACTCAGCGGTCGGTTCTGACTCATAGTGACCCTGCAAAGGGTTTCCAAGGCTGTAAATCTTTACTGGAGCAGAAAGCTGCATCTTTCTCCCGCAGAACAGCTGGTAGTTTTGAACTGTCGACCTTGAAGTTAGCAGCCCGATTAGTAACCACTACAGTATTAGGTAACCGAAAATACAATGGCTTGGGTCAAGTGCACCTTAGTCCTCAAACTTCTATATTTGCTCTTTAATACTTTAAAGAGGTCCAACAATGTTATTGTGAAGCGCTGTTGAGTCAAATTCAACTCATAGAGACCCTGTAAGGGCCTCCAAGGAGCAGCTGGTGAGTCTGAACCGCTGATCTTGTGATTCATACCAACCTTGTGGTACAGTGCTTTATCCTACAGTGCCACACCAGGGCTCGTAATCCAACAATGGTGATGGAGTTGAACAAAATAAACTGATTGCAATTTTAAAGTGGAATACTATATTCCAACAAAATGAATGAACTATGCTAACTTTTTGGTTTCTAGGCTCTTTTACACTCTTAGAAATTACTGAAGACCTCAAAGACTATATATAATGGGGCTTCAAAAGTTGGTGGAAAAAAACGAAATTGAAAAATGGAATTTTCCCACAAACTTTTTATAGCCCTCTCATATACAGACTGGACAAATCTTGTACCCACATATAGTTTTGTAATATCATGCATATATTATTTGGAAAATATTGGTTCACTGAATGATATCTATTTACCAAAGGAGGATATTTCATTATCTGCTATCAAAATTTATATTCATTAATATCACTACCTATCTTATCAGAAGAGTCATTAAGTTCATAGCTGTTGTTTACTACCACAGAATCAGCTCGGACTCTTAATTGACAGTGGTGGATTCGTTTCCCAAAATTTTCATTTTTATGGGAAAATGCAAATTTATCCTTGGTAACAAATGCCAGTCAGTTGTTTTCCTTTAGGTGACAGGCTTATTTTGTTAACTTTCAAGAACCAGTGCTCTGTAAACTTCACCCAATTCACAATAAAAAATAGATTAATAGATAAAAATTCAAAATAATTTTTTTTAAAAAAATGAACAAAAAACCAGTATCAATGGTTTTTAAAAATGAACAAAAAACCATTTGCCAAGCAGTCAATTCCAATGCATGGTGCATGTGTGTCAGAGAAAAACTGACCTCCACAGGCTTTTCAATGGCTGATTTTCGCAAGTAAATCACCAGGACTTTCTTCCAAGATACCTCGGGAAGATTCAAACCTCCCACCTCTTGGCTAGTAGTCACACATGTTAACTGTCTGCACCACTCGGTGACTCTATTTTCAAGAAACTGTCTGCCAAGTACTTCAGTTAACCATAGTTCATCTATCCATCATTCTACCAAATAACAAATGTTCTATTTAAAAAAAAAAAAAAAAAAATCAGTTTAGCTTGCAACACAAGCTATTCCCCAAGGCATTCATCACACTTCAATCCATGGCAGAAGTACATACTTCCCATTTCATCACAAAGACAAGACTTTTGCTCAACAAGTTGAGATGTAACAAAATCCTTTTTATTTTTCCTGTTTTAAATCTGTCAAGGCCTTTGCAACTGATTATACCAAGCATAATCCAAAACTGACCCATCTCTCAAATCTCAGATGCTAACATTACAATCTGACAACTTTTAATTTCCCAGTTTTTCACTCCCTTACTCCCATTTACTCTAGTCTGTCATCAAGGACACCACTCATCTGTCAGTTTGTTGTACTATGGTAGCTTGTGAGTTGCTGTGATTCTGACAGCTATGCCACCAGTATTTTAAATACCAGCAGGGTCACCCATGGTGGACAGGTTTCAGATGAGCTTCCAGACTAAGACAGACTATCAAGAAGGAGTGATGAACTACTTCCGTCAGATATAGTGCCGGAAAATGAGCCCCTCAGGATGGAAGGCACTCAAAATGGATTGACAAAGTGGTAGCCTCAATGGGCTCAAGTGTGGCAACAATTGTGAGGTTGGCCCAGGATCGGGCAGTGTTTCGTTCTGCTGTGCATAGGGTCGCTATGAGTTGTTACTGACTCGATGGCACCTAACAACAACAGGGCATCAAGGAGCCATTGTGGCGCTGCAGGATGATCACAAGACTGCTAACCATAAGATGCGTACTTCAAACCCACTAGACACACCACAGGAGAATGATGAGGCTTTCTGCTCCAGTAAGAATTTATAGTCTCATAAATCTGATACAGGCTCACTATGAGTTGGAACTGACTCGATGGTACTTGGTTTGGTATGTCATCAAAACCTCTAGTCCCTGGCCCATCAGTTCCCTCCTGTTCAGACTTCTTAGCAAGTCTAAACTTCAGAAACACCACTGAACTGCCCTCTCGCCAGGTCCTTGAACTTGCTGGATGAGGATCGAAGAGAAAGGACATTGATTTGTACCTACTGTGTGCAGGCACTGTGCTAGCACTAGAAATACAACAGTGAACAAGTCTCCAGACCTTCACAGACCTTACAACCATGAGAGAGCAATCCCATAATCTGGCAAACTTGCACAGACAACTATTTGGTAGTACTGTACATTCTGCTATTCAATCTCAGCTGGATTGTCGATGCTGTTTCTTGGATCTTTTTCTTATCCTTGACCTCCCCGCTTTTCCAAACCTCTTCCATCTCCTTCCCAATCCTGATGATGCCTCTGAATCCTTCTGCATCCTATTTCACAGAGACAGGTAGATATACAGATGGATGATAAATGGATACATGAGAGAGACCACCAAGATTTGAAACTACTCTTGCATAGGTCATCAGATTTTCCCTCCTTAGGAGCCCTGGTTATGTGCTCTGTCGCTAACTGAAAAGTCAGCCCCATTCAAACCCACCAGCCACTCCATAGGAAATAAGACCCATTGATCTGCTCTATAAAGATTTGAAAAAAAAAATAACCAAACCCTCTTGCCATCAAATTGCTTCCAACTCGTAACAGTGTTACAAGACAGAATAAAACTATTCCATAGGATTTCTCAGGCTATAAATCTTTACTGAAGCAGACTGCCTCCTCTAGAGCAGCTAGTGCATTAGAATCATCAACTTTTCACTTAACAGTCCAATGCTCAACCCATCGTGCCACCAAAGCTCCTCCTCATAAAGATTACAGCCTGGGAAACCCTATGGAGCAATGCTACTGCTATATATAGGGTCACTATGAGTCTGAATCAATTTGTGACACACAACAACAGCTCCCTCCTATGAATCAGATTCCAATTCATAAGCCTTCACCGAACCTCTGTGGAAAACCATTTCACTTACTTGGCACTGTGGGTTAATGCTCCAGACTGCAAAGCTGTTTGAACTGCAAGGTCGGCGGTTCAAGCTTACTAGCTGCTCCTTGGAAACCCTATATGGGGTTGCTATGGGTCGGAACTGACTCAACGGCACTTCACAACAAAAACAACCCAATCCCATCCCATAGCCTTGTTTCATTTCCTATAAGATGTCATGTCTCACTTTCTGAACTTCTCCCCTTTAGGATGACTCATTTGCATCATGAAGACAAGGGCCTTGTCTGTCTTGTTCATCATACTAGTCCCAGTACCTACAACACAGCAGGTGCCCAGGAAATATTTGTGGGAAAACTTGTGCTTGGATGATTCTGTCGCACACTCCTTGCATAAAACTCAACCATCTTTTTCCAAATCCAGATCATTAATCTCTTACCTTTTCTCTCTTCTGCTCTTTATTTGAAGTCATTACTATTTCTTAGCAATCCCTGAAATCTTTTTCATCGTTGTAGATTTTTTTAAGTATCTGGCTTGCATTTTTCCTTTCCACATGATCTCTTATTGTTTTCAGTTACTTCTATATGGTCAATGACATCATCAGCAACTGTAACATATGCATCAGCCACTAACCACAAGGGAAACCCCCAAGCATTCATCTCAACCCAAGTTGTTTCCTCTAAAAAACCTCAGTATTCATCTTTCCCATTTGCCTGTACCCAAGGAAACTGTCCCTCCTCCTCCATTCTATACTCCTGGGGAGATATTTGATATCTATCAATTTGTTTTTCGCTTCTTGCTTCTATATAAAACTCCCTGGTCTTTCTGCCACATGTTTTCTCCCATCTTAGTGTGCTCCAGATCACTTCTATAAATCTTCAAGAACCATTTTATTATGCTTAATTGCTGATTGGGCTATTTAAAATTATGTGTTAAGATTTAAAGCCGAGTAAGTCTGGGGTAACCGAGAACCAATCTAATAGAAAGAGCAGTGTTAAACAGAGTGTGTGGGCATTCCACACTCTCATTTGATTACAACAGGATCTGTATCATTCATATTAATCACAAGTCACCGATTCACATGCTCATTTGGAAGGAATACTTACGTAGATAAGTCCTGAATAGTAGCGATCCTTCAGATTATGTAAAACAGATGCTTCGTTCAAGCATGTCAACTCTGCCATGTCCTCCACTTTGGAAAACTTCGGTGGGTTCATCTTCTGAATATCATCTTTGTTGACCATGGCTTTCTTTCCATTCTCAGCCAGCTCAACCATAACTTCATCTCCCCGCTCTTCTTGGATACTAGCTGCCTCAAAGCCATGGCGCTCTGATGGAACCCAAACTAACTTTTTTGCCGTCCAATCAGCTTGAGTGGCAGGGTTGTAGATGACAGCCCTATCCACAAAGAGATATCTCTCAGGATCTTCAAGTCCAGTCCTTTGTGCCATTGTAAACAGAAGGATCCAAGAGTAATCACCTCTAAGAAAAGAGAAGAAACATGTTAAAATATTTTAAAAATATAAAAAGAGTTCAAAAGCTTTCATTTTCTAAGAAACATGACACAAACTCTTTGGCAGATGTAAAGAGAATAAGCTTGGAGTTATGGATCTGGGACATTCCTCTTCACAGTCATATTGGTCCCCAGGTACCTTTCAGGGGTGGCCACAAATTATACCTCGGGTTGTCTAAAGACCACTCAAGATTTGTCCTCAGTTACTAAGGACTGAAAAAGCAGCAGAAAAAGGTAAAGTGCCAGGTTGACTTTTTTTTTTTTTTAATCTCTTGTACTTTACCACAAATCAAGCATGAAAGTGAAAATGGGAAAATGTGGGGGATGGGGGTGAGAGATGCATAATAAAAGGCTCATGGAATGGTATTAGAATTAGTATTATACAAAACCATATTAGGATTACATTTGAGAGCAAAGAAATATGCCTCCCATTCTACCTTCAGACACAGGGCTCAAAGTTCTTCCTTATAAATGCCTCAAGTAGTCCCTTACAGCATTTCTACAGCCCATGTGGTATTTATGTGATTAAATGGGGCCACAGAGGGTAAGTGCAATTTCACTTCCACACAACAGCCCTTGGAACATGTGAGGATCGCTGTTCAGGCCTCCACTCCTTTTCCTGCAGCTGCTCCTACTCCCTCTGTCTCCTCTTCAGCCTAAGCATTCCATCATTCATCAAGGCTCATTTCATGACCCTGATCGCTTACATATAAACAGACTCCAATGTGCTATGTCCCTTTAGAACGTGTGGCCTAGAAGCCGACACAATATTCCAGATATAGGATGACCATTACAGGAGACAATGAAACATTGCCACTCAGGAAAATATTTTTTCTGTGACTTTTACTGATCGTTTATTTAGCACTCAATCAGGTGAGCTGCTAACCACAGCGGCAGAAGTCTCACCTTCCATGCAGGAGACCCAGGTTTGATTCCTGGCCAATGCACCTCAAGCATCACCACCACTTAACTTTCAGTGAAGGTTTGCATGTTGCTATGATATCGAAAAGGTTTCAGCGGAGCTTCCAGACTAAGGCAGACTAGTAAGAATCTGGAGATCTACATTCAAAATAAGAAGCCAACAAAAACCTTAAGGAGCACAACAGTCCATTCTGTTGTGCATGGGGTCACCACAAGTGGGAGGGTTGCCTAGATGGCAGCCAATAATAACGGCAGCAGCAACACTCATCTACAGTTGGCACATCAGACTGCCCTGGAAGACTTAAAATACAGATTGCTAGGTCAAAGCTGGACAGTGAATAAGGAAGATCGTAGAAGACCTGATGCTTTTGAGTTATGGTGTTGGAGGAGAATACTGAAAGTGCCATGGGCTGCCAAAAGAACCAATAAATCCGTTTTAGAAGAAGTGCAGCCAGAGTGCTCCTTGGAGGCCAGGATGGACAAACTTCGTCTCTCATACTTCAGACATATGTCAGGAGGGACCAGTCGCTTGAGAAGGATATCATTTTTGGTAAGGTGGAGGGTCAGAGAAAAAGAGAAAGACCCCCCCCACCCCCATGAGAAAGACTGGCCAAGTGGCAGTATCGATGGACTCAAGTGTGGCAACACTAGTGAGGTTGGCCCAGGATCGGGCAGTGTTTTGTTCTGCTGTGCATAAGGTAATGACTCGATGCACCTAACAACAACAACAAGGCCCCACCCATTTTGATTCGCTAGGTTGAGAAAAGATGGAAGAATGCAGTTTCTAACAAGTTCCCAGAGGATACAGATGCTGCTGGGCTTTGAGAATTGCTGGGCCACAGCTCTCTGGTTGATACTGTACTGACAGGATATAGTGTTGTTACGTGTCATCAAGTCAATGTCAACTCATAGCAACCCTGTATAGGGTTTCCAAGAGCAGCTGGTGGGTTGGAACCACTGACCTTGTGACTAGCAGTCCAGTGCTTATACTACAGTGCCACAACAGGAGTCCTAACAGGCTATGTAGGTGCAAAAAAAAAAAATGAAAACCAATGTTCTAGACTAATTCATGACATGGTTTTATAGATATGCTAACGGTTTAGTGTTATTAGCTGTTGTTACGTGCCATCGAGTGGATTCCGACTCATAGTGACCCTGTACAGGGTTTCCAAGGAACAACTGGTGAACTTAAACCACCGACTCTGCAGTTCAAACCAACCTTGCAGTCCAGTGCATTAACTCACAGCACCACACACAGAACATTAGACTTTCACAAATCAAAGTATATGCTAACACATTTTATAACTTAGGTCATATTTGCCTTCTTAGGAACATGCTTACCCACTGCCACCAAGTCAATTTCGACTCATGGCTGACTCATACAGGGTTTACAAGACTAAATCTTTACAGAAGCAGGCAGCCTCATCTTTCTTCCAAAGAGCGGTTGGTTGGTAAACTGGAACCACCGACCTTGTGGTTGGCAGCCTAATGCCTAATCCACAGCGCCACCTGGGATCCTGAGGCACCTACCTTTGTTACTGCTAAGTGTGTGGACTCGTAGAGACCCTGTATAGGTACATATCTAGGAGAGGGCAATATATCCTCTGAAGAATTGTTTCCGAAGCCCCATCACTTCTAGGAACTGCTCTAATAGACTATTAACAAGCTTCCTGTCTTCTGCACAATAACCACTAAGAAGGGAGGCGCAGCTCTGATGTGGGAATCATCCTAAGTGATTTGGGAGACAAATAATATGACAGGCATCCTGCACTTCAGGACAGAGTCAGTGGGATGAGCATTGTTTCACTGAGGGGATTGCAACTAATGTGACAAAATGAAATGTGTAGAAATTGCTGAACGGGAAAATAATTTTCTCTGTAAACTTTCATACAAATGAAAAAAATAAAACCCACAAAAATTTAAGAAGTTTATTAAAAATGGAAAATATCTAACTATCATTAAATATGACAATAAGTTAGTCTTAAAATTCTTATTAGGTATCGAGTGGAAAAAAATTAAATCTAATCCTTTTTTTAAAAAAAACTTAGGGAAGTATCTTGCATCCAGTAAACAAACTCATTTCTTTAATTTTATATTGGGCATATAATTATATGCTTAAATTTAGTGGGCAACTATAAATTAGGATAAATGAACTGGCCATTTCCAGAGTATGTCTTCTTCTCAGAAAGTAAATTATATATTTAAAAATTATTTTATCAAATTAGTGCTTATTCTAGCTTCTTTATAACTATTAAATTTAAACCTAGGTGGGAAAATGTTTATCATTTCATCACATTAAGAAAAAAACATCAGACTGTAAAAGTAATTACAAAATGCTTCCAGTTTCATGGAGGTAAATTACATGCACATGAACGTTAAAATTCAAGAAACAATATTTAATGTATTACCAATAGTGCCGACTATTGCTAATGTTGTGGAATGACAGATTACTGTTCTAGATTTTTCTACAAGTAATGAAACACTGTGCGAACGAACAGTTTCCTGTTCTTTGCTATGTACCTCAAGCACTTATCCACCCTAGTAGCCAGCACAGTGTGGAACGATTCACACTTTTATGACATGAATGGCCTCGCGGTCATCTTCAACATCTCCTCCACAACCCAAAATCCATCTATCATTCCTTCAAATCCTGACCCAAACATTACCCTGTTTGAAGTTCTTTCCAGGTCAATCTTGCAATTGAATCCTTCTCCTTCTCCTAACATTCTGTACTGTTCTTTCTGCTTTCTTCTTGCCCTATAGTAGAAGTAGGAGCTCAAACTGTTTAATTAAGACTTCATGGAACAAGTGAAGTTATTTTGTTACTTTTAATCTGTGCTTGCTATAGATGTCGTTTTTGTTTTTTTCATTCCACTATACATTTGGTACCCAAATCCTAATAATGCTAGTATCTAACAATGAGCTACTACAAAATGCTTTGCTTGGATGAAAAGAGAATACTACAATTTTACAAGTAACGCATTCTGTTGTTGTATACTGCTGATGATGGCCAGGCACTATTCTAAGCAGTTTACATACATATCAACTCTAATCCTCACAAGAGCCCCATGAGGTAGGCTCTATTAATAGCTCCATTTTACAGAGAAGGAATCTGAGGTACAGACAAAGCCAATAACTGGCCTAAAGTCTCACAGCTAACAAGCAACAAAGGAGGGATGAAACCCATGGCCAGGCTCCAGTGTTTGCTACAATGATGGGAGGGCAAAAGGGAAAGACTTGAAGGGTAGATGGTATATACTACGCCTCTCTACAAAATAAAAACTTTATCAATTGTAGACGTTCAGAATTGATCACCAAGTACACTAGCACAATCTGGTAAAAGGTTTACAGTTTATTGTAACATTACCTATAATTAGAGGGTGGCGCCAACAAATGGGCTCAAACAACAATTTTGAGGATGGTGCAGGACCTGGTAGGGTTTTATTGTTGTGCATAGGGTCTCTGGATCCATGGCATCTAACATACTTAGAAGGAAAAGGAGTAAATAGGAACCTTTGTAGAAGACATGAAGAGAGAATCTGAAGGTTCTTGAGCCTCTTGAAACAACGCACTGATTACAGCTAAAGTATATATACCTGAGTATGTATCAGCCCCTACACAAAGCTCCCAATCCATTCACTGATGTTAGACACACAGACAAACATACACACACACCTCTTCTAGGACTCCATCCTTTCCCAAGCCATTTTTTAATTTCCAATAAAATGCCAGCCAGCAAACTTCTCAACTGCATCCCAGCATTTACATCTACTGTAGGTGTATTGTTAAGTGCCTTGAAGTGTGTTCTAACTCATAGCAACCCTGTATAGGGTTTCCAAGGAGCAGCTGATGGGTTTGAACCACTGACCTTGTGGTTAGCAGTCCAGTGCTTATCCTACAGTGTCACACCAGAAGTCCCTATACATATATACATACATACATATATATATATGAATAAATTATGATATAGCATCTCTCCAAGACGGATAAACTACAACAGATCTGTCCTAATTTGTGTGATATCACAGTTGAAATCACTTATAGTACAGGGATGTACAAAAGTTTGTTAATTTATCAAAATTCTACTTAACCAATGACCACAAAAACAAAACAAACCTACTGTCCACAATTCATATCTCCACACTGTGTTATATTATTTCCAAAACTTGGACCCAACACCAGGAATTTTAATTCTTCATCTGCAATGGTTAAAGCTCATAAACAGCGAAAGCATAGTCTTTCACCATACAACATGCCCTTCAAATTTTCCTCCATCTCACCTTCCCTCCAGCCTGTCTCCATTATAAGGATTTCCCAAAGGAGTCTAAATAAAAAACCAAGTAAGAAGCTCTCCTAGATCACATCTCTTTGCTGCAAAAGCTGGTGCTATATGGCACAATTACACCATATGCTTTCTCTAGATAAGGAGGGGGGAAGAGCCGTATTTAAGATGCAGAAGAGTAAGGAGATGCATAAAATGGCCACTTTTCCAGAATCGGAGTCAGACAGGGCATACTTAAACACCCAAAGCATGGGGCTAGAAGAATAATTGATAAGGGCAGATTGATGAAGGAGATAAAACAATAAATAGGTTAAAGTTTTCCAGAGTGAGATACTATCAAGAATAATTATGCCTGCCTCAAAGAATCTTCAGTTTCCATGTTAAAAAAAGAAAATCTCAGCAAAGTCTAAGTATTATATTTAGTATTATATTATTCAATGAAAACAGCAGTCTTTGTTTCATTTGCAGTCTGGGATCTACCCCGCCTGCTTTCCCTACCCCACCCCAGCCCACCCCACCCACCCCACCCCCTTCCATCAACCGCAGTGATCTTGAAGAGAGCTGCAGAGCCCGAAGAAAGTGAGATAACGGTCATAAGCAGAGGCCATGTTACCCAAACCTCACCAACCCCTGCTCAGACCCGCTGAACCACAAACCTCCAGCCTAAGGCCCCAGATCCTAACCAGGCCTGGCTGGGGGCCTCCCCCAGTCCCTGAGTCGCATCCGCCCACCACAGGCCCACAAAGCCCCAGCCAACGCCAGCACTTCGCTAATTCAACTTCCCTCCGATCCCATTCCAGTCCGATTTTATGGGACCAGGGTGTGACCTCAACAGCAGAAGACAAGGAAGAGACTGCGGAGAGCCCTTCTCCCCACCGCTAGCACAATAAAGGGATCCCGAGACCAGGGCTGACCCTCCCCCCGGCCGCCCTGCCGCAGCGCGCCCCGCCACATTTCCCGCCTCGCCCCCCCAAACCGCCCGGGCCTCGCCGAGCATCCAGCCCGGTTCGGGAGGTCTCAGGAGCAGTTATACCACGTCCCCCCCACCTCACCCCATCCCACCTTCTTCACATACACCCCATCCGGCCCTCCTTCCCAGCAACAGCGGAGTTAGGTTCTCCCCACGCTCGCGGCCGCCTCTACCCTCACCCGCCGCGCGCTTCCCGGGCTGCGCCGTGCCCCTGCCCTCCCAGCCCTCCATCCCGCGGGTCCGGGAAGCGCCGCTAACCTTCCGAGTCCTCCGCGCCGGGGCGCCCAGTCCGGTCCAGACCACCCCCAAGGGCCCTTCCTCTGTAGCGCCCCAACCCCAACACCGCCCCAACCAGGATCGCGCTTTCCAGCTCGCCCCAGGAACCCCCTCCCCTGCTAGGAGGCAGAGACAGACCCACGGAACACCCCGGAACACCCGACCCGGATACTACACACCACCTATGCCCTCAGGGGGTCCACACACCAAGTACCAGGTCTCCACATCCCCAATCCCAGATCTCCATCCTCAACAACCCCCAGGGGGTCGCCCTCCCGCACACCCAGGCCCTGTTCTTTGCAGAGGTCTCAGCCTCAAGGACCTTACTCCCAGCTTGCCAGGGGTCTCTCCATCCACTGGGGTTCCCGTACCCCGACGTCTCTCCAGGCATGAATCTACAGCCTGCAGCAAAAACCCTCCCGCCCAAAGCCCCCTCCTGCCTCCCTCCAGCTCCCGCCCGGGTTCTGTTCCTGCCCTCCAGGGTGCCCCGTCGCCCTAGCCCGGGATCCTCTTCTTCTCCCTTTACAAATTGCCTCCCCACCTCCAGCCGCCGACCTCGGACCCCGGCAGCCGCACCTCTCACCTTCAGCCGAAGATGGTGGCACCGGCGTACGTTCCCAGCCGCGACCACAGATCCGGCGCCTGAATCCCAAACCCACCGCTGCCTCCGCCGGGCTCCTTTAGCACTGCTGCTCGAGACTGCCCCACCCACTCCCACCCTCATTGGGCCAGCTCCACGCCCATCACCGCCGCCCCCAGACCCACTGGTCCGTTTGCGCGCCCATCTCCAAGGGAAGACGTTAGCAACCCGAACGAAGCTACCTTCCCAAGGTCCGGATCCCTCCACCCACCTGAAACGATGCTCATTGGCTCCCGCTCCCAGCAAAGGCAAACGGAGCGCAGATTTCATAGGCTGCCGCTCACGCCCATCATCGATTCCGGGAGGTGCGGCCGAGGCAGTCGCCGGCGATTGGCTGGCTCGCGCGGAGATGGACAGCTGAGACTGGCTACGTGCCCGATGATTCCGCGAGGCAGTGGGTGCGGAGACTGCGGGGGTAGATGAGCCGCACGGTCCTTAGAGGTGCGGACCGCAAGTCAGGTGTGTTGAGGCAGCGGTGGTCAGGCGCCCCAAGGTCCAAGTGGATGTGGCTGGCCCTACGTCAGGGCCGTAGTTGCAGCCCACTCGAGCGCTTTGCCACCCCCAGTGCTTGCCGCAGCCGGCGTGTCCCGCTGCACTCTGGGCTGGAGTGCCGCGTCGCTGGCCCTGGGTGCTCACTGCAGGGGCGGGGCTGGTGCGCGGTCCAGAGGCCTTACGTCACCCCGGGGCTGAGGGAGGGTGGGGGCTGCTGCTCTGCTCACCTGCAGTGGGGGAGGGGAGACAAGGCTTGAGGTGCAGCTCCGCCCATGCGCACAGGTTCTGCGGAGCCCAGGTGACTGGTCGGCCACTGTCCGAACTTAGGTTCCCGAACTGACCCGGCCTCGACTGGCGGAGCGCTAGGCTTCGTCGCTGCCGCAGTTTCTGTGCTGGCTAGGGAGGGCCTCCCTACCCAGCCCCCAGGCAGGGCTGAATTCCAGAATAGTGAGAAGGGACCCAGCCTTGGAGAGATGACTGAGGGGGTGGGGCAGGACATCATTCACCTCATTCATTCATTCCTCAAATGGAATTCCTTGCTAGGCTATCGTATCCCTTAGGGCCTGTGAGCTTTTCAAGGGCCTTAGAAAAAACGTATGAGACCGAAAAACAAAAGGCTCCAAATCAAGAAAATGGTGAAAATCAAACTTAAAAAAATCTTTAATGTCTGCATAACCTAGTCAACTCTTTCATAAAGATGCTATATAAAATATAGTACATTTTAAGTTACAAGATCAAAACCAATGGTTTATTCTTATATAAACTGAAAACTGTAAAATTCCTCCCAAAAATGTTTACGGCCAGATGTAGATGTTTAATGTGCCATACGGATGCGTTTTAGTACATGTGATGTGATGTAAATGCCTAAGCCTAGAAAACGCCTCCTCTTGAAAAGAGAATAAAACAAAACAAGGCAGGAAAGTAAAAGGAAGAGCTGGTAGATTTCAGAGAAGGCTCCAAGGGGGCTGAGAGAAGAGTCCTTCCTGGGGAAATCTAAATCAGTCCCTTGCTTTGTCCCTTTGTCCTGGCACTTCTGGTTCCCCACCCCCACCTGCTTGACGCTTGTCCAGGTGTCTTGTGACTTGACTCCATGAAGAATTCTGTTCTCTTAATAGAGTCTAAACGTATAATACCAGTTTACTATGATAACCTCTGGTAGCAGTGGTTACAGTCAGATTGCTAATTTCAAGGTAAGCAGTTCAAAACTACCAGTGATTCCACAAAACAAAAATGAGGCTTACTGCCCCCATAAAGATTTACAGCCTCGAAAACATAATATAGGGTTGCTGCCTCCACAGCACATAGCCACCAGCAACATAATACATGTGTGGAGTTCTGGTATGGCGCTGCAACATAAGCATTGGACCACAAGGTTGGTCTGAACCTCAAAGTTGGCAGTTCAAATTCACCAGCAGCTCCTTGGAAACCCTATACAAGTTCACTATGAGTGGGAACTGACTTGATGGTCCTTAACAACAACACTCAGGTCGCTGTGGGTCAGAACCAACAAAATATATGTGAATGATAAGGTCCATTCCGCTTCTGAAATTTTAAGCGTGTTTAAAGAACAAAGGAACCTTGGTGGTTCAAGAGTTAAGTGCTTGACTGCTAACAGAAAGGTCAATGGTTAGAACCCATCAGCCACTCCTCAAAAGACCTGGTCATCTCCCATAAAGATTACAGCTTAAGAAACCTTATGGGCCAGTTCTATACTGTCATATAAGGTTGCTATAACTTGGAACCAACTTGAAGGCAAAAACGGATTTATTATGAGTCGGAATTGACAACATACAACAGAGAACACCAAAGACTGTCTAAGGCTTGTAACTCAACATTGTCAGTCACCAAAGTCACTTCTGATAACAGTATTCCATACTTAGAGAATCTGCTTACAACAGCCTCTTGGCTTCTCATAAGTTTATTAAATGCCATCGAGTTGGTTCCAACTCGTAGCAATACACACACAACAAAACAAAACACTATCCAGTCCTGTGCCATCCTCATAATTGTTAAGTTTGAGCCCATTGTTGTTGCCACTGTGCCAATCGATCTTGTTGAGGGCCTTCCTCTTTTTCACTGACCCTTCACTTTTCTAAGCATGATGTCCTTCTCCAGGGATCGTATATCTAGAGTACAAGAGATGAAGTCTGGTTATTCTGGCTTCTACAGAGCATTCTGGCTGTATGTCTTCCAAGACAGATTTGTTTGCTTTTCTGGCAGTCCATAGTACTTTACCAAAACCGTAATTCAAATCCACCAATTCTTATATGGCCTTCTTTCTTCATTGTCCAACTTCCACATCCATATGAGGCTATTGAAAATACCAAGGTTTACCTTAGTCCTCAAACTGACATCTTTGCTCTTGAACTTTTAAAAGAGATCTTGTGCAGCAGATTTGCCTAATGCAATATGTCTTTTGAATATCTTGACTGCTGCTTCCATGAGTGTTGATGGTCGATCCGAACAAGATGAAATCTTAGACAACTTTAATATTTTCTCCATTTATCATATTATTTATTGGTTCAATTGTGAGGGTTTTTGTCTTCTTTACATTGAGCTACGATCCATACTAAAGGCTGTAGCCTTTGATCTTCATCAATATTCCAAGTCCTCTCTGTTTTCAGCAAGCAAGGTTGTATCAGCTGCATATTGCAGGTTGTTAATGAGTCTTCCTCCAATCCAGTTAGCACGTTTATCTTCTTCATAGTATCCAGCTTCTTGGATTATGTGTTCATCATACAGATTGAGTAAGTATGGTGAAAGGATACAACTCTGGCACACACCATTCCTGATTTTTAACCATTCAATATCCCCTTGTTCTTTTTGAACGATTGCCTTTTGATCCTTTAAGACTTTTCAACTCTGGACTCTCAGAAGAGGAGAACAGGACATTCAGCAGAGTTAAACAGCACAAATACATTAGTTTTAGTAAAAGTCAATAATAAAAATAACATCCTTAAATGCATCTCTAGTCCTGACCTCATTCCAGCACATGGACCCCTACAGTTTCAGCAGTTCCATAGACATTTCTACTTGGATAGGAGGGAAACTGAAAATGCAGTTGCTCCCAAATTTATCTTCTTCTCCCTTCATTGTCATCCCATCCTTGACACTGTCTTCTTCCAAACTTTTCTTTGTCTGTTAATGAAACCAGACTTAAAATGTCTTTGATTCCTTCCTCTCCCTTGCTCTCCACATTTTGTTAGTCTCCCTCCATGTCTGTCATTGGTCCCATTCACACTCCTCTGAATCCAGCCTCGTCTCAGGTACCTCCATCCCCAAACTAGCCTCCATTTGACGCTTCCTGAAGCATGCTGTTACTGTTGTATGGAGTCAGTTCTGATTCATAGAGACCCTGCATAGGGTTTCCAAGGATCAGCTGGTGGGTTTGAACTGACAACCTTAAGGGTAGCAGTCCAGTGCTGAAACTACAACGCCACACCAGAACAGGTCACATCTCTGGGATATGCAGTAGAATATGGTGAGGAATGGAATTTAGAATCAGATAGACCTGGCTTGGAATCCAGCTCTACCATTTAATAGGTGTATAATAACATTTGGCAAATTAATTAACCATCTATAAAAGAAACAAATATATTCCTACAAATAAATATGTAACAAGTTGATTTACTAGGGGGAAAAAATAATGTGGCATTATGAATAAGTCCATTGGGAGATTGACTGTCTTTTTGTTTCTAGTCTACAAATTCATTATAAAAGATTGAGAAATTCTTCTGCTCCCCTACAGAGTAGTTTGTGCTGCAGATTTAAATTATTTTTATCCCCAGAAGAAAGAGTTCACAAACCATTGTTTTGCAGAGTCTAGGTCAGAAGTCCAAACTCATTCTCTCAGGGTAGTTCCATGAACTTGTTTTGTTCTAACCTGTTTTGTTCCATCTATTCAGTGCTGATAGGCAGCCTTGGAAATTTTTGAATGAATTCCAACGTTTAAAAATCAAGAGCTATCCAATGTTATTAGCCTTTACGGAAATACAAATCAAAACCACATGGAGATACTGCTTCACACCCACTAAAATGACTATAATCAAAAAGACCGGTGATAACAAATGTTGTCAAGAATGTGAAGGAAAAGGAACTCTCATAGTGGGAATGATACATGGTACATCCTCTTTGGAAAATAGTTTGGTTGTTCCTTTAAAAAATTAAACATAAATTTACCGTATTACCAGCAATTCTATCCAGAGAAAGGAAAACAAATATCAACACAAAGATTTACAAATGATGTTCTTAGCAACATTATTCATAACGTTCACGAACGGATAGATAAAATGTGATATATCTATACCATGGAATGCCCGTGATCAATACAAAGGGACAAATCAACCAGAAATGAGATCATATGGACAAACCTCCCAAGACATTTACTGACTCAGTAAAAAGAAGCCAGACACAAGAGGTCACATATTGTGTGATTCTATTAACACAAAGTGTCCATAAGACAAACTATAGAGACAGAATGATCAACAGTTGCCTGGGGTGAAGAGACGGATCCCGAGATGTGCTGTGGATTAGGTGTTAGCTGCTTAAAGTCAGCAGTTCAAACCCACTAGCTGGCTGCCCCTAGGAGAAAGATGAGACTGTGTGCTCCCAGAAAGATTTAGTGTCAGACACTCTTTATAGGGTCACTATGAATCTGGTAGCGTAGTGGTTACGAATCGGGCTGCGAACCTTAAGGTCAGCGGTTCGAAACTACCAGCTGCTCTGCGGGAGAAAGATGAGGCTTTCTACTCCCGTAAAGATTTACACCCTCGGAAACCCTGTACAGGGTCGCTATGGGTTGGAACCGACTCGATGGCACTTAAGAACAGCAACAACAATGAATTGAAATCAACTCAATGGCAATGGGATTTTGGTTTGGGGGAGGAGCGAGGAGAAGACAAAGAAATTAACAATAAATGGTTATGACAGTGTTGAAAAGGTCCTAAACTGATGAAAATGCCCTAAAACTGATTTATAGTGATAGTGGTATTACTTGGTAAATTTATTTTAAAATCAATGAGTTGTGGTGATGGAGTGCTGTTAAGTTGATTCTGACTACTAGGTATACAATTTAACAGAATGGCCCCATAGGGTTTCCTAGGCTATAATCTAAATTAATTATATATGATGTATAAAATATGTCTCAATAAAATTCTCCTCAGAAGGAAAAAAAAAAAAAATCAAGATCTATCACATGAAAATCCAGAATGCTAGCTTCCATTGAAAAACTGAAGATCTGGGACTTCACCAACAATTTATTGATTTTGATCATTACTGCATCTCTTTGGACAATGAATGTATTCTCCAGTTTGCCTCAGTCACCACCACTCCCTATTGCCTCTTAAAGCTGACCTGCTTCTCTCATTAACATTATTTGCTTGGTCTTTTGAGACTTTCATTTGCGTTTCCAGTCCCTAGTCTAGACCCATTGAGGGGGATCCTATCAGATCATCCCAGAGAAATGAGAAGAAGGGTGCTTTCAGGTAAAAGATTGTTTCTCTGACATTGTTGTAAGAGTAGGGGACGGGGGGGGGGGGGGGGTTGTGAGAGGTATAGATAAGGGCTCTCTTGAACATGATGCCTAGAAGTGGTAGGACCCTGGAGAGTGGAAAGTTATCTTGACCATCTTGTAGTCCACCTAGAGCAATGATACTTGACAATGTAATGTCAACGGAAGCACCTCTTTCAACGCAGTCTAGTGTAAGATAATCAACAAATCAGTTGAGGCTGTACCAGTTTAGGGTGGATCCTAAACCTAATCACTTCTGAGCTAGATAAAGAGCAGCACAAACACAGAGACATTCACACACAATGTGGAAAAGACAGCTGCTAGGAGAGTATCAGCTTCTAGCCCAAGACCACCTAGAAGAAAGGACTCAACAGAGCTGAGACCCTGATTTGGACTTTCAGCCTCCAGAAAACCACCCACCTGGAGTATTCCTGTTAAAACACAGCAGCACTAGGTAACTAAGACACCAGGTTTGGGTTTTAGAAGGCATACTCTGGCTATAATGTAAAGAATGGGCTGAAGGGTGACCAGAGGGGAAGAAGAAGGCCAGTTAAGAGGCTGTTTCAGCAAATAGTCCTGCTAAGATATGATGGTGACTTGAAGTGAGGAGGGGGCATCAGGCTGGAAGGACATGGTCAGGTGGTGGTGAATGTACTTTCAAGAATTAAAGCGAGGTATTCCAAGTGTCAGGTCAGTGAGTGAAGATAACGAAAGCATATGGTGTTGTTAAGTTCGAGGCAGTTCTGACACATAGCAACCCTGTATAGGGGCTCCTAGGGTAGCTGGTAAGTTTGAACTGCCAACCTTGTGGTTCACAGTCCTTTGCTGATCTTACAGCACCACACCAGGGCATAGTACAGTGTATAAATATATTTATAGTGCCTAGCATGATACTTATGGAATCCTGGTGTGGTGCTGTAGATTCATGTGCTGGGATGCAAAGTTGGCTTGCTCTGGAAGGTCAGCAGTTCAGGCTCACCAGCCGCCCCTCAGAAACCCAATATGAGGTCGCTATGGGTCAGAACTGACTCGTACTTAACAACAACAGCACGATACTTAAGGAGCTTTGGTGGCATAGTGGGTTACGCATTAGACTGCTAAATGTGAGGTCAGCACTTCACATCCACCAGCTGCTCTGTGGGAGAAAAATGAGGCTTTCTGCTCCTATAAAGATTTATAGCCCCGGAAACCCTGTGCAGGGTCACTATGAGTCGAAACCGACTCCACGGCACACAACAACAACAGCAAGTCTTTATAGAAGCATACTGCCTCATCTTTCTCCTGCCGAGTGGCTAGTAGTTTCAAACTGCCAACGATTTGGTTAGGAGCCTGGTGTTTAACCCACTGTACCATCAGGGCTCCAAGGGACTATACCCAGTGCTGAGAAAATGTCTATAATACAGTATTAACCCAGGATTTAACCAATAGCTCCACCCAGGGACGTCTACATGCTTTCATAAAAGAACCATAGAGCTCCTTATACTCTTGGGTCACTTCTAAAGCAGCATTGCTCAGCAGAAATATAACATGAGCTATAAATACTCTGGTAGCGTAGTGGTTACGAATCGGGCTGTGAACCTTAAGGTCAGCGGTTCGAAACTACCAGCCGCTCCGCGACAGAAAGATGAGGCTTTCTACTCCCGTAAAGATTTACACCCTCGGAAACCCTGTACAGGGTCGCTATGGGTCGGAACCGACTTGACGGCACTTAACAACAACATAAATACAAAGCACATGTATAAATTTAAGTTATCAACTAGCCACATTTATTAAAAGTAAAAAATTAATTTTGATAATACGGGCATACCTCGCTTTATTGCACTTCACAGATAATATGTTTTATTTACAAATTGAAGGTTTGGGTTAATCCTGTGTTGAGTAAGTCTCTCTATCCCTGTCGTTTTTCTAACAGCATGGGCTCGCTTTGTGTCACATTTTGGTAATTCTCAAACTTTTTAATAATGCTGTTGCATATTTAATAGACTACAGTGTAGTGTAAATAGAATTTATATGAACTGTTGTTGTTAAGTGCCGTCAAGTCAGTTTCGACTCACAGCCACTCTGTATATGGTTTCCGAGGAGCGGCTGGTAGCTTTGAACTGATGACCTTGTGGTTCGAAGTCCAGTGCTGATCCTACAGCACCACACCAGGAGTCCCTTATGTGAACTTATTATTGTTATTATGTGCCGTGGAGTCGGTTCCGACTCATAGCGACCCTGTACAGGGTTTCCGAGGCTATAAATCTTTACGGGAGCAGAAAGCCTCATCTTTCTCCTGCAGAACAGCTGATAGTTTCAAACTGCTGACCTTGCAGTTCGCAGCCCAATTCGTAACCACTATGCTACCAACTAGGAAACCAAAAATATTGTGTGAGTTTATTGCAATATTCACTTTATTAAGATGGTCTGGAGCTGAATCTACAATGTCTCCAAGACATGCCTGCCTATTTGATTTAATGTAATATATAGGATTTCTGGTGTGGTGCTGCGGGTTAATGCACCAGACTGTAAAGCCGTTTGAACTGCAAGGTCAGCAGTTCAAGCTCACCAGCTGCTCCTTGGAAACCCTATACAGGGTCATATGGGTTGAAACCAACTCGACGTCACATAAAAACAACAACAATAGAGACTAGCATCATTTCTGCATTTAATCAATAAAAAATAATCATCATTGCATTATTTTTTCATACTATTGAAAACATGACGTGTGTTTTAGACTTACAACACATCTCAATTCAGACTAGCCGCATTCTAAGTGCACAGCAACTTCATGTCACTAGTGGCTACCATATTGGACAGTGAAGGATTAGGCTGTAAACTCATCGTAGAAGGACCAATGTTATTTGACATGTGTCCTCAGGAATCAGCTCCGTGCTTGATCCTCATGTCAATATACATTTGTTGGGAAAAAAGATGGATGGATGGATTGATAGATGGATGAGGAGATTCTGTCCAGCTTTGGGGAAGAGCCTGCAAAGTGTTCAGGATGCAATAATTGAGACTGGTGGGCTGGGGGATAGGGGAGGGCAAGGATAAAGCATGGACAAAGCAAAGGAAGAATGATAATCAGGAAATAGTAGGGCGTCCTGGGGTGGCACTGTGGGCTAATGTGTCAGACTGCAAAGTCATTTGAACTGCAAGGTTGGTGGTTCAAGCTCACCAGCTGCTCCTTGGAAACCCTATACAGGATCGCTATGGGTCGGAATCGACTCGACAGCACTTCACAACAACAACAATTAGTGTTTGCCCTTAGCATGGACAGGTTGCAGAAAAGAAGGCAGGAAGTGACCCCAGAGCTGACAACAAACTATGTATAGTTGGGGATCCCCAAACTTCCAATGCAGTTTCCTTCCAAAAATATTTGAGAAATAGATGAAAAGGTAACATAAAACAGAAAAAGATTTTAAAAAAATAAAAGAAAAAAATGATAGCAAAGTAGTCACAACTGCCGGTGTTAATGTTGGCAGAGCAACACAGATAGGATGTTTGTCAGAGGATCTGGGATGTGATCTTACTGGTGGCGGTTGATGGAAGGAGGCAGAGTCCACTGGAGACAAAGAGTCCAAGAAGTCTGACTCGGACAGATGCATAGAAACGAAATCAGTATTGTTGGTCTCAGAGCTCCTGCTGGCTCCTGCTAGAACAGTTCTGGTGGGAGGATGGAGAGCCATTGTTCCTGAGTTACATCCTGACTGTTGTCCTAGGAAGCAGCATATTGTTGCCAACTTTAAGGAGCCGGTGCTGGTTGCTTTCTTCATGTCAGTCCTACACACCAGCTGTAGAGAGAAAATCAAGAAATTGCCCTGGTTTTGCTGAAAATAGATGTGATTCTTCAGGCAAAATGGTGTGTGGGCATCTTATTTGAGGTTGTTTTGAAAATTCAAATCCATGGTATTCTTGAAAGATATTTTTATCTGAGGTTTTTCATGTTTAAAACAGTCTGTGTGACACTGGGCAAGTTGCTTAACCTTTCTGAGTCTTAATTTCCTCATCTAAGAAATAAGAATAGCAGTACCTACTGTACCAGGTTGCTGTAGGGTTGAACACAAATGATACTTGTAAAGGTCTTAGGACAATGACATGCACAAAATTAGCTGCCAATAAATGTTACTTTTGACTATTACTAATACACTCATCATCTTTGCAGTTAAGTGCCTTTGAGTTGGTTCTGAAGAGTGGCTGGTGAATTTGAACCGCTGACCTTGCTATTCAAACCAACCTTGTTTGTGGTCCAGTGCATTATCCCACAGCACCACACCAGGACTCCTGTGAAGTACTGGATTATCTAATGTCTCTTGTAGCCGTAGCCCGTATCTCCCATCAGCCAATGTTTGTATCCTGCTGGGTCTGGGCAAGAAAAGGTGGCAGAAGATACTGATGGGATGACATGATTCAGCTGTGGATGTGAGCAGAGTTCATTGTCATTGTAAAGACTTGACACTCCATTATGAGTATGATATGAATCATCTCAGAAGCAGAAGTGGGGATCTCACTACCATCCAAAAAGAGGAGTCAGGAGTGGGCATGTCCTTTGGACACCAAGGTCCCTGTGCATTGAACCTCCTCAATCCAGGGACAGAAAGCTGTGACACAGGAGGAGTGGCAGGGGACAGCAGCTACGGAACCAAGAACCAGAGCACAAGACAGAGCAGTGGGCTTCCCAGCCCATGGAGAAAGTAAAGCTGAGTGACTGGGCAGGAAGCTTGCTTGTTGAGTGGGTTGCCTCCAGGCACTTAAGGTGGGGGATTCAGGTTTGCTGACCCACAGAGTTAGAGCCAAGTGCCTTCCGGCTGAGGCTTATGGTGAAGTGGTGTGTCTTGTGGGCATTTGTGACCCTGAATTGTAACCTGTTAATGTCCCTAATAAACCTCTGACTTCTGTGTGGTCATTGCGATGGATTATTGAATCCTAGTAAGAGAAACATGAAGGGGTATGGGAGAGTCAGGATATTCACAAGGCACCTTGATCACCTTCCATAGTGGTCATATGGTGCAGTCAGTAAACATCTGGGCTCTGCGATCAATTACACTTGACTCTACCACCTATAAATGTGTGACCCTGGCCAAGTTGTATGATGTCTCCTGGCTCCAGTGCTCTCATCTGAAGATGATGCTGATGATAACACAGACACAAAGGGATTGTTATAAGCATTAAAGAAGGTGATATTCAAAAGTTTAGTTCAGCATTTGACTCCTAGAAAGTCTTCTCAATAAAATCTAACTAGTCCTAAGTGCTCACACTTGAATCTAATTAAGCCTCTGGATACAACTACCGATTTCCAGAAAATACAGAGGACAAAAGAACATGTTGAACCACACCAAAGGAATGCAACCGGCAAAACCCAGACTGATAAACACCATAGGATAAACAACCTAGTTTCTTCACCAAATAAATTGGACAAAAACAACAACAAAAAAAATGGTGGGGTATACTAGAGATTAAAAGAAACTTAAAAGACATCTCAACCAATTGCAGTGTTTGAATGTTTTTTGGATACTGATTCAAACCAAAAAAATGCAATTAATATGTATATGTTACTCATATATAATATGTATTATATATGCTGTTGTTGGGCACCATCAAGTTGATTCCAAATCATAGCGACCCCATGTGTCAGAGTAGAACTGCCCCCCAAAGGGTTGATGTGTGTGTGTGTGTGTTTAACTTTTAATTGTGAATTGAGTGAAGGTTTACAGACAAAATCATCAGTTTTTACATTCAATAAATCATACACTTCGTTTCATCTCAATGATTGTAATCCCCTCCATGCAACAATAGTTATCCCACTTCCTCCCTGTGCTTCCTGTTTCCATGCCACTGTCCTTCCCTTCGCTTCTCAGTTTTGTTCTTAGTTCAATGTTGCCCTTTTGATTTTCAATGATTGACTGTCTCATCGTTCATAGTAATCAGACCTTACTAGAGTTGTTGTCCGTCCTCTCTACCTATCTACTGCTTGGCTGAAAGTTGGGCCAAAAGAGTGAGTGAGTGACTTTACAGACCTGAAGGGTGGTTGAGGGCCATAGTGTGGGGTTCCTCCAGTTTCTTTATAGTCTTTTCTTCTTTTTAAATACTTTTGCGTTTTGTTCTCATATTCTGTCACTCTATCGAGGACCTTCTAATGGGATGCCTTTCAGAGCAGTTGGTAGTGGTAGCTGGGCACCATCTAGTTCTTCTGGTCCTATAGAGTTTTCTTGGCTATAATCTTTATGGAAGTAGATTGCCAAGTCTTTCTCACTGGTGTGTTCAATCCATCAAACTTTTGGTTAATAGCCAGCTGTTAAACATTGCACCTCCAGGGCTCCTTAATTTATGTATATATGTATGTGTGTGTTTGTGTGTATTCCTGATGTGGCTCTGTAGGTTAATGTGCTTGACTACAAAGTAACTTTGAACTGCAAGGTTGGTGGTTCAAGCTCACCAGTTGATCCTGGGAAGCCCTATACAGGGTTGTTATGGGTTAGAACCAATCTCAACAGCACTTAACAATAACAACAACATGTGTATATATTTGGTGCAACCACCACCCATCTATCAGTGGTGATTTGAGTGTTGCTCTGATGCCGCATAGGTTTCAGTGGAGTTTCCAGACTCAGGCAGATTAGGAGGGAAGACTTGCTGATCTTCTAAAAATAAGCCAATGAAAATTCTGTGGATCATAGTGGTCTGAACCACAGTTAATCACAGGCTCTAATCAGGACCAGGCAGTGTTCATTCCTTTATGTTTGGAGTCCCCATCGATCAGGGGCCGACTTGACAGAAACTACCAACAACATTCAGATAGAATCTTCTTGTTAAAGTGCAGTCAAGTCGGTATAGGGTTGCTGAGCCTGTAAATCTTTATGGAGCAGAAAGCCTCATCTTTCTCCCACAGAGTGACTGGTTGGGTCAAACTGCTGACCTTGTGGTTAGCAGTCCAGTGCTTATCCTACAGAGCCACCATACTCAGGTAGTGTCTAATGCTGTCATAAAACTAACATGCTTTGGAAATGAACAGACTGAGTTCATGTCCCAGCTTAACACTTACTGCATGACTTTGGGTGAATCATTTAATCTCTGGGTCTCTATTTCCCATGTGTCAGCATCAAG
This sequence comes from Chrysochloris asiatica, assembly GCF_000296735.1. Classification (NCBI taxonomy): domain Eukaryota; kingdom Metazoa; phylum Chordata; class Mammalia; order Afrosoricida; family Chrysochloridae; genus Chrysochloris; species Chrysochloris asiatica. Next base: position 10,490,535 of record NW_006408572.1, read on the forward strand.
GTTAAGGAGCTGCAGTATTCACACAGTGTCTGATAATAGTGTTGTTATTGTTAGGTGCTGTTGAGTCTGTTTCGATTCATAGAGATCCAATATACAATAGAACAGAACATTACTCAGTTCTATACCAGCCTCACAATCATGCTAAATATAGAATAGATTGATTGAAGTTGTCAAGGATTTCATTTTACTTGGATCTTCAATCAATGCCCAAGGAAGCAGCAGTCAAGATGTCAAATCTGCTTAAAAAAAAAGACCTCTTTAAAGTGTTAAAAAGCAAAGATATCATCTTGAGGACTGAGGTGCAATTGACCCAAGCCACAGCATTTTCAATACCTCACATGCATACAAAAGCTGGACAATGAATAAGGAAGACTAAAGAAGACTGGATGCCTTTGTATTATGGCGTAGGCAAAGAATATTAATGATGCCATGAACTGCCAGAAAAACAAATCTGTCTTGGAAATTTAGCCAGAATGCTCCATAGAAGCGAAGAAGGCAAGACTTCATGAACTTTGGACAAGTTATCAGATGAACATCATACTTGGTAAATAGTAGTAGTTTTTGTTAAGTGCCATTGAGTCAGTTCTGACTCATTATCAACCCTGCATAGGGTTTCCAAGGAGCAGCTGATGGGTTTGAGCCACCAACCCTGTGGTTAGTAGTAGAGAGCCAGTGAAGAACAGGAAGACCCTCAACTAGATGGATTAAAACAATGGCCCAGAGTAACCTCAGTAATTGACAGCTGTTACCATTTTGGTACTTTGCTCCTCTGTCTTCCTCCCTAGTCCTAGCTCCAGAGTCAACAAGAGTTTGACTTGTAGATAGATGAGCATCCTGGTACATACCTGGAATAAAGAGCTATTGGAAATTTCACTATCTCTCTTCATAGTCATATCTTTCATTTAAGGGAAAATTTGGAGGAGCTAAATTGGGAACGGAAATTTTGCATCTGACAAAAGGTATGTGCAAACACATGTTTGCAAATGAGGTCAAGCTTTCAAAATACCCCTTCTCTGACACATGAGTCAAGCCCCATCCAGTGGTCTTAACTATTTACCACACATGACGACAAGTTCTCTTTGCACCCAACAGGGTCTTTTGCCAGGAGTTATATTGGAGGGTGTTACTCACTGGAAAATGTGGCTGCATTGCTCTGATTGAGATCTGAACTTGGACTTGCAGGGATTTCACCCCAAATAAGCTGAATTCTTCAGTTATAATTGTCGAGAAAACACAGCCAAGGAATCTGTGTGCCAGGCCAGCACTGGCTCCTGCTATGGGAAAAGTGTGAGTCTGGGTAGAGGATGGGCAAGGATTTCAGCAGGAGTGCTTAGAGTGCTGTGCTTATCTGACCTCACAGCTTTTATTGTTATTACTGAGGATTGCTGCCAATTGCTCATTCATCCTTGGATTCAGTTATTCATTCACTGCAACAACTTTTTTGTTTTTGATCACCTAATAGTAATAGCTAAGGCCAGCAGTTCAAACCCACCAGCCACTCTTTTGAAACCCTATACAGTATGACTATGAGTTGGAACCGACATGATGATACTTAACAACAACAATAACATTTCCTTAGTGCTGCTTATGTGCCAGGCACTGTGCTCAGCATTATCTAGTATAACTCTTCTTATGCTAGTGAATTGCCATTGGCTGGATTCCAACTTATGGTGACCTTACGTACGACAGAACAAAACATTGCCTGGTCCTGAGTCAGCCTCACAGTCACCAAACATGTTCCTATCTGTCTTTGCTGCTGTGGTGCCAATTCATCTCACTGAGGGTCTCCTATGTCCTCAATGGCCCTCTACTTCATCAAACATAGTGTCTGCCTCTAGCAACTGACCTCTACTGATGATGTTGTCCAAAGCAAACAAGTCAGACAATGTACTGTAGTGAGCCATAAGGTTTTCATTAGCTAATTTTGAAAGTGGAGCACCAGGCTCTTTTTCTTAGTCTGTTTTAGCCTGAAAACTCCACTGACATCTCTCCGCATGACTGACCCTGTGGGTATTTGAAATGCTAGTGGCATAGCTTCTAGTCATAGCAACCAACACAACAGGTGACACAGTATTGCAGAATGATAAATAAGTGGTAGGCCCCTTTGCTTTTCAACAGCCCTATGCAATAGGTACTATTACATTGTTGTGTTGTGGTAGTGTGCTATTGAATTGGTTCTGACTCATAGTGACCCTGTATAGGGTTTCCAAGGGCAGTTGGTGGGTTTGAACTGTCAACCTTGTGGTTATCAGTTCAGTGCTTATCTATCCTACAGCGCCACACCAGGATTATAAATTACAGCTCAAACTACCACTAAGTTATGTGGATAAAATGTAAACATTTTATTCTAACTAAACTGACCTTCTTCCTGAGGATCCTCCCTCTTGAATATTGTGGGGATAGAATGAACAACCCTTGTTTCCTTTATTAAAAATTGTTTTTTTTTTTAGTTTTTTTTTTAAGGTTTTATTGTGGATTGAGTGAACGTTTACAGGGCAGATCATCAGTTTTACATTCATCAAATCATACACCTTGTTTCATTACAATGATTATAATCCCCTCCATGTACCATCAATTAACAGTATTTCTCTCTAGTCACTTTAGCATTTAAAACAACAACACTCAGGCATATATAATTATTTATACCTCTAAAGGGCATATTCTGCAAGTCTGCCTCCTGGCAACCAGCTCTGAGTCCCTCTCTTCCCATGAATCTAGAGTCCTCAGACGCTTCCCCGTCTCCATGACCCCATCTCTGCCTCCTTCTCTGGCGTCACTGCTTCTCTGGATAAGGTCCCGCATTCTGCTTGTGCTCTTCTCCCTTGATGGTCCTGTGGTCCTCTGTTTCTGGACTGTAAGATTAACCACTCCTCTGTTGTTATTTTTTTTTTTTTTACAAAACTTCTGCCTTTACAATTGTGACAGTCACAATAGTGATGATAACAATTATTCACTGTTGAATTATACAAATCTTATTCCCATCTCTTTTCACCAGACCCATCTAGACAAGATGGGAACTATTCAGTGGGGACTCTACCTTCCCCCACCCACTCTTAAACTAAACTCTTTGAAAACCTGTAATACAGTCACTTCATACCTCTATCACCCCCCTCATTTTAGGTAGTCAATGTCTAAGTTGCCCATCCCTATCTACTTTGTGTACAGAGGGAATAGCATTGATAATTGATATGAAGACTCCTTCCCTCTCTGTTGGTATTTAGAGTTACTACCTCCATGAGTATAGGTCAGGTTCATCAAATTGTAGCAATTTACCATTGTTTCCTTTATTAAAAAAATATATATTATTATTATTTTTATAATCTTCCACTAGTTGAGTTCTGATTATCAAGCCATCAAGGCTAGGTCAAATGGGTCCTGTCCGCAAGTTTGGGTGTTGTGCGTATCCCCTCATTTCATATCATCTGGATGCTTCACTCTTAGCTGTAGCCCTCTGTGGCTATGTCCTTGTCCATGGGCTCAGGTGCCCCCAGGTCTCACCACACTTTGGACCAACCAGCCCTTCCTCTTCTCTCTCTCATCTCCAGGTCAACGGGAGTCAATGGACTGTGGTTGAACTCAGCCCATTTCTTCGTTGCTGCCTTTCCCCTTCTTCCACTCACCAGTAGACCAATGTGGTTGCCAGCAAGTTTACATGCTGGTTTGTGTGTTCCCTTTGGGTTTCAATCTTAGAGGGGAGTTTGTCCTGAAGGAACTTGATTGCTTGCCTTGATGGCTTCCTGGTGAACAACTTGCTTATTCTTGTAGTAGTCAGTCATACTGACATTTTTGTTTTGGATTTTTCCTGATGATCTTTCTTTGAAGATGTAGCTTCAATCACGCTAGCTGTTCCAGGCTGGTCTGCTTGTCCTTGCTAGTGGGAATGTCCCACCTCATAAGGTTCTGAATGGGACTCAGGATTCCACCTAAGGTCCTATAATCTGCAAAGGCTTTGCAAGAGGCCTATTTCACTGGGCAAGTTGTAGAACGCCTTTTAGGTATTCCAATCAGTTATAGGCTGAATATGGGCTTATAAATTTTCAGTAATCATGTTTCCCAATGTTCCTTTCTATCCCACTCAAGTGTCTATTTTACAATAGTAGGTAAGGGAAACTAATATTCATAAGACAGTCAAGCATTTTAGTATTATTTCCCCTATTCAAGCTATGCCTAGATCAATGTATCCCAGCGCCCTGTTGTTCCAAGGTTGAGCATACATCGCTATTTACCTCTGTCCCACTTAGGCCATGCAAACCTGTCTCAGTGTTCCCCTATCTATCTTCTGCCTCCTCTCCCTTCTTGTATTGCCCTCCCCAACACCCAAACTAAACCCCCTGACCCCAATCCCACTGTTGTGGTTACCTTATATTCCATTTACTCTTCCCTTCATTTAAGGCAATCTATTTTATCCTGTAATCTACCTGACCTTCCCACCACCTGGATCTCTGTTACCTTCTTTCACATTGTAATTGTTTTGATCATAGACTGACCTCCAAGGTCCTCTGTTCTTATAACTTTATTCTGGTCTTTTCCATTTGTCGATTGAGTTCAGCTACCACACACATCATTCTCTGGTTGTTGTCTGTTCTTGTTGGTTCTCAGTCCACAGAACTTCCTTTAGTATGTTTTTCATAGCATGTTGGCTTTGGCAAATCCATTAGCTTCTGTTTATCCTGGAATGTTTTGATTACACCATCGTATTTGATTGACAGCTTTGCTGGGTAGAGGATTCTTGGGTGGCAATTTTTTTTTTTTATGGTTTTATATATCTCTCCCAATTGCCTTCTTGCCTGCATCATTTCTGTTGAGAAATCCGAGCTTAATCTGATTTGCTTGCCTTTGTATGGTACAATTCTCTTTTTCTTAGCTGCTTTCAGGATTCTGTCCTTATCTTAGATTTTAGAGAGCTTGATTTTAATAGATGTCTTGGTGATTGTCTTTTAGGGTCTATCCATCCTGGGGTTCGTTGAGCTTCTTGAATGCTTATCTTTTCACTTTTCATGATGTTAGGAACATTTTCTTCCAGCAGCTCTTCATCTATCTCCTCTGTGGACTTGTATGATTTTTCCTGTTTCGGAATACCGATAATTCTTAAGTTATTCCTCTACATATTGTCCAACATGAATCTTAGGCCTTCTTCAGATTTTTTTTTTTTTAATCCTGTGCTTGCTATTCTATCTTAGTAGTGTTGAGAGCTTTATCTTCTAGCTCACTAGTTCTGGCTTCTATCTCTTCAGTTCTACTCCTTTGCCCTTTCAGTGTTTTGTCCATTTCTGATATTCTATTATTAATCATTTGGACCTCTTTCTGTAAGTTTTGAATTGTTTCCAATACTGTATCTATTTTATTTGATTGTTCCTGAAACATTTTCCTCATTTCTTCCTTATATTTCTCAACTCCATTGTAAAGTGTTTTGATACATTTTATAATCATTTTTCTGAATTCCTTCTCAGGCAATTTCAAAGCCTGCCCATCTTCCAGTATGCCATGTAGGTCTACTTCCAGCTCATTTGCCTCAGTCACTTTATCTCCTTTCTGGACATGTGCTGATATGGTCATCTACTTCTGTTTTTTGAGCACATTCAGGATTTATCTGTGGCCTTAATATTTAGATGTGTGTGTATTTTGGTATTTTTTATGCTTTCTGCATGCCTCCAGGTAGATGTGATCAGGAGATGGGCTTCCCTTTTCACTCTTCTTCTTGAGAAATTTCAAGATGCCACTGTTGGTTGTTGTGATGTAACTCAGGATTTAATTTTTAGCCTGTTTCCTTTTTAGTCTGTCTGTCCTGCTCCACAATTCCCATTCAGGTCTTTTTCCTAATGATAAACAGTTCAGGGCTGGCTGTGGCCATTTTGTGCTGTCATTTGGTTTTAAGTGGAAACTGTCCCTTTAAATTTCAAGGAGATATGTGCCCATGCATAGTAGAACCCTCCAGGGTTGGGGATGGGGTGTCTACTCGCTTAGGCACCCCTTCTAGTCACCAGAATAGAGGTGTGCAGGCAGTGAGAGACCAATGAACTGATACAAAAAAAAAAAAGAATGTGCATACCTTTATCTCCATGGTTCGGTCAGATGTCCGTGGCTGCTCTGATCCTTCCCCCCTTGATCTCACCCAAGATGGCAGCTCTGGGAGCAGCTGAGCATCTTTAATTAGAAAACAATGGATTTCTTGCTTCTGCTACCAATTCCCCTAATTGTAAACCTTCTAACCTTCTAAATATTCCTTTATACGTGGTTCAGAGTTCTGGCACCATCCCCTTAGCCTGCTTGGTCTGGTATTCTGTGTTGTTGCTGATGGAGCTCCTCACTGCACATATACTTGATCCGCCATCTTATTTGTTTTCCTACCATTTCCTTTTGGTATAGTGACTCTGTATTCCTTCCATCTTCTTTTGATGCTTTCTGTATCTTTCAATATTTTGCCCATAGAGTCTTTCAATATTGGAATCAGAGCTTGATTTTTTTTTTTTTTTTAAGTTCTTCTAGTTTGAGAAATGCTGAGCACATTTTCTATTTTGGTTTTCTAACTCCAGGTGTTTGCACATTATATATATATATGTGTGTGTGTGTGTGTGTGTGTGTGTGTGTGTGTGTTGTTGTTGTTGTTAAATAAAATGCCATCAAGTCTTAAAAAATCCACATGAATCCATATGAACCAGGACTCCATATATAGGTGTATGCATATATATACAAAACCAAACATCTTGTGGGATTAGATTTTGGGGTTTGAAGGATTAGGACCATAGTCTTGTGAAACATTTCTCACTTGCCATAATATAGTTTATAAAGTAAATTTCTACATCCTAATTTGGTGAGTAAAGTGTGTTGGGTCTTCAAAACTTGGAAGTGGCCAACTAAAATACAATTATTGGTCTCTACTCATTCAGAGCAAAGGAACATGAAGGAAACCAAAGACACAAAGAAGAAACTGGTTTATAGGACAAACAGTCTACACGTGCCATGATCTTCTGTATCCTGAGACTCAAAGAGCTAGATGGTATCCAGCTACCACTACTGACAGGTCTGATCAGGGCCGAAATAGTTGGACCCTGGAATGAGAGAAAAACATGGAACAACTTGTGTTGAGGAGAATACAGACAAAAGAAAACCCTTACTAGATGATTGAGACCGGAGGGCTCCCCAAGACTATTGCCCTGAGATACTCTTTAAGCCTTGAATAGAAACTAACCAGTAAAGTCATCTTTTCATTAAATAGCAGATTGGCACACAAAATAATGAATGTCACATGCAAGTACTATGTGCCTTTTAAAAACAAAACAAAAACACCTGTGTGATACCAAACACCCAACAATGACTTTAAAACAAAGATGAGCATGTAAGGAGGCTGAGAACCTACATGAATGGAAATGCAACAGAGTGGAAATACTTGGTTCACACATTGGGAAGAATGTAACCAATCTCACTGAACTATTTGTGTAGAAATTGTTGAATGAGAACCTAATTTACTTCACTAAAAACACACTGGTAGCGTAGTGGTTACGAATCGGGCTGCGAACCTTAAGGTCAGCGGTTCGAAACTACCAGCTGCTCCGCGGGAGAAACATGAGGCTTTCTACTCCTGTAAAGATTTACACCCTCGGAAACCCTATACAGGGTCGCTATGGGTCGGAACCGACTTGATGGCACATAACAACAACAAAAAACACAATAAAATATTATTTTTTAAAAAAAGAATGCCCACTTGACATGTGCCCCTGACAAAGGTACACAATCCAACCAATGAGTTATTCTTGTCCAAAAAGGCAAGCTGAAATCTTGCAAAGTCTCTAGATCTCACTCCAGTTCACCAGCAATACAGAGGACAGAGAAACATGTTACAGTTCATCATAGGAAAGCAATCTGAAAAATGGACTGGAGGAAATTGTTTCAGACAAACAACCTGGCTTCTTTAACAATACATAGCAAGAAAAATAAAAGGAGAAAGAGAAACTGGTAGTTACAAAGACATTTAAACACATATCAACAAACATAACATATGGACTTTATTTGGAGCTTGAGTCAAACACATTTAAAAAAAAAAATAATACACAAGACACAATTGGGAAAATTTGAACACTGACTGAATATTTGATAAAAAAAAAAAAAAAATAAAAAAAAAAAAAAAAAAAAAAAAAACCAAAAAAAAAACAGAAACAAACCCGCTGCCATTGAGTTGATGCTGACTAAGAGTGATACTACAGAGGGTCTCCAAGACCATGCATCTTCATGGACGTAGACAGCCTCTTCTCCCATGGAATCGCTCATGGGTTTGAACTACCGACGTTACGATTAACATCCCAATGCCTAACCCACATAACTACCAGGGATTCTCAGATATTGAATAGCATTAATGAGTTAATGGTAATATTTAGATGTGACAATGATATTGCATAAGCTTCTTATAAATTAGTCATTATCTTAGAGATGGATACTGAAATATTTAATTAGACACAATAACATGATGTCTAAGATTTGTTTCAAAATAATCTGAAAGAGGGAGTGGGTAGATTTATTGTTGAAACAAGGTTGTTCATTAGTTAAGAAATGTTAGAAGGTAGCAGTTTTTTTGTCATATATATATATATATATATATATATACACTCACCACAATAAAATAATTATGAGAAAAAGGTGATGGTTTATCATGCTATTCTTTCTCCTTTTGTATATGTTTGAAATTTTTCTATATTAAAAAGGTAAAAATAAATAAGCTCTTAAAGATATTTTTAAGGAGCCAGGGTGACTCAGTGGGAAAGAGAGTTGGGCTGCAAACTGAAAGGTCGGTGGCTCTAACATACCAGACTCTGGGGGACAAAGATAAGGCAATCTGCTTCCATCCAGATTTACGGCTCAGAAATCCTATAGAGCAGTTCTGCTCTGTCTTAGAGGGTCACTATGTCAGGAACAACTCGATGGTAGTGGATGTATGTAAAAGGTATTCTTAATTATAAAAAAATGCTGTTCTTAGGTGCAGTCAAGTCAGTTTTGACTCATATTGGCCCTGTGCACAACAGAACGAATGAAACATTGCCCAATCCATCACCATCCTCACAAGCCATGCTTTCGGGGAAGATATTAAAGGAGTCCTGGTGTGGCGCTGTGGGCTAATGGGTCACACTGCAAAGTCGTTTGAACTGCAAGGTCAGTGGTTCAGGCTCACCAGCTGCTCTCTGCAAACCCTATACAGGGTCACTATGGGTCGGAATCGACTTGACAGAAATTAACAACAACAAAGAATACAGAATTATTATTAAGCAAAAGGTAACATCTCCTTTACCCCACCCCCACCTCAACCCCCGATTCTAAGAGTACATGGATTAAATTGTGCCCTCACGAAATACATGTCAACTTGATTGGGCCATGATTTTTGGTGGTTGGCAGTTACATGGTGGTAGAATTATCCCCCGTGATGTGATCTGTTGTGATCAGCTGTAAGGGAATTAGGGTGGGATTCAGTACCCTTACTCACAGCCCTGATTGATGTAAAGGGTTTCTCTGGGGTGTGGCCCGAATCATCCTTCATCTTACAAGTGAACATGAAAAGGAGGCCCTGACTGTCTCCAAGAACGAGGAGCTGGGAGTAGAACATCTCCTTTGGACCCTGGCTCCCTACTCTGAGACCCTCCTAGATGCTGGGGAATACTCATGTTAATATACAGGAGAACTCCAAGCGATGATGGATCCACAGATGTTCAAAGGAGACCTTCCTCCAGAGCTAATAGTGAAAGTCTTCCTGTAGAGCTTGTATTCTTCTAAAGTATGAGAGAGGGGAAAATTCTGTTAAAGTCATTTAAAAGAAATGTATAAGGAGCTCTAGTAGCGTAGTGGTTACGAATCGGGCTGCGAACCATAAGGTCAGCAGTTCGAAACTACCAGCTGCTCCGCGGGAGAAAGATGAGGCTTTCTACTCCCGTAAGGATTTACACCCTTGGAAACCCTGTACAGGGTCTCTATGGATCGGAACCGACTCGAAGGCACTTAACAACAACAACAACAACAAAAGAAATGTATAGCAACACTAGATAACTAAGCAAGGAGTCATCACTATAAACAGTTCAGTAGATTGTTGTGGTAATGTTTTGTGTTCTTGCTCACACATAGTCACTGGGCTACCCTGAGGATGGAACACACTCCCTACTCCTCTGTCTTCAGACTTAGTCATGTGATTTGCTTGACCAATGTACTATGAGCAGCAGTTAATCCTGAAGAGTCAGCTCCTAGTAGTTCACCATATTCTCTTTCTTCTCTGACAGTAAACCAGCAACTTTCCAGACAAAATCTGGATCCTACAGTGAAGAGCTATAATCAGCACACCAAGGACAGGGAGGTAGTGGACATAACAAATAAATCTTTATTGTGGCGTACGCTGAGATTTTTGAGGTAATGTGTTATTGGAACATCACTTCATCTATCCTGATAGATACAATATCCTTCCATATGTTTTGATATGCATGTATGAGCACAGATGTATAATACATGCTTTCTTTCAAAACTGTACTTTTCCCCCAAAATGTTTTATGTACTATACATATAACTCTGCAACTTGCTTTTTTTATTTTTAATCAGTCATGTATCACAGCCTTTCTACTTTGAAGTAAGTTAATTTGAGTATCAAAAGACTTAAAACCAGTTTCTCTGTAGACAGAAACTTCTGTTTCTTTTATGTGGAGGCCAGTGGAAAGGTTCTATAGATATAAACTCATGTGGACAGTAAGCAGAATGTGTTGAGTGTGAATCCAGAGCTTTCATTGTTAAAAAACAAAATAAAACACCAAATCCACTCCTTTTGTGTCAGAGAGATTCTATAGGGCAGGATAGAACTGCCCCATAGACTTTCCAAGGCAATAATATTTATAGAAGCTGACTGTCACATCTTTGTCCCATGGGGCTGAGTTTAAACTGCTGATCTTTTGGTTAGCTACTGAGTGCTTTAATCACTACACCACCAAGACTCCCTCCCTCTCTTCTTGTTCACTGGGGTCTATTGGCAGTGAACTGAGGATTTGTGTGGTTCCACATACTTTCCTGTCCAAGCAAGGAGGGAAATCTTCTAGGTAGTTAAAGCACCATTCTCGATTGCCTATGATTGGAAGAGAAATCCCGATTTCTTCAAAAGCTTGGAGTAGGACGGTTGCTGCTGTGGTTAAATAAAATTAAATAGCCTGGAATGTCAGGGAAACTGAGCATGTCGTTTCTTGGTTATGATACCAAACTAGATTTATCACCTTCCTTCCCAAAACAGATGATCTTCCTGGTCTCCTTCTATCTAACCACAGTATCACACACTGGGAACCTCAGTGTCATCTGTCACTTTCCAGTCCACTAGCATGTGAGTTCTATGGGTACAGGGGGTTTTGTTCATTTACTACCGTGTTCGTGCTTTATACATAATGGTGGTGGTTACGTGCCGTGGAGTTGGTTGCGACTCCTAGCGACTGTACAGGGTTTCCGAGGCTGTAAATCTTTACGGGAGCAGAAAGCCTCATCTTTCTGCCGCAGAACAGCTGGTACTTTCAAACTGCTGACCTTGAGATTAGCAGCCCGACTCATAAACACTACATTATACATAATTGTTGTTGTTAAGTGCCGTTGAGTTGATTCCAACCCATAACAACCCTGTATAGGGTTTCCAAAGAGCAGCTGGTGAACTTGAACTGCTGACCTTGCAGTTCAAACATCTTTGCATTCTGACGCATTAGCCCACAGTGCCACACCAGGACTCCACATCATACTTAATAGGTAAGTAGAAAAGAATTGTTACAGACCAGCCAGTCACTAGCCCAGCGTACTTGACATGGCCCCGAGATTTTCTAAATAAAAACACCGGGCATTGTCTCTAACACAGTGCCTGGCACTGTTATAGAGTGAAAAAATAAAATAAGAATGAATGGACACTGAACTGGTAAATTGGAGTGAGATTGAGACTTGTTAAGGTTTCAGCTTACCTTTTTAGACAAGAATAAATCATTGGTTGGATTGTGTACCTTTATCGGGGGCACATGTCAAGTGGGCATTCTTTTTTAAAAAAATAATTCACAATTCAATCACTAACAGTGAGGGAAATCCTACCAGCTTAGGCAGAGAAAGGAGTCCATTGGCCCTTGTAACTGGAAAGTGCCGGGAAGTCACTGTGGTTCAGCCAGATCCCTTTGCTCACATCAGTCACTGGGTCTCAGGTTCTCACGCTCCATTTCTCAGCTCTGCTTTCTTCTGTCTTGGTTTCCTTCAGAGGCAGACTTTCCCTTGTGGTGGCACAGATGGTCCTGAGCAGTCTCACACATATGTCCTATCAATTTAGCAACCCCTGCAGCAAAATGCACTTCCTATTCCCAATAGTTACAGAAAAAAACCCCTAGTGATTAGGACTCACTAGATACATAGTGACCACTGTGCCTTGGTGGCACAGTGGTTAATCAGTAGGTTTGAACCCAGACACTCCAAGGGAAAAAGATGTGGCCGTCTGCTTGAGTAAAGATTTACACCTTGGAAACCTTATAGGGAGTTTTGTCCTGTCCTATAGACAGAGTTACTGTGAGTCAGAATCACCTCAAGGGTGGTTTTTGGGTAGATACCCAGGAAGCCTTTCCTTGAACCAATAAATCACTATGTTCAAGAGAATAGACTGTCTTGATTACTCGGCACTGGGTTACCTGGAGACTTCAGGGACTGGGGCTAGAAGTGGTGCTGATAGTGATGGTGGGGATTACAACAGAAAAGAATGGTACTATTACTACATTCAACCTGAAATTGATCAAACATGAAATCAAGATGCATTGGTATTTGCTGGTGATTGGAGTGTGAAAGATGGAAACAAGGAAGGAGGATCAGTAGTTGGAAAATTTGGCCTTGGTGATAGAAATGATGGTAGAGATCGCATGATAGAATTTTGTAAGACCAATGACTTATTGCTTGCAAATACCTTTTTCAACAACATAAACCAACAAATAACATCATGATAAATAGAGAAACGATTGAAGTTGACAAAGACTTCATTTTGCTTGGGTCAACAATCAAGACTTATGGAAGCAGCAGTCAAGAAATCAAATGACTTACTGCATTAGGCAAATCTGCTGCATAAGACCTCTTTAAAGTATTTAAGAGCAAAGATGTCAGTTTGAGGACTAAGGTGTGCCTGACCCAAATCATGGTATTTTCAATAGTTTTAAATGCATGTGAAAGTTGAACAATGAATAAAGAAGATGATAGAAGAAATAATGCATTAGCGTTATGATGTTGGAGAAGAATATTAAAAGTATCATGAATTGCCAGAAGAACAAACAAATCTGTGTTGGAAGAAGTAAGTAAGCCAGAATGCTCCTTAGAAACCAGGATGCTGAGACTTCATCTCTCATACTTAGGACATATTATCAGGAGGTACCAGATCCTGGAGAAGGACAACATGCTTAATAAAGTTGAGAGTCAGTGAAAAAGAGGAAGATCTCCAATGAGATGGATTGGCACAATGGCATCAGCAATGGGCTCAAGCATAACAACAATTGTGAGGATGGCGCAGGACCGGGCAGTGCTTCATTTTGTTATGTGTAGGATCTTTATGAGTTGGAACTGACTCTATAGCATCTAACAACAGCAATGTACATGTGGACCTCACCAGATGGAATACACAGGAATCAAATTGATTATGTATGTGGGAAAAGACAATGGAGACGGTCAATATCATCTGCCAAAACAAAGCCAGGGTCAATTGTGGAATGGCTCATATGTAACATGTTCAAGTTAAAGAAAATTAAAACAAGTCCATGAGAGTTAAAATATGGCCTTGAGTATATCCCACCTGAATTTAGAAACCATCTCAAGAACAGATTTAATACATTAGACACTAATGACCAAAGACCAGAGGAGTTGTGGGATGACATCAAGAACATCGTATATGAAGAAAGCAAAAGTCATTAAAAAGACAGGAAAGAAAGAAAAGACAAAAAGTGATGTCACTTGGCTACCTAAAATGGGCGGGGGGGGGGGGAACCTATAAAGGCACAAAGTGACTGGCTTACAAGTTTTCAAGAGGAAGTTTAGATTCAGAGTGTTGGGGGAAGGTAGAATCCCCACTGAGTGGTTTTCATCCTGTCTAGACAGGTCTAGTAAGAGGAGATGGGGACAAGACTCACATGATTCAATAGTGAGTAATTGTTATGACTAATTGCAATTGTCTCAGCTGTAAAGGTAGAAGTTTTGTAGCAAAAAGGGGTGAGTAGTTGGTCTTACAGTCTGAGAGTGGAGGACCCTGGGACCATCAAGGGAGAAGAGCGGGAGCCAAGTGTGGGGCCCTACCCAGAGAAGCAGTAGTGCCAGAGATGGAGGGAGAGGAGCAGCTGAAGATTCTAGACTCATGGAGAGAGAGAGGGATGTGTGCTGGTGGCCAGGGGGCAGGGTGTGTCCTTTGGCTGTTTGAATGACTGTATATTTCTGAGTGTTTTGGTGCATATTAAAAAAAAAAACCAAACAACAACAAAAAAAACGCCCAAAGGGAATAGAAGCAAATACTGTTGAATGATGAAGCATGTAGGGGATTGTAATCATTGCAATGAAGTGAACTGACGTTCCCCTATGAAAACTATCACTCAATTTACAATAAAAACTTTAAAAAAAAAGTGATGTCAGAAAAGACTTTGAAACTTGCTCTTGAATGTAGAGAATCTAAAGCTACTGGGGAAAAAAAATAATGAAGTAAAAGGCCGTAACAGAAAATTTCAAAGGAAGCTTGAAAAAAGAAACCCAAATTTTATAAAGACAAAGCCAAGACCTTGTCTTTGGAGTTAGAAATCCAAAAGGGAAGAACATGTTCAGCATTTCTCAAACTGAAAGAACTGAAGAAGAAATTCAAGCCTCAGGTTGCAATATTGAAGAATCGATTCTGTGGACAAAATACTGAATGATGCAGGAAACATTAAAAGAAGATGAAAGGATTACACAGTCACTGTACCAAAAATAGCTAGTCGATGTTCAACCATTGCACTAGGTAGAGTAAGATCAAGAAATGATGGCATTGAAGGAAGATGTCCAAGCTGCATTGAAGGCATTAGTGAAAAAAAAAAAAAAAAGGCTCCAGGAATTAACAGAATACAAATTGAAATCTTTCAACAAATTGATGCAGTGATCACTTATCTATGCTAAGAAATTTGGAAGACTTGACCATATCTGTGCCCATTTCAAAGAAGGTGATATTATTTGATGCAGAAATCATCAAATAATATCATTAATGTCTCATGCAAATAGCATTTTGCAGAAGATAATTCAAAAAATGATTGAAACAGTATATCAACATGGAGCTGCCTGAAATTCAAGACAGATTCAGAAGAGGACATGGAATGAGCGTTATGATTGGCTGAACACAGACAATACCAGAAAGATATTTGACTGTGCAAAGACATTCAACAAACTATGGATAAAAAGATAAAGAATGGGAATCCCAGAACACTTAATTGTGCTCATACAGAATCTACACATAGACTAAGAGGCAGTCATTGGAACAAAATAAGGGGATACTGAATGGTTTAAGATGAGGAAAGGTGTGCTCCATGTTTGTATCCTTTCACCAATTTATTCCATCTGTATGCTGAGCAAATAATAAAAGGCACTGGAAAATAAGAAGACGGCCATGACATCAAGATTGGAGGAAGACTCATTAATAACCTATGATATGTAAATAATACAACCTTGTTCCTGGAAGTGAAGAGGACTTTGGGATACTTACTGATGAAGCTCCAAGACAACAGTCTTCAGTATGAATTGTATCTGTTTGTTGTTGTTGTTGTCAGGTGCCATTGAGTCGGAACCGACTCTTAGCAACCCCATGCACAGCAGAACGAAACAATGTCCGATCCTGGGCCAACCTCATTACCGCTGCCACACTCGATGCCGTCAATGATGCCACCTGGCCGATCTATCTCGATGGGGGTCTTCCTCTTTTTCACTGACCCTCCATCTTACCCAGCATGACATCCTTTTCCAGTGACTGTTCCCTCTGGACAATATGTCCAAAGTGTGAGAGACGAAGCTTGGCCATCCTGGCCTCCAAGGAGCACTCTGGCTGCACTTCTTCCAAAACAGATCTATTGGTTCTTTTGGCAGTCCATGGCACCCTCAGTATTCTCCTCCAACACCACAACTCAAAGGCATCAATTCTTCTACGATCCTCCTTATTCACTGTCCAGCTTTCGCATCCATATGAGGCTATTGAAAACACCATGGCTTGGGTCAGGGGCACCTTAGTCCTCAAGCTGACATCTTTGCTCTTCAACACTTTAAAAAGTTCCTGTGCAGCAGATTTGCCTAATGCAATACGTCATCTGATCTCTTGACTGCTGCTTCTGCGAATGTTGATAATTGATCCAAGAAGAATGAAGTCCTTGACAACCTCAATTTTTTCTCCGTTGATCAGAATGTTGTTTATTGGTCCAGTAGTGAGGATTTTTGTTTTCTTGACATTGAGATGCAATCCATACCGAAGGCTGTGTTCCTTGATCTTCATCAGTAAATATTTCAAGTCCTCTTCACTTTCAGCGAGCAAGGTTGTATCATCTGCATATCGCAGGTTGTTAACAAGTCTTCCTCCAATCCTGACGCCACGTTTTTCATAGAATCCAGCTTCTTGTATTATTTGCTCAGCATACAGGTTGAATAAGTATGGTGATAGAACACAACCTTGTCGCACACCTTTCCCAAGAATACTAAAATGCTCACAACTGGATCAGTAAATAACTTCATGGAGAAAAAACTGAAATTGTCAAATTCTTCATTTTACTTGGATCTATAATCGATGATCATGGAAGCAGCAGTCAAGATATCAAACAACTTATTATTTTTTTTGTTTTAATTCGATTTTTTGTTTAAGGTTTTTATTCTGGATTGAGTAAAAGTTTACAGGGCAGATCATCAGTTTTTACATTCAGCAATCATACACTTTGTTTCATTACAGTGATTACAATCCCCACCATGTACCATCAGTTAACAGTGTTTCTATTCACTTTAGCTCTTTTTTTTTTTTTAACACTCAGACATATACAATAATTTATATCACCAAAGGGCACATTCTGCAAGTCTGCCTCCTGGTCGTCAGCTCTTAGTCCCTCTCTTCCCATACATCTAGAGTCCTCAGCTCCTCCCTCTCTCCATGTTCCCATCTTTGCCTCCATCTCTGGTGTCGCTGCTTCTCCGGATAAGGTCTCACATTCCACTTGTGCTCTTCTCCCTTGATGATCCTAGGGTCTTTTGTTTCTGGACTGTAAGATTAACCACTCCCCTGTTTTTGTTATAAAACTTCTACCTTTACAATTGTGAAAGATAACAATTACTCACTATTGAATCATAAGAATCTTATCTCCATCTCTTGTAACCAAACCCATCTAGACAAGATGAAAACTGTTCAGTGGGGAATCTTTCTTTCCCCACAAACTATTAAACTAAGCTCCCCTTTGAAACCTCATAAGTTTCTGAAGGCCCCTTCTATGTATGTGTGTCTCTGTATATACAATCAATTTCATTTTTTTTCCAAAAACTTTTTGAAGTCTCCTTATATTTGTTTTTTTAACTCCTGGAAGTGTATGTATTTCTTAATAGTGGTTGAAATGGTGGGATTACAGGTGATTTTTATTGTCTTCTTTTTTGATCCATTAAATTCCTTCGGTCTTAGAGAAAAATAAAAAAAAGATCTCTTTAAAGTATTAAAGAGCAATGATGTCACTTTTAGGGCTAAGGTAGGTGTGGCGCTGTGGGTTAATGCGCCAGACTGCAGAGCCATTTGAACTGCAAAGTCGGCAGTTCAAGCTCACCAGCTGCTCCTCAGAAACCCTATACAGGGTCGCTATGGGTCAGAACTGACTCGACAGCACTTCACAACAACAACAACAACAATTCCTGATCCAGGCAATGATATTTTCAATCACCTCATATGCATGTGAAAGTTGGACAATAATAAGAAATTCCAAAGAAAAATTAATACATTTGAATTATGGTATTGGTGAAGAATATTGGAAGTATTATGGACTGCCAGAAGAACAAATAAATATACCCTGGAAGAAGTACAGCCAGAATGCTCCTTAGAAGCGAAGATGGTATGACTTCATCTCTCATACTTTGGACGTGTTGTCAGAAGGGACCAGTTCCTGGAGAAGGATATCATGTTTGGGAAAGTTCAGCAAAAAAGAAGATCCCCAACAAGATAGACTGGCATAGTAGCAGCACCAATGGGCTCAAACATAACAATAATTTTGAGCATGGCACAAGACTGGGCAGTGCTTTGTTCTGTTGCATATAAGGTCAGTCTAAGTAAGAACTAACTTAACAACACCTAAAAACAGCATTACCAAAGGAATGGGGACTAGAAGGTGGATAGGAAAAGCAACAGATTTCATCTCATTCATCCTGGTAGGAGGAGTCCTTGTTGTTGTTAAGTGCTGTTGAGTTGGTTCCGACCCATAGCGACCCTGTATAAGGTTTCCAAGGAGCAGCTAGCTGGTGACCTTGAATCAATTACCTTTGCTGTTCAAGCCAACTTTGCAGTCCAGCTCATTAACCCGCCCCCTTCTTTTATAGTTTCTGGTAGCTCTAGGCATTCATTCCTTTGCATGCAGCTGCAGAGTCACATGGAGGCTTCATTTCTTTGTCTCGGTGTGTCTTTTCTTTTCTAAGGACACCACAGTGCCACACCAGGGCTCCCTGAGTGGTATAAAAGGTTAAGCATTAGACTACTAGTTGAAAGGTTGATAGTTCGAACCCGGACCAAATGATCTGCTTCCTTGTACACTCTATGGTGCAGTTCTACCTGCATACATGGGGTTTCCATGATTCAGAATCTCATCAAGGGGCACTCACAATGTCTTGGTTGGAGGTGCCAACTCTACATAAAGTGTGCTTCCCCTCAAGCCTTTTGTTGGGTGCCTTTCTTTACTGGACCCTTTGAAGAAACTTGTCCCGACCAGGTAAAAAAGTATCCAGGGCCCATTAAACTCCACTGTCTCCTCTTCCATCTCTGTTCCTTGTCAAGACTTTCTTTGAGTTGTCTTTTCTCCCAATCGTGCCTTACTGTCCTCTTTCCTGCCTCTCCCTCTATCTGCATGAATTCCCTGGGGTTGCTCTAACAAAATGTACAAACTGGGTGGCCTGTGAGAACAGAAATGAACTGTCTCACACTTCTGGAAGCTAGAAGTCCAAATCAGGTAATCGGTTGTGTTTGTTCTCTTTAAAGCCTCTGAGAAAGAAACCCTTCCCTTCTTTTATAGTTTCTAGTAGCTCTAGGCATTCATTCCTTAGCATGCAGATGCAGAGTCTCCTGGAGGCATCGTTTCTCTGTCCCTGTGTGTCTTCTCTAAGGACACCAGTAATATAGGATTAGGAGCCACTCTATTCCAATATGATCTCATGTTGACCTAATGATAACATATTCAAAGACCTTATTCCAAATAAGGTGACATTTATAGGTACAGCAGTTAATCTTTTGCGGAGACACAGCTCAATTTTTAACACTATCATTCTTGGCACCAAATAAACATGAAACACAAGAGCTGTTTCCTGGCACTTCCTTGCCCAACCCTACATGTACCATCACTGTATCCTTAGGCTGTTTGCAGCTGTTAGATCTCACACAGGTAGTAAGACTCAGAACCTTGAAGAAATGGTTTGAGACCTAGAATCCAGTCATACCTGAAGCCAGATATCCATTTGACTTTCTTTTTATCTGTTTTCTGAAGTAATGAATTCCCTGATGGTTTAAGCAAAATTAAGTTCTATTACTTGAAGCTGAAATCTTGAATAACACAAGGTGTATTGACAGCTACTCTGACTTACATACTGGTGATACAAAAACAAATTTGATTCTGGTCCTACCTTTGAGCCATCCATTCCTGTAGAACTAAACCCACCACCATGTAACATTTGGAGATGTTGTTGGCTGCCGTTGAGTCAGTTCCAACATGTAGTGAGCCTATATACACCAGATGAAACACTTCCCAGCCCTGTGCCATCCTTAACGACTTTTCCTATGCTTGATCTCACTGTTGTAGCCAATGTGTAAATCCATCTCATGGAATGTCTTCTACTTTACCAAGCATGACATCCTTCTCCAGAGATTGGTCCTTCCTGAGAATATGTCTAAAGTACATGAGACAAAGTCTCACCATCTTTGCTTCTAAGGAGCATTCTGGTTGTACTTCCTCCAAAACAGACTTATTTGTTCTTCAGGAAGCTCATGATATATTTAATATTTTCACCAAAGTTCAAAGACATCGATTCATCTTCAGTCTTGCTTATTGATTGTCCAGTTGTTGTAAGCATATGAAGTGACTGGAAAATACCATGACTTGGGTCGGGGGGGCACTTTCGTCCTATGAGTGACATCTTTGCTTTTTAACACTTTACAGAGGTAGTGTGTATCAGACTTTCCTAGTGCAATAAATTGTTTGATTTCTTGACTACTGCTTCCATGGGTGTTGATTACAGATCCAAATAACATGAAATCCTTGACAACTCCAATCTTTTCTCCATTAATCATGATGTTGCTTATTAGCCCAGTTGTGAGAATATTTATTTCTTAATGATGAGGTGTAATCTGTATTGAAGGCTGTATATAACCTTTGATCTTCATCACTAAGTGCTTCAAGTCTCCTTCACTTTCAGTGAGCAAGGTCATGTCATTTGCATATCTTACCTCTGATCAATAAAAGTAATTTATTTCAAGCACAGTTCAGACACTGATTTACAACACTGATGGCATGCTATGCTGTGCAGGATAAAAATCCAGGCCCCTTAAGCTTGTACTAAATACTCCAGCCCAGATTTCCATCTTTAGTTCCCACTGTATTGTTAGCTGCTATTGAATCGGCTCCCAGACTCACGATGACTCCATGCACAATAGAATGAAATGTTGCTTGGCCTTCTGCCATTCCCGTGACCAGTTGGTGATCAGACTATTGCTATCTAAATGGTTTTCATTGGCTGATTATGTGAAAGTAGATCTCTAGGCCTGTCTTCCTAGTCTGTCTTATTCTGGAAGCTCTGCTGAAACCTGTTAGACATCATAGCAACATACAAGCCTCCATTGACAGATGGATGATGCCTTCACATGGAATATATTATTTGGGAATTGAACTTGGGCCTCCTGCATGGAAAGGGAGAATTCTACTTCTAAACCACCATTGCCCTCTGACCCTCCTCTCCTGCTATACCCAGCTCCTCTTTCTCTTCACTGCCTTTGCTCCAAGCCACATCAAATGACCAATTAATTCCTCAAAGTCACCATATTTTCAAGAGTTGTTACATTTTCTCATAGTCTCTCTCTCTGTACAAGTACATAGTACCTTCTTCCGTCTCAAAATCTTGCCCATCCCTTGAAGCCCAGCTCAAATGCCACCTCCACCAGGAAGTCCCCACCACCTTCCTACATACAGCACAAATGGTGTTCCCATGCTTTGGCCCTAGGTATAGATACTAGTGTATTTACTAATTTATAGCTTACAAATGACAGTATTGAGCTTCAGACTTAGTCTGTGTGATCCAAAGCCCTTTGTCAATACCATTCCTATCTTGCTAGTTAGAAAATACTCTGAGAATGTCTGTCATTTTGAGTTAAATTGATAAGGAGAAAGGAGATAAGGTGGATGAGAATGTAACTCTAGGACACATCCCGGAATGGTTTTCAAGCTGTTAGGAAAAAAATAGAACCAAACTTGAACTGTCTGAATAAAAACTGAAGTATGATTGCGCTATTCTCTATCCTTCTCCTATAGCATGTCCACCTTGGCTTTCCATTCTTACAGTAGAATTCTGGTCTCTTGCATCATTTAGATGGCAGAGCTATGAATTGCCCTGGGGAAACTTAAGAAGAGTTTGCAACCCAAGAAAGGCCCTGAAACCACTGTGGCTTCAAGGCTCAATGATAGTAACAAATTCCCCTTCCTTCTGACCTATGATAGTCTTCATCCCTAGTCGGCCGGCCACTTGAAAACCTGAAACCAAATGCATACCAGGAAGACATTCTGTGTCAGACACCTCCCCCGCATGGAGCAGTCCAGGTCCCCACTAAATTTCATAGAAAAGTTGACTGCCAGTGACTAGCTCCAGATCCTGCTGCTCCCAGCACTAAGAGGAAACAGGACTGCTGGCCCTGAGCCCGGACCCATTCCCTCTGCAGTCTGAGCACTTGACAGAGTGGAGCTATTGCAGTCTGCCTTGGAGACAAGTGAGTTAAGAATAACATTGCAGGAGCTGAGATTTACAAGACGAGGCATCCTGAAATAGCTGAGAAGGATCGCCCCCAACACCTTGCTGCTTGTCTATCAAGGAGAGCCTTTCAGAGAACAGACCAGTAAAATGCAACCTTATATATTGCTCTTCATTGGAATGTCAGAATGTCTCAGACTTTGGGGTCCAAATTCCAGCTACTTCTTAGTCTTCCTAGCTGGTGTTTTGGTGGTTCTTACTAAATTGGGCTGTTCCTGATTTGGGGACGGGTCCTAAGTCAGGATCTGAGAGTTACTGGCCTCCTTAGGAAAACTACCAAAAAATTCAAGAGGAAAAGGAAATACTAATAATTGCCTTGCTATAACACTTTAGGAGTTCTGGTGTGGTGCTGTGGGTTAATGCGCTGGACAGCAAAGTTGGTTTGAACCGCAAGTTTAGCAATTCAAGCTTACCAGCCGCTCCTTGGAAACCTTGTATAGGGTTGCTTTGGGTTGGACCTGACTTGACAACACTTAACAACAACAGAAACAGCACTTACATTCTATGGTCTTATCACTCACACTAGTCTACAATCACAGTGGGGTAAGCTCTATTAGTGTCCCAAATATTTACTGTCCCTCCTTGTGTGAGAATTATACATCCAGAATTGACTCAACAGCAGCGGGTGGACCCTGTTGACATTAGTTGTAGTCATGTAACTGGCTTTGGCCAAGGAACTATGAGTAGAAGTGACATTCATCACTTTCAAGCAGAAACCTTAAGAGCCATTGCGTGAATCTACCATCAGTCACTGTGTCCTGCTTTCCTAATACCAGCAATATCCCAGATAAGGACTTCGTCTTCAGTCTGGTCCTAGAAGGAATAGCCAAAAGCCAACTACAATGAACATGTGATGTAAGTAAGAAATAATCCTTTATGATTGTGAGCCACTGCATTTTTAGAGTTGTTTCTCTTTACAGATGACAGTTATCATCATTCCAATTTCACAAATGAGGGAACCAAGGGACCAAGAGATTGTGCAACTCACTTAAGATCATACAACTAGGCACTGGAAAAACAGGATTCACATATAAACAGCCTGTCTTCAGAGTCCACATTCTTAACCACTTCCCTTAAGGGGTCTCTGTTTCCTTTCCAAACTCTTTCAACTGGTAGTATCCTCATAGATATTAGTTTCCTAGGACTGTGTCATAAAGTTCCACAAATTGGATGGCTTATAAAAACAGAAATGTATTACCTCACAGTTCTGGACAGTACACGTCTGAAATCAGGGCATCAGCCATGTTGATTCCTTCTGAGGTCACTGAGGGGAGAACCTATTCCATGTTTCTCTCCTAGTTTCTGGTGATGGCCAGTGGTCCTTGGCATTCCCTGGCGTGTAGACCACTTCAGTGTCTACATCTGTCTTCCTTCTGTGGGTTACTCTGTGTATCTTCTCCTTTTTGTAAGGACAGCACTCAGATTGGATTCGGACCCATCTTACTCCTGTATGATCACAAGTTAAACTGATCATATCTTTGAAGACCCTATTTCCAAACAAGATGTGTGGTGAAATGAATTCCTTTATGTGGCCTTTGGCCTTGGTTCTCTAGAAAAACAGCTTGAGAGATTTCCACCCCTAAGCCCTGAGGAGTTACCTTTGTCCTAGTTTTCTACCCCAGAGAGTTTGTTATTTTTTTCCAAGGTGATTGTCATTTCTGGATAAACTGTGAACAACTTGTGGTTTGATCGTTTTTGTCTGGGCCCTGGGCTGAAGCCTGCCCTGGGATTGGTCAGTATACTATAATCCATTGTCCTCGAATTGATAACAATTCGTAGTGACTCTATAGGATAGAGTAGAACTGTCCCCATAAGATTTCTAAAGTTGTAAATCTTTACAGAATCAGAATGCTACATCTTTCTCTTTCAGAGTGGCTGATGGGTTTGAATCACTGACCTTTTGGTTAGCAGCCAAGCTCTTAACCATTTGCACCACCAGGGCTCCTTCCAGTATACTACAGACTATGCAAATAAAGCAACTGTAGTGTACCAAGGGGATTGGTCAGTTTGTAGTCCTGCTGGGAAACTATGCCTTGAAATTGACAATGAATTTGCTTATATATGCAGCCAACCCCACAGAGGTTTTAAAAAAGAGAGAGAAAAAGGCAAGAGTGGCACGAAGCAAAGAGAGAAGTGAGGAACCTCCTAAAAGCTCTATTACATGGGTCAAAGGTTGTTACACTGAAGATCATGGGAGGCCCAGAAGAGGCTCTGAGACAGAGCTGGTGGTTATAGGCCTGGGAGGGGCTGCAGAGTCGGTGGTGATGGCAGAGATCTGCTGCTGGGAATGGAGCTAATAGAGAGCTGAACAAAGCTGCTACCGTGGCTTTGAACTTGGTCAGTTAGCAGTGGAATGGCTGACAGCAGGAAGACCAAGGGCCGAGAGGTCTGAATGACTGCAAGGGGGCATGCCAAGAGTGAGGCCTGTCATGAGGGGACTGAGAAGGGACACAAAGGGCCAAGAGAACTTTCTTGAGGGGCCTGAAAGAAGGACCTGCTTGTTGGCACGACCAAGAGGAGCTAAGAGAGCTATCCTGTATTGAAGACGGAACAGATGTGCTCTTCACTTCAGGGGAGCCTTCCAGACCTTTCCTACATACTTCGGATCCTGATTCCAAGTTGTAGCCTATTACTTCCTTAATAAACCACTTAACTATAAGTCTGGTCTGTGAGTTCAGTGTGGTCATTGCAATGAATTATTAAACCCAGTGGTGCTGTGTATGGGGGTGGGGGGTGGGAATAGTGTCAGAAATGGCAAAGAAGTTGGAGAGTGAAGGTATGTTGACCTCTACCTCATAGGAACCAGCTTTGGGCTGATCCTAGTTCGTATCACAAAGGAATCTAGACAAGTTCTGCTGCTCCTCCTACTACTGCAATGCAAGGTCACATTCCCAGTTTGGGGGCTGGCAGTGGTGGTGATGGTTTAGGACTTGGACATTTCTTTATGCAAGATACAATTCAATCCATTACTATATATATATATATATATATATATATATATATATATATATATTGTTGTTGTTGTTGTTAAGTGCCGTCGAGTCGGTTCCGACCCATAGCGACCCTGTACAGGGTTTCCGAAGGTGTAAATCCTTACGGGAGTAGAAAGCCTCATCTTTCTCCCGCGGAGCGGCTGGTAGTTTCGAACCGCTGACCTTAAGGTTCGCAGCCCGATTCGTAACCACTACGCTACCAGAGCTCCATATATATATATATATTCTATTTTTCTTTATTTCCCATGAAGATAATTAAGAATAATTAGTAGATTGTCTGAACCTCCATCTATACAGTAGAATATACCAGGCAGATAAATTCTCAAACCCACTACAATTGCGTCAGTTATGACTCATAGGGATCCTGTGTAGGGCTTCTGAGACTATAAATCTGTGTGGAAATAGAAAACCGCATCTTTCAACCTGAGGAGAAGTAGGTGGGTTTGAACCGCCAGCCTTGTGGTTAGCAATCCAGTGCTGATCTTACAGTGCCACTAGGTATTCTTTTAGATCAACTCTAAATGAGTGTAATAAAATACAACTGGTTATGGAGTAATGAGCCAGACTTATTGGCTTGCAAAGCAGGAAATAACAATTTATTTCCATACCACAGTCTTTCGAGAATGAACAATTTCATCATTAGAGATCTAAAAACCAAGACCAAACCTAATATCTAAGTTCCAATCTCTCAACTGTTTGAAAGCTTCTCTCCTGCCCAGGTTTGGAAATTTGCAATAGGGAAAGGGGTCAAGGTTAGCTTCCTCCTTATTTCCCCAAGCAGGTATGTGTGACGTCTATTCAGGTATTAACAGAACACATAAAACTCTGTGGTGCAATACGTTTTTTGTGTTTTTGTTTTGTTTTTTTTTAAGGGGAAATAGCTCTCCTTTTGTTTACTGTTTGTCATACTGTGGTAGCTTGCCTGTTGCTGTGATTCTGGAAGCTGTGCCTCTGGTATTTAAATACCAGCAAGGTCGCCCATGGTGAACAGGTTTCAGCTGAGCTTCTAGACTAAGACACACTAGGAAGAAGGCAACATGGACTACTTTAGAATATTTAGTCAATGAAAACCTTATGAATAGCAGTGAAACACTAACAGCACCAGAATCTTGAATACCGAAACATGATGAAGAGCACCAGAATATTGTCAGATAGAGTGTTGGAAGATGAGCCCCTCAGGTTGGAGGGCACTCAAAATACTATTGGGGAAGAGCTGCCTCCTCAAGTAGGGTTGACCATGATGACGCCAATGGAGTAAAGCTTTTGGGACCTTCTTTTCTTGATGAGGCACAACTCAAAATAAGAAAAAATAGCTGTTGTTGTTGTTATGTGCCGTGGAGTCGGTTCCGACTCATAGCGACCCTGTGCAGGGTTTCCGAGGCTGTAAATCTTTACGGGAGCAGAAAGCCTCATCTTTCTCCCGCGGAGCAGCTGGTAGTTTCGAACTGCTGACCATGAGGTTCGCAGCACGATTCATAACCACTACACTACCAGAGCTCCTTATGAATCTAGGAAAATTGAAAGTTGCCAAAAGTTAAATGGAACGCATTAGTGAGCTGAAGTGGACTGGTATTGGCCATTTTTAATCTGTCAGTCCCATGGTTTACTATGTTGGGAATGACAGATTGAAAAGGAATGGTGGTGTCACACTCATCATCAAAAAAGAACATTTCAAGATCTATCTTGAAGTACAACACTGTCTGTAATAGGATAATATCCATATGCCTACAAGGAAGACCAATTAATACCACTACTATTCAAATTTATACACCAACCACTAAAGCCAGTGATGAGGAAATTGAAGAATTCTACAAACTTCTTCAGTCTAAAATTGATTAAACATGCAATCAAGATGTATTGATAATTACTGGCAATTGGAATGCAAAGGTTGGAAACAAAAGGAAGACTTGGTAATTGGAAAATATGGCCTTGGCAATAGAAAGTATGCTCGAGATTGCAAGACCAATGACTTGTTGTTCATTGCAAATACCACTTTAAACAACATAAAAGATGATAATACACATGGACCTCACCAGATGGAGTACACAGAAATCAAATTGACTACATCTGTGGAAAGAGACAGTGGAAAAGTTCCATATCATCAGTCAAAATAAGGCCAGGGGCAGACTGTGGAACAGACCATCAATTGCTCATATGTAAGTTCAGGGTGAAGGTGAAGAAAATTAAAACAAGTCTCTGACAGTCAAAATATGATCTTGAACATATCCTACCTGAATTTAGAGATCATCTCAAGAACAGATTTCATGAATTAGACACTAATGACTGAGGACCAGAAGATTTGTGGGATGACATCAAGAACAACATAGAGGAAAAAGCAAAAGGTCACTAAAAAGACAAGAAAAGAGAAAAAGACCAAAATGGACGTCAGAAGAGACTCTGAAACTAGCTCTCCAGCATAGAGATGCTAAAGCAAATGGAAGAAATGAGAGAATAAAACAGTTGAATAGAAAATTTCAAAGGGCAGCTTCAGAAGACAAAGTGAAATATTATAATAAAATGTGCAAAGACCTGGAGTTAGAAAACCAAAAGGGAAGAGCACACTCAGCACTTCTCAAACTGAGGGAACTAATGAAAATATTCAAGCCTTGATATGTAATATTGAAGGATTTTATGGGCAAAATATTGAGTGCTGCAGAAAGCATCAAAAGAAGATGGAAGGAATACACAGAGCCACTGTACCAAAAAGAAATGCTTGATGTTTTACCCTTTCAAGGGGTAGTATGTGATCAAGAGTAAATGATATTGAAGGAAGAAGTCCAAGTGCACTGAAGGCATTGACAAAGAAAAAGGCTCTGGGAATTGATGGAATAAAATTGAAATCTTTCAACAAACTGATGCAGCACTGGAGGCACTCACTCATCTATGCCAAGAAATTTGGAAGACAGCTACCTGGCCAACTGATTGAAAGAGATCTATATTTGTGCTCATTCCAAAGAAAGACTGAGAAAATCATTGAGCAATATCACTAATATCACATGCAAGTAAAATTTTATAACGATAACACAAACATGGCTGCAATAGTACAATGACAGGGATTTTGACTTAGATTTAGGTTTAGATGAGGACACAAAACGAGGGATATCACTGCTGATGTCAGATGGATCTTGGCTGAAAGCAGAGAATACCAGAAAGATGTTTACCTGTGCTTTATTGACTACACCAAGGCTTTTACTTTTGTTTATCATGTCAAGATGTGGACAACATTGTGGAGAATGAGAATTCCAGAATACTTAATTGTACTCATGTGGAACTTGTACATAGAACATGAGGCAGTTGTTTGAACAGAACAAAGGAACACTGAATGGTTTAAAATCAGAAAAGGTGTACACCAGGGTTGTATTCTTTCGCCATACTTGTTCAGTCTGTATGATGAGCAAATAATCTAAGAAGCTGGATTATATGAAGAAGAATGTGGCATCAGGATTTTAAAAAACTCATTAACCACCTGTGATATACATATGATACAACCTTACTTGCTTCAAGCATTTTTGTTATGGTTAAATGCCCTCTATCATTGGTTCCAACTCATAGAGGACTTAAAATACTTACTGATGAAGATCAAAGACCACAACCTTTGGTATGACTTGCACCACAATTTAAAGAAAACAAAAATCCTCACCACTGGGTTAATAAACAGCATCCATATAAATGGAGAAAAGACTGAAGTTGTCAAAGACTTCATTATGCTTGGATTAACCATCAACACTCATGGAAGCAGCAGTCAAGAAATTAAATGACGTATCGCATTAGGCAAAATGGCTGCACAAGACCTCTTTAAAGTGTTGAAGAGCAAAGATGTCAGTTTGAGAGCTAAGGTGTGTCTGATCCAAGCTATGGTATTTTCAATAACCATATATGTATGTGAGGGTTGGACAGTGCATAAGGAGGATCATAGAAAAATTGATGCCTTTGAGTCATGGTGTTGGAGGAGAATATTAAAAGTACCATGGACATGCCAAAACAACAAACCAATATGTATTGGAAGAAGTGCAGCCAGAATGCTCCTTGGAAGCCAGGATGGACAAACTTCATCTCTCATACTTTGGATATGTTGTCAGGAGGAATCAGTCCCTGGAGAAGGATATCATGTTTGGTAAAGTGGAGGGTTGAAGAAAAAAAGGGAGACCCCCAACGAGATGGATTGGCACAGTGGCAGCAGCAATGAGCTCAAACATAGCAACAATTGCGACGTTGGCCCACGACCGGGCAGTGTTTTGTTGTGTTGTGCATAGGGTCACTATGAGTCAGTACGGACTCGCTGACACCTAACAACAACAACAATAACAGGCACCTGGACGTTTGGTTTCCAGGGCCTCATGATAATGAGTCATACCCTGACTAGCTCCAGAACTCCTCCTGTAAACTTTCCTAACCTGAAATTGTGTACACATCCGCATTGTGACCCTTTCCCTGCTTCTGTAGTGCCACTTGTAACAGCGATTGATTGATCTGCCGCCAGTCATGATTTTGTGACAATTTCTTTTATTTTCTGTCAGCTATAGTTAGTCACATAGCAGTGAATATTTTGGATGCCACTGTGTCCTCATGCAAGGAGTTCTGATAGTGTAGTAGTTACGAATCGGGCTGATAACCTCAAGGTCAGCAGTTTGAAACTATCAGCTGTTCTATGGGAAAAAGATGAGGCTTTCTGCTGCTGTAAAGATTTATAGCCTCGGAAACCCTGTACAGGGTCGCTATGGGTCGGAACCGACTCCATGGCACATAACCACCACCACCACCATGTCATCATGCTGATGGTTTCCCTTGTCCAGATGATTCGTCTTTGCCTTGTTACAAAAACCATATTGAGTCATTTTTAACTTCCTCTGGCTTTACAAGGGGGAAAGAGAATGAAACTCAAAATCATCTCAAGGCCTATGCCTATGGACATGCCTCCAACCCTACAACCTTCTTTACCCTATTCTGACACCAACTGTTCCATTCACAGCACTCTCTGCTTCACATCTGGGTTCAACAATCCATTGCAGTGACCACACAGAACTCATAACCACACTCAGGATTATGGGGTTTATTGAGGACGTGAACAGGGGTACAATTCAGGATCAGAAAAATGCAGGATGCAGCGGTTCTTCAATCAGGAACGCCTCTTGTCTGCTATACTGCAGGCATGATGCACTTTTGTCTTCTGTTTCTCAGCCATGTGGCCCCATTTGCTCAGACACGTGTCACAAAGCTCTTTTAGCCAGTCTGTAAATGCTCAAAGGGCACAATCTGCTAGTTAGCCTCCGGCAGGTAGGTACTCAACTTAACTAGGTTGGTAGACCTAAAGCCCTCAGCTGTTCTGTCTCTCCATGCCACCGCCTCTGTCTCTACCTCTGCTATCACTGCTTTCCTAGGTAGGAATCTCACGTTCCACACATGCTCTTCTTTCTTGCTGGTCCTGGGATTGCCTGTTCCTACTTCTGAGATGGCTTCTTTTAAACTCAGCTGGAGGGCAAAATGAACTAATCCTGACCTTAGAGTCATGTGCACCGTATTTGCATGGTCCCACCCAATCACTTGGTGGGAATTAAGATGTTGGATAGAAAAGCCATATCAAGTAAATCCAAGGTATGTGGTGGTTACGAATCAGGCTGCCAACCTCAAGGTCAGCTGTTAGAAACTACCAGCTGTTCTGTCGGAGAAAGATGAGGCTTTCTGCTCCTGTAAAGATTTGCAGCGTCAGAAACCCTGTGCAGGGTCACTATGAGTCAGAACCGACTCCATGGTACTTAACAACAATGACAACTATGCTTGTGGTACTGAAGGCTAATGCACTAGACCCCAAGATTGGTTTAAATTTGCAAGGCCGGCGGTTTAAACTCACCAGCTGCAACTTGGAAACCCTACACAGGGTGGCTATGAATCGGAACTGACTTAAAAGCCCTTAATAACAAGCAACAGCACATTTGTCTTTGTCCTTTTTAAGGCTATTTAAGGGGTCTTTACAAACTATATTTCTGAGCCCTGGTGTGGCACTGTAGGATAAGTACTGAACTTGTAACTACAAGATTGGCGCTTCAAAACCACCAACCCTCTTAGAAACAGTGAGTCAGAATTGACTGGATGGCACACAACAACAACAAATAATATTTTTGAATTTAGAGTCTGTTTTCACCCCTAGAACAATGAAATGAACTGTACATATTTAAATGTACTATTTGATAAGTTTTGACTTTTATATCTGAAACCATAACAAAAATAATGAACTTACTTGCCCACAAAAGTTACTTCATGACCCCTTATAATTACTCTCTCATTTCCCTCTCCCATCTCCAGGCAACAGGGATCAGCTTTCTGCCACTACAGATCCATTTGCATTTTCTAGAATTTTATATAAATGGAATCAGGCAGTATGTACTCTGGCTTCTTTCAACACAATTATTTTTAGATTCATCGTGGGGGTTCTTTTCAAGGTAATGTCAGTCTAGTCAACTTCTGTGGGTACTTGGGGCCCATGGGAAAGTTCACTCATCCTGACATCCAATGCAAGGTCAGCCCATTCCAGGCAGCTGCTCCAGCTGTTCCAGTCAGCTTTGCCTGTATTGCCCAGGTGTGGCAGACTCCAGTGTGAGGCCACTCCACACCAGGGGACACCGGCCAAGCTCTCCAAGCACTTCTCCTGAAGGCCTCCGTCACTTGCTTGGGGAAAAAGGAGTAGGGAGAAGCACCCTGTTGGACTGAATTACATCCCTCCAAAATATGTGTGGTGCTGTAGGGTAAGCACTAGACTGCAAGGTAGGTTTGAATCGCAAGGTAGGCAGCTCAAACTCACTAGCCACTCCTTGGAAACCCTATACAGGGTCACTATGAGTCTGAACTGACTTGATGGCACTCAACAATAACAAAATATGTGTTGGACATGCTATTTGTTATGAAAATGAGATTGTATCAATGTAGTAGGCTGTGTTTTAGACCCAGTGACTTTTGAGCTATAAAAAGAGCAAAGTAGACACTGAGAGAAGGACAAATGGAAGGGACAATACACAAGGAATGGGGGTAGGGGGTGGGGTGCATGTCACCGAAACTCAGAGAGATCTTCCCTCAGAGACAACAGAGTGAAAATCTTCCTTTAGAGTTGGTACCCTGACTTTGGACTTCTCATTTCCTAAGCTATGCGAAGCAGGACCCTGGGTGGTACTGTGGTTAAGTCCTTGACTACTAATCAAAAGAAAGGTGTGGGAGTATGCTTCTGTAAAGACATACAGTCTTGGAAACCCTATGGGACCCATTGACTTGAAGGCAACAGGTTTTGGATAAGTTGTGAAAAAATAAATGTCCATTCTTTAAAACCACCAACTTGGGGTATTTCTGTTATAGAAGCGTTAGGTAACTAAGACGCACTGCTCTGTCCCACACTATTTGTAAGCGTCCTGATACTTTTGGGAACCACGCTTTCAATCTCCTACTTAGTACCTCAACTATCCTGGTACAACTGCAGTACTGATGCTCTGTAAGTCCAGACTGGTTTTTTTGGATCATTCCAGCAAATTCTCGATCGATGATCTAGAGCCTTTCCTTAGAGTATATGGGCACCCAGTGCTTAACATCCTCAGCGAAAGAGCCTTAGTCGAATGGAAGACAACAGAAAAAATCTTCAACCTTGATGTCACCAGTTGCACTTGCAATCCTAATGTCCCAGACTTCCCTAGTTTATGAGGTTATCAGACTCTGACTCCTGAGAACCCTGTGTATGTAAAACTGTGCTTCATAGGCGTTTTCAATGGTGGGTTTTTCAGAAATAGATCACCTTTCTTCCAAGGCACCTTTGTTGTTGTTGTTAAGTGCGGTGGAGTTGGTTCTGAATCATACGGACCCTGTATAGGGTTTCTGAGGAGCGGCTGGTGGGTTGAACTGCTGACCTGAGGTTAGCAGTCCAGTGCTGATCCTACAGCCCTAAGTCACAAACACTTCTAGGTTACCCGAACTTCTAGATGACATGCATCTTTACAGCATTAAGGACATATCCAGGCAACTTCCCTGAGGGCAACCACTCCCTGGGCTGGCCAGAGAAGTTGTAAATCTATTTTCAAACACACTCTACCTGAGGGGGAAGCTGCCACATTTTGTTGGTTAATAGTCTTAAAAACACAAATGGAGACTGACCATACAGAAAGACTCAAAATGGAGTTAGGGTTCTCACTGTAAACAGCAACATCTACAAACCAAATGCTTTAGAATTGAAACCCAATGAACCAGGTGGTTCTGGGATTAGGTTTGTCTCTGTAGTCCCTCATGATCTCCTTACAGAGTCCGACTTCTCCCACCATGGGACCGTCCCTTCCCAGAAGCCCAGGCTTCTCATTCTTCAAGGCCCCAAGAACAGGAAGTAGTTTTCCCTTTAGACAGTCTAAGTCTCCTTCCCGAGTCCCCATTTCTGGCCCCAGGATGACCGATAATAGAAACATCCATTCCTTTCAGGGGAAACCCCACCCCCATCCCCAAGAATGTGGTCTTGCCCTTTGGCCCCAAAAGACATTAGAACAATACTGTGGTATCAACACATTTCCTACAGTCTAGGTTGCATAGTTGTTCTGGAATGACCGCCCTGGGGAAGTGTCAGCAGGAGGGTCCAGGTGCTGGGCAGTCACCATCTGCCTGCCTTGGGGAACTCAGTCAGCCTAGTGAGGTTATGAATCCTCCCCGGACTTTGCTGGATCTTCTGAACTCTATTTCCCTTCTTGGACCACATCACATCACACATCCATGAAGAAACAGTTGTTTTAGGAACAGTGCAGTGATACAGTTCTGTCCTTGGAAAGACCATCTTTAACATTAAGCAGAACGTGACCCTCCCCATTCCAGAACAGGATGTCTACTTCATCTTTACAAAATCAAAGGCTCCTAAGTCACAATATTTCCTCTCAGTCAACATTGCAAATCCCTGCAATCCTAACATTCCAGCCTCAGCTGAAATTTAAGGAGTTTCTGGGCAGTGCAAACAGTTGAGTGCTTGGCTACTAACCAAAAGGTTGGTGGTTCAAACTCACTCAAATGCTCCTGGTGATCTGCTCTTGAGAAGTCAGAGCCATGAAGCCCGCTTGGGGCAGTTCTAGTCTACACATACGGGGCTCTGTGAATTACCTTGATGGCACCTGTAATCATCTAAACATCAGGACTGCGGGTCCAGTTACTATATCAGTGTTTTCTACACAGAACCAAAAGGCTACCACACAATCTAGGTGTTCAGTTTTCACCAAGCTCCAACACAACATTAGGGATCCATCCAGTTGATAAACTATAATCTGTGTTTGAATGCCCTGCTAAGCTTTTTGGTTCAAAACATAGGGATGCCTTATTTAAGCAATTGTCTTGGCTCTGAATTCTTCAAAAACAAATGAGTTTTCCAGATAATTGAAGCTTATCTCTATCAAAGCCAGCACGTTGTTTATTTTAGTCATTTTGATTGGAAAAATGTCACAGCATACTACTACGTCTGCTTTTTTAAAAAGTTTTTGTTTCTTTTGTTGTCAGGCTACCAGATGGCTTAACACTGCTGTTAACATATCTGTCACTAGCAGCCCCCTCCCCGGTTTTCACTCATTGTTAAGAGTGGTGGTGATTGTGTGTTGTGGAGTTGGTTCCCACTCGTAGTGACCCTGTATAGGGTTTCTGAGGCTGTAAATCATAACAAGAGGAAAAGCCTCATCTTTCTTCCACAGAACGGTTGGTAGTTTCGAACTACTGACCTTGAGGTTAGCAGTCCAACTCATAGCCAATAAACTGCCAGAGCTCCTTGTCTTGAATGATGTGCTTAAAAAAGGAACTAGATGATCAAGGTCTTTGTTCAATAGTCATCCTGGTAGCGTAGTGGTTACGAATCCCGCGAACTGCAAAGTCAGTAGTTTGAAACTACCAGCTGCTCTGTGGGAGAAAGATGAGGCTTTCTGCTCCCGAAAAGACGGCACTTAACAACAACAACAACATCAATATTTGTTGTTGTTGTTAGGTGCCATTGAGTCAGTACTGACTCAGCAATCCTATGCACAGCAGAACGAAACACTGCCCGGTCCTGGGCCAGCCTCACAATTGTTGCCACACTTGAGTCCATTGATGCTGCCACTTTGCTAATCCATCTCGCTAGGGTCTTCCTCTTTTTCTCTGACCCTCCACTTTACCAAACGTGATATCCTTCTCCAGTGACTGATCCCTTCTGACAATATGTCTGAAGTATGAGGAGCACTCTGGCTGCACTTCTTCCAACATATATCTGTTGGTTCTTTCGGTAGCCCATGGCAGTTTCAAGTCTAAAGATGGTGTGGTGCTGTGGGTTAGTGTACTGGACTGCAAAGTACACTGTGTTTGAACCGCAAGGTCAGTGCTTCAAGCTCACCAGCTGCTCTTTAGAAATAGGGTCCTTATAGGTCATAACTGACTCACAGCAATAGCAAAGATTAGAGGGAGTCCTGGGGTGGCATTTTCGTATAAGCACTAGTCTGTTAATCGTTAGGTCAGCAGTTCAAACCCACCGGCTGCTCCTTGGAAACCCAACAGGGTCCCTCTGAGTCAGAACCGACTCAAGGGCACTTAACAACAACAACAACAAAGATTAGAGAGGCTTGTCTTACAAGTGGAGCCTTATCTTTTTCTTTGTGGGTTAATTTTAGATTTTCATCATTCTGAAAGGTTGAGATTTCTTCCCTTTGGGATCAGTGGGATCTTATTATAATGAAATGTGTAAGTTCCCTTAGAACGAAGTATGGCAAGCTGTCAAAGTTAGAGCTGTTGCTAAGGGAACCAAGCAAAGCTTGCTTAATGTATAAACCTGGTTATTATGTTTAAAATCCAAGTAGCAGGGAAAGAATCCTGTTGGGAGAGGGAATGTTCGGGTTTTGAAGAAGAAAGTGGAAAATTACTCCTCTATCATGGGAAAAGGGTTCATCCTTAGTGGCATATGTGACTAATCAATGATTTTTTTTTCTTCTAATGATGGAAGAATAAGGAAGCCTCTCTTTCCAGTAGGAAAGTGGGCAGAAAACAGCTGCTTTCTCTTCCCCACTGGCCGTTCAGCCGGCTGATTGAGGAGGGAAAGACTGGAATAGCCAAGGTCTGTTGTTGTCATTGTTGTTAAGTGCCATTGAGTTGGTTCTGACTCACAGCGACTCTATATAGGGTTTCTGAGGAATGACTGATGATGAATTTGAATTGCAGACCTCGCGGTTCAAACCAACATTGCAGTCTAGTGCATTATCCCACAATGCCACAGAGATGGTTTTTCTCACTGTAACGCTGGACTGCTAACTGCAAGGTCGGCAGTTCAAACCTGCCAGTTGCATGGAGGGAGAAGGATGAGCCCTTCTGCTCCCGTGAAGGTTTACAGCCTTGGAACCCAGGGTTGCCGTGAGTTGCTGGGTAGTTGGAATGCTTCCAGAGGCCCCATGGAAGAAAAGCCTGGTGATGTACTTTCATAAAGATTACAGCCAGGAAAATCCCAGGGAGCAGTTCTGGTCTGTAACCCAGGGGGTGGTCATGGGTCGTAATTAACTCAATGCTAATAGATTTAAAGACTTCAGGAGACTTAAAGGACAACTCTGAGATTGAGAAAATCGGCCATGAAGCATTTGGATTCTGAAGCATAGAAGTAAGGAAAGAAAACAAGACATCCCCGCCCTCGTATATAAGGAAATAGGTAAAAATATTGAAAAGTTGGAATGCAGGATAAAGACATTAACTGTACCATCTTCATGATCAGTTGTGGATCGGACCATTATAATCCATACCGTTTTCATTGGCTGATTTGGGGGAATCGATTTTCAGGCCTTCCTAGTTTACCACCAACCAGAAATTCCTGAGTTTTCCTGATGCTAAGACTCATCAGGAAATGCAGCTTCCCAGGCCCTTTCCCTGGAGATTCTGCCCCTGGTCTTGAGCAGAGCTTGGGAAAGTATTCTTTTCAACAAGCATCCCAGGTGACTTCATCTTCAAGGAAGTTTGAGTACCCCTGACCTGAGCACTAACTGGAACCTTAGAACAACATCTGGCTCAGTTCTCAACTTTCACAGACAATGCAGAGAACTGAAGAGATTGCCCGAGTTCACACAGCCAATTTTCTATCTGCCTTTCAAATAGGAACAAAAGCAAAATACTCATTTCCTCAAGAAGAGGTCGAGATGAGGTGCAAGTCTGCTATTTGTAATTGAAAATTTGATCTACACGCTCCACTTTATTCATCCTCATAAACCCTACTCTGCCCCATTCCTTTCTGTCCAGTAGACACTATTCTCCTCTAGATTCTCTGGTTCTTGTCCCATTCAATTGGGCAGGCCCCACCATCCTGGAAAACGTCCCCGCTGCTGTCCTCCTCACTATAGACCCAACTCTGCCTGTGGTGTTGACCCAAGCTGCTTTCTGAGCATTGATGGAGACCAAATGCTGTTTGGCTTTCTCCGCCCACCACGTTTCCTTCTGAGCACAAAGACTATCTCAGGCTTGAACTATGCTGTAAGAGGAAGCCGGAGGCTTCCAAGTCCCGCCTCCCCGAGGAGCTGAAGAACCTGCCCACCCCCAAGCCCAGTGTGTGAGTTGGATGAGCAGAGACAAGGCTGGGCACTTGCACAGCATTCCTTCGTCACTTGGCAGGTCCTTGTCAAACAGCAGATTGAAAAGTCTGAGGACACTCAATTCCCCAAATTCCTTTTCTGAGAGCTCTACCCCTGTCTTAGAAATTAGATTCTTTTCAAGCTAGTTAAAACCCAGCTCCTCCCTACCCACAATATACTGGTTTTCTTTATTTCAGATCATGGGATGGGGACAGCTAAGGAAGAGTCCCTCA
This sequence comes from Chrysochloris asiatica, assembly GCF_000296735.1. Classification (NCBI taxonomy): domain Eukaryota; kingdom Metazoa; phylum Chordata; class Mammalia; order Afrosoricida; family Chrysochloridae; genus Chrysochloris; species Chrysochloris asiatica. Next base: position 10,528,554 of record NW_006408572.1, read on the forward strand.
GGCCACAGGTATACTGTCGCCCTCTGAGCTGTCTGCCAGGCTCACCGGTGAAGGCACTGCTCCATAGCAGAAGGTCCTAGGGTTGTTGGGTTGCAAGCATCTTAGTGACTGCAGGCTCGTCCCAAGTGAGTCTCATGGCTTGCAGCATGAGACTCACTTCAAGCTCCGACTTTCTGGCTGTGTGAGGATAGTACTGAACCTCCTTGGGCCCATTTCTACATCTGTAACATAAGTAAAATAATATCTACTCCATGAGGTGCTGTGAGAATTAAATGAGATGTTGTGTGTAAAGTACTTGGCACACAGTTAAATGCTCAGTGAATAGCAGTGATTTTTTGCCACATGGAATGCTACCAAGAACACTGAGATTTGACCTGTACTGTGCCCCTGGTGTTGGGATCCCAGCGTGGCGCTGTAGGATAAGCACTGGGCTGCAAACCACAAGGTCGGCAGTTCAAACACACTAGCTGCTCCTAGGAAACCCTACACAGGGTCACTATGAGTCTGGACAGACTCAACGGCACTTAACAACATGGTCCACATGGCACTAGGGGCTGTTAGCCACAACGTTGGTGGTTCAAAACCATCAATTGCTCCTTGGGAGAAAGATGAGGCTGTCTGCTCCCAGAAAGTTTACAGTCTTGGAAACACTATGGGTCAGAATTGACTTGATGGCAGTAGGTAGGGCCATCATAAATCAAAACCCAAACCAGTTGTCACTGAGTGGACTCTGACTCATGGTGACGTTGGTGTGTCAAAGTCGAACTGTGCGTCATAGGCTTTTCAATGACTGCTGTTTTTCAGAAGTAAATCACCAAGCCTTTTCCAACACACTTCTGAGTGGACTTGAACCGCTAACTGTTTGGTTAGCAGCAGAGCATGTTAACTGTAGGTGCCACCCAGGGGTCTAGGACCATTACAAAACCTAATAATGGCATTAAGTGTCTTAATTTGTGGATTTTCATGGAAGACATAGAATACCTAAAATTTGACTCAATAACGTGTAATTTGTTATTGCTGAATTGCTTTCCAAGGAGGTAAAATCAGTTCACACTTGCACCTCCAATGTAGGGGGATGCCTGCTTCCCTATCCCTTCACCGGCAAGGAGTAGAGCTACATTTCTTAAGTCACTGATATTTTAATAAATTATCCCATTGTTACTCTTTTTTATCTTTGGAGTTTTGAGTTGAAGTGTACACAGTAAATTAAATTTATATTTAACAATTTCTACATAGTTTGTTCAGTGACATTGGTAATGTTTTTCACAATCTCTATTTTTCCATTATTTTCAATCAGGTTGTTCTGTTTGCAGTAATCTAGTTTCCCTGACCCCTTGTCTTCTCATCTTTGCTTTATAGTAAATATTGACTATTTGGTCTCAGACTGTTGCTGTTAAGTACCGTTGAGTAGGTTCCAACCCATAGTGACCCTATATAGGGTTTCTAAGGAACAGCTGGTGAGTTTGAACCGCTAACCTTATGGTTTACACGGACCTTGCGGTCCAGTGCTTTATCTCACATCACCACACCAGGACTCCTTGATAATTTTTAAAAAGCTCACTCTACTCAAGGGTGGTATCATTTTATGAGTCGATCTGTTATTTAATAAAGTGATCATTATCTAGTTTGGGTTCAAGGTTTAAAGACTGTCTCAGAACCTCAGCATAGTGATCCTGCTTGGTCACCTTAGAGCAGGTGGTGGGCCGGCAACGTCGGGCGCATGGGGTCCCCAGCTGATCTCCTCCCTCCCTGCCTTCCTCGGATGGCGGCTGTTTATGCTGGACGTGTGGCCAAAGACGGGTAAGGATCACGTGGAACCTCGGC